>NC_091472.1:144333521-144636551 GCF_036971445.1 Narcine bancroftii | reverse complement strand
ATCCCCGCCTCTGTTTCCACACCTCTGATTCCCTGCCTCTGATTCCCAACCTCTGATTCCCCACCCCTGATTCCCCATATCTGATTCCCCGCCTCTGTTTCCCTGCCTCTGATTCCCCGCCCCTGTTTCCCCATATCTGATTCCCCGCCTCTGATTCCCCAACTCTGATTCCCCGCCTCTGATTCCCCAGC
This sequence comes from Narcine bancroftii, assembly GCF_036971445.1. Taxonomy (NCBI): domain Eukaryota; kingdom Metazoa; phylum Chordata; class Chondrichthyes; order Torpediniformes; family Narcinidae; genus Narcine; species Narcine bancroftii. The sequence goes on along the minus strand of NC_091472.1, from coordinate 144,636,360 downwards.
TCTGATTCCCCGCCTCTGATTCCCCGTGTTTGATTCCCTGCCTCTGATTCCCCGCCTCTGATTCCCCATCTCTGATTCACCGCCTTTGATTCGCCACCTCTGATTCCCCATATCTGATTCCCCACCTCTGTTACCCCGCCTCTGATTCCCCGCCTCTGATTCCCCATATATCATTCCCCGCCTCTGAATCCCCATCTCTGATTCCCGGACTCTGATTCCCCACCTCTGATTCCCGGCCTCTTATTCCCGGCATCTGAATCCCGGCCTCTGATTCCCGGCCTCTGATTCCCCGCTTCTGATTCTGATTCCCTGCCTCTGATTCCCCATCTCTGATTCCGCACATCTGATTCCCTGCCTCTGATTCCCCACCTCTGATTCCCCATATCTGATTCCTCGCCTCTGTTTCCCCGCCTCTGATTCCCCGCCTCTGTTTCCCCATATCTAATTCCCCACCTCAGATGCCCCAACTCTGATACCCCGCCTCTGATTCCCCAGCTCCCATTCCCCGCCTCTGATTCCCCGCATCCGATTCCCCATATCTGATTCCCCGCCTCTGTTTCCCCGCCTTTGATTCCCCGCCTCTGTTTCCCCATATCTGATTCCCCGCCTCTGATTCCCAACTATGATTCCCCGCCTCTGATTCCCCAGCTCTGATTCCCCGCCTCTGATTCCCCGCGTTCTATTCCGTGCCTCTGATTCCCCGCCTGTGATTCCCCATCTCTGATTCACCACCTCTGATTCCCCACCTCTGATTCCCCATATCTAATTCCCCGCCTCTGTTTGCCCGCCTCTGATTCCCCGCCTCTGTTTCCCCATATCTGATTCCACGTGTCTGATTCCCTGCCTCTGATTCCCCGCCTCTGTTTCCCCGCCTCTGATTCCCTGCCACTGATTCCCTGCCCCTGATACCCCACCTCTGTTTCCCCATATCTAAGTCCCCGACTCTGATTCCCCAACTCTGATTCCCCACCTCTGATTCCCCAGCTCTGATTCCCCGCCTCTGATTCCCCGCATCTGATTCCCTGCATCTGATTCCCAGCCTCTGATTCCCAACCTCTGATTCCACACCTCTGATTCCCCATATCTGATTCCCCGCCTCTGTTTCCCCGCCTCTGATTCCCCGCCCCTGTTTCCCCATATCTGATTCCCCACCTCTGATTCTCCTACTCTGCTTCCCCGCCTCTGATTCCCCGTTTTTGATTCCCTGCCTCTGATTCCCCGCCTCTGATTCCCCATCTCTGATTCCCCACCTCTGATTCCCCGTGTCTGATTCCCTGCCTCTGATTCCCCGCCTCTGAATACCAGCCTCTGATTCCCCATATCTGATTCCCCGCCTCTGATTCCCTGCCTCTGATTCCCCAGCTCTGATTCCCCGCCTTTGATTCCCCCCGTCTGATTCCCAGCCTCTGAATCCCAGTGTCTGATTTCCTGCCTCTGATTCCCCGCCTCTGATTCCCCATCTCTGATTCACCGCCTCTGATTCCCCATCTCTGATTCCCCACCTCTGATTCCCCGTGTCTGATTCCCCGTGTCTGATTCCCTGCCTCTGATTCCATGCCTCTGATTCCCCATATCTGATTCCCTGCCACTGATTCCCCGCCTCTGATTCCCCATCTCTGATTCACCACCTCTGATTCCCGGCCTCTGATTGCCCACCTCTGATTCCCCGCCTATGATTCGCCAGCTATGATTCCCCCCCTCTGATTCCCCGCGTCTGATTCTCCTACTCTGCTTCCCCGCCTCTGATTCCCCGTTTTTGATTCCCTGCCTCTGATTCCCCGCCTCTGATTCCCCATCTCTGATTCACCGCCTTTGATTCGCCACCTCTGTTTCCCCATATCTGATTCCCCACCTCTGTTTCCCCGCCTCTGATTACCCGCCTCTGATTCCCCATATCTGATTCCCCGGCTCTGATTGCCCACCTCTGATTCCCCGCCTCTGATTCGCCAGCTCTGATTCCCCGCCTCTGATTCCCCGCATCTGATTCCCTGCCTCTAATTCCCCGCCTCTGATTCCTCATCTCTGATTCACCGCCTTTGATTCGCCACCTCTGATTCCCCATATCTGATTCCCCACCTCTGTTTCCCGGCCTCTGATTCCCCGCCTCTGATTCTCCATATCTCATTCCCCGCCTCTGAATCCCCATCTCTGATTCCCGGACTCTGATTCCCCACCTCTGATTCCCGGCCTCTTATTCCCAGCATCTGATTCCCGGCCTCTGATTCCCAGCCTCTGATTCCCCGCTTCTGATTCTGATTCCCTGCCTCTGATTCCCCATCTCTGATTCCGCACATCTGATTCCCTGCCTCTGATTCCCCACCTCTGATTCCCCATATCTGATTCCCCGCCTCTCTTTCCCCGCCTCTGATTCCCCGCCTCTGTTTCCCTATATCTAATTCCCCACCTCTGATGCCCCAACTCTGATTCCCCGCCTCTGATTCCCCAGCTCTGATTCCCCGCCTCTGATTCCCCGCATCCGATTCCCCATATCTGATTCCCCGCCTCTGTTTCCCCGCCTCTGATTCCCCGCCTCTGTTTCCCCATATCTGATTCCCCGCCTCTGATTCCCAACTATGATTCCCCGCCTCTGATTCCCCAGCTCTGATTCCCTGCCTCTGATTCCCTGCATTCTATTCCCTGCCTCTGATTCCCCGCCTGTGATTCCCCATCACTGATTCACCACCTCTGATTCCCCACATCTGATTCCCCATATCTAATTCCCCGCCTCTGTTTGCCCGCCTCTGATTCCCCGCCTCTGTTTCCCCATATCTGATTCCCCGTCTCTGAATCCCCAACTCTGATTCCCTGCCTCTGATTCCCCAGCTCTGATTCCCCGCCTTTGATTCCCCCCGTCTGATTCCCAGCCTCTGAATCCCCGTGTCTGATTTCCTGCCTCTGATTCCCCGCCTCTGATTCCCCATCTCTGATTCACCGCCTCTGATTCCCCACCTCTGATTCCCCATCTCTGATTCTGCATATCCGATTCCCTGCCTCTGAATCCCCAACTCTGATTCCCCGCCTCTGATTCCCCATCTCTGATTCCCCACCTCTGATTCCCCGTGTCTGATTCCCTGCCTCTGATTCCCCGCCTCTGAATACCAGCCTCTGATTCCCCATATCTGATTCCCCGCCTCTGATTCCCTGCCTCTGATTCCCCAGCTCTGATTCCCCGCCTTTGATTCCCCCCGTCTGATTCCCAGCCTCTGAATCCCCGTGTCTGATTTCCTGCCTCTGATTCCCCGCCTCTGATTCCCCATCTCTGATTCACCGCCTCTGATTCCCCACCTCTGATTCCCCATCTCTGATTCCGCACATCCAATTCCATGCCTCTGATTCCCCAACTCAGATTCCCCACCTCTGATTCCCCATATCTGATTCCCTGCCACTGATTCCCCGCCTCTGATTCGCCATCTCTGATTCACCACCTCTGATTCCCGGCCTCTGATTGCCCACCTCTGATTCCCCGCCTCTGATTCGCCAGCTATGATTCCCCCCCTCTGATTCCCCGCGTCTGATTCCCCGCCTCTGATTCCCCAACTCTAATACCCCGCCTCTGATTCCCCAGCTCTGATTCCCCTCCTCTGATTCCCCGCATCTGATTCCCTGCCTCTGATTCCACGCCTCTGATTCCAGGCCTCTGATTCCCAACCTCTGATTCCCCACCTCTGATTCCCAATATCTGATTCCCCGCCTCTGTTTCACCGCCTCTGATTCCCCGCCTCTGTTTCCCCATATCTGATTCCCTGCCTCTGATTCCCCAACTCTGATTCCCCGCCTGTGATTCCCCAGCTCTGATTCCCCGCCTCTGATTCCCCATATCTGATTCCCATCCTCTGATTGCCCACCTCTGATTCCCCGCCTCTGATTCGCCAGCTCTGATTCCCCGCCTCTGATTCCCCGCATCTGATTCCCTGCCTCTGATTCCCCGCCTCTGATTCCCCATCTCTGATTCCCCGCCTGTGATTCCCCAGCTCTGATTCCCAGCCTCTGATTCCCCGTGTTTGATCCCCTGCCTCTGATTACCTTCCTCTGATTCCCGGCCACTGATACCCCGCTTCTGATTCTGATTCCCTGCCTCTGATTCCCCATCTCTGATTCACCACATCTAATTCCCTGCCTCTGATTCCACGCCCCTGATTCCCCACCTCTGATTCCCCATATCTGAATCCTCGCCTCTGTTTCCACGCCTCTGATTCCCTGCCTCTGATTCCCAACCTCTGATTCCCCACCCCTGATTCCCCATATCTGATTCCCCGCCCCTGTTTCCCCATATCTGATTCCCCGCCTCTGATTCCCCAACTCTGATTCCCCGCCTCTGATTCCCCAGCTCTGATTCCCCGCCTCTGATTCCCCGTGTTTGATTCCCTGCCTCTGATTCCCCGCCTCTGATTCCCCATCTCTGATTCACCGCCTTTGATTCGCCACCTCTGATTCCCCATATCTGATTCCCCACCTCTGTTACCCCGCCTCTGATTCCCCGCCTCTGATTCCCCATATATCATTCCCCGCCTCTGAATCCCCATCTCTGATTCCCGGACTCTGATTCCCCACCTCTGATTCCCGGCCTCTTATTCCCGGCATCTGAATCCCGGCCTCTGATTCCCGGCCTCTGATTCCCCGCTTCTGATTCTGATTCCCTGCCTCTGATTCCCCATCTCTGATTCCGTACATCTGATTCCCTGCCTCTGATTCCCCACCTCTGATTCCCCATATCTGATTCCTCGCCTCTGTTTCCCCGCCTCTGATTCCCCATCTCTGATTCACCGCCTTTGATTCGCCACCTCTCTTTCCCCATATCTGATTCCCCACCTCTGTTTCCCCGCCTCTGATTACCCGCCTCTGATTCCCCATATCTGATTCCCCGGCTCTGATTGCCCACCTCTGATTCCCCGCCTCTGATTCGCCAGCTCTGATTCCCCGCCTCTGATTCCCCGCATCTGATTCCCTGCCTCTGATTCCCCGCCTCTGATTCCCCATCTCTGATTCACCGCCTTTGATTCGCCACCTCTGATTCCCCATATCTGATTCCCCACCTCTGTTTCCCGGCCTCTGATTCCCCGCCTCTGATTCTCCATATCTCATTCCCCGCCTCTGAATCCCCATCTCTGATTCCCGGACTCTGATTCCCCACCTCTGATTCCCGGCCTCTTATTCCCGGCATCTGAATCCCGGCCTCTGATTCCCGGCCTCTGATTCCCCGCTTCTGATTCTGATTCCCTGCCTCTGATTCCCCATCTCTGATTCCGTACATCTGATTCCCTGCCTCTGATTCCCCACCTCTGATTCCCCATATCTGATTCCTCGCCTCTGTTTCCCCGCCTCTGATTCCCCGCCTCTGTTTCCCCATATCTAATTCACCACCTCAGATGCCCCAACTCTGATACCCCGCCTCTGATTCCCCAGCTCCCATTCCCCGCCTCTGATTCCCCGCATCCGATTCCCCATATCTGATTCCCCGCCTCTGTTTCCCCGCCTTCGATTCCCCGCCTCTGTTTCCCCATATCTGATTCCCCGCCTCTGATTCCCAACTATGATTCCCCGCCTCTGATTCCCCAGCTCTGATTCCCCGCATCTGATTCCCCGCGTTCTATTCCCTGCCTCTGATTCCCCGCCTGTGATTCCCCATCTCTGATTCACCACCTCTGATTCCCCACCTCTGATTCCCCATATCTAATTCCCCGCCTCTGTTTGCCCGCCTCTGATTCCCCGCCTCTGTTTCCCCATATCTGATTCCCCGTGTCTGATTCCCTGCCTCTGATTCCCCGCCTCTGTTTCCCCGCCTCTGATTCCCTGCCACTGATTCCCTGCTCCTGATAACCCACCTCTGATTCCCCATATCTGATTCCCTGCCTCTGTTTCCCCACCTCTGATTCCCCGCCTCTGATTCCCCATATCTGATTCCCTGCCTCTGATTCCCCAACTCTGATTCCCCGCCTCTGATTCCCCAGCTCTGAATCCCCGCCTCTGATTCCCCGCGTCTGTTTCCCCGCCTCTGATTCCCCGCCTCTGTTTCCCCATATCTAAGTCCCCGACTCTGATTCCCCAACTCTGATTCCCCACCTCTGATTCCCCAGCTCTGATTCCCCGCCTCTGTTTCCCCATATCTGATTCCCGGCCTCTGATTCTCCGCCTCTGATTCCCCGCCTCTGATTCCCTGCCTCTGATTCCCCATCTCCGATTCCGCACATCGGATTCCCTGCCTCTGATTCCCCGCCTCTGATTCCCCGCCTCTGATTCCCTGCTTCTGATTCCCAACCTCTGATTCCCCACCTCTGATTCCCCATATCTGATTCCCCGCCTCTGTTTCCCCGCCTCTGATTCCCCGCCTCTGATTCCCCAACTCTGAATCCCCGCCTCTGATTCCCCAGCTCTGATTCCCCGCCTCTGATTCCCCGCATCTGATTCCCTGCCTCTGATTCCCCGCCTCTGATCCCAGGCCTCTGATTCCCAGCATCTGATTCCGGCCTCTGATTCCCGGCCTCTGATTCCCTGCTTCTGATTCTGATTCCCTGCCTCTGATTCCCCATCTCTGATTCCGCACATCTGATTCCTTGCCTCTGATTCCCCACCTCTGATTCCCCATATCTGATTCCCCGCCTGGGTTTCCCCGCCTCTGATTCCCCGCCTCTGTTTCCCAATATCTAAGTCCCCGCCTCTGATTCCCCAAATCTGATTCCCCACCTCTGATTCCCCAGCTCTGATTCCCCGCCTCTGATTCCCCGCATCTGATTCCCTGCATCTGATTCCAAGCCTCTGATTCCCTGCCTCTGATTCCCAACCTCTGATTCCCCACCTCTGATTCCCCATATCTGATTCCCCGCCTCTGTTTCCCCGCCTCGGATTCCCCGCCTCTGTTTCCCCATATCTGATTCCCGGCCTCTGATTCCCCGCATCTGATTCCCCGCCTCTGATTCCCTGCCTCTGATTCCCCATCTCCGATTCCGCACATCTGATTCCCTTCCTCTGATTCCACGCCTCTGATTTTCCGCCTCTGATTCCCTGCCTCTGATTCCCAACCTCGGATTCCCCACCTCTGATTCCCCATATCTGATTCCCCGCCTCTGTTTCCCCGCCTCTGATTCCCCGCCTCTGATTCCCAACTCTGATTCCCCGCCTCTGATTCCCCAGCTCTGATTCCCCGTGTTTGATTCCCTGCCTCTGATTCCCTGCCCTGATTCCCCATCTCTGTTTCACCGCCTTTGATTCGCCACCTCTGATTCCCAATATCTGATTCCCCGCCTCAGTTTCCCGGACTCTGATTCCCTGCCTCTGATTCCCAACCTCTGATTCCACACCTCTGATTCCCCATATCTGATTCCCCGCCTCTATTTCCCCATATCTGATTCCCCGCCTCTGATTCCCCAACTCTGATTCCCCGCCTCTGATTCCCCAGCTCTGATTCCCCGACTCTGATTCCCGGCATCCGATTCCCTGCCTCTGATTCCCCGCCTCTGATTCCCCATCTCTGATACCCCGCCTCTGATTCCCCGTGTCTGATTCCCTGCCTTTGATTCCCCGCCTCTGATTCCCCGCCTCTGATTCCCTGCCACTGATTCCCTGCCCCTGATTCCCCACCTCTGATTCCCCACATCTGATTCCCCGCCTCTGTTTCCCCGCCTCTGATTCCCCGCCTCTGATTCCCCATATCTGATTCCCTGCCTCTGATTCCCCAACGCTGATTCCCCGCCTCTGATTCCCCAGCTCTGAATCCCCGCCTCTGATTCCCCGCGTCTGATTCCCTGCCTCTGATTCCCCACCTTGATTCCCCATCTCTGATTCACAACCTCTGATTCCCCACCTCTGATTCCCTATATTTGATTCCCCACCTCTGATGCCCCAACTCTGATTCCCCGCCTCTGATTCCCCAGCTCTGATTCCCCGCCTCTGATTCCCCGCATCCGATTCCCCATATCTGATTCCCCGCCTCTGTTTCCCCGCCTCTGATTCCCCGCCTCTGTTTCCCCATATCTGATTCCCCGCCTCTGATTCCCAACTATGATTCCCCGCCTCTGATTCCCCAGCTCTGATTCCCTGCCTCTGATTCCCTGCGTTCTATTCCCTGCCTCTGATTCCCCGCCTGTGATTCCCCATCACTGATTCACCACCTCTGATTCCCCACATCTGATTCCCCATATCTAATTCCCCGCCTCTGTTTGCCCGCCTCTGATTCCCCGCCTCTGTTTCCCCATATCTGATTCCCCGTCTCTGAATCCCCAACTCTGATTCCCTGCCTCTGATTCCCCAGCTCTGATTCCCCGCCTTTGATTCCCCCCGTCTGATTCCCAGCCTCTGAATCCCCGTGTCTGATTTCCTGCCTCTGATTCCCCGCCTCTGATTCCCCATCTCTGATTCACCGCCTCTGATTCCCCACCTCTGATTCCCCATCTCTGATTCCGCACATCCGATTCCCTGCCTCTGAATCCCCAACTCTGATTCCCCGCCTCTGATTCCCCATCTCTGATTCCCCACCTCTGATTCCCCATGTCTGATTCCCTGCCTCTGATTCCCCGCCTCTGAATACCAGCCTCTGATTCCCCATATCTGATTCCCCGCCTCTGATTCCCTGCCTCTGATTCCCCAGCTCTGATTCCCCGCCTTTGATTCCCCCCGTCTGATTCCCAGCCTCTGAATCCCAGTGTCTGATTTCCTGCCTCTGATTCCCCGCCTCTGATTCCCCATCTCTGATTCACCGCCTCTGATTCCCCATCTCTGATTCCCCACCTCTGATTCCCCGTGTCTGATTCCCCGTGTCTGATTCCCTGCCTCTGATTCCATGCCTCTGATTCCCCATATCTGATTCCCTGCCACTGATTCCCCGCCTCTGATTCCCCATCTCTAATTCACCACCTCTGATTCCCGGCCTCTGATTGCCCACCTCTGATTCCCCGCCTCTGATTCGCCAGCTATGATTCCCCCCCTCTGATTCCCCGCGTCTGATTCCCCGCCTCTGATTCCCCAACTCTAATACCCCGCCTCTGATTCCCCAGCTCTGATTCCCCTCCTCTGATTCCCCGCATCTGATTCCCTGCCTCTGATTCCACGCCTCTGATTCCAGGCCTCTGATTCCCAACCTCTGATTCCCCACCTCTGATTCCCAATATCTGATTCCCCGCCTCTGTTTCACCGCCTCTGATTCCCCGCCTCTGTTTCCCCATATCTGATTCCCCGCCTCTGATTCCCCAACTCTGATTCAACGCCTGTGATTCCCCAGCTCTGATTCCCCGCCTCTGATTCCCCATATCTGATTCCCATCCTCTGATTGCCCACCTCTGATTCCCCGCCTCTGATTCACCAGCTCTGATTCCCCGCCTCTGATTCCCCGCATCTGATTCCCTGCCTCTGATTCCCCGCCTCTGATTCCCCATCTCTGATTCCCCGCCTGTGATTCCCCAGCTCTGATTCCCCGCCTCTGATTCCCCAGCTCTGATTCCCAGCCTCTGATTCCCCGTGTTTGATCCCCTGCCTCTGATTACCTTCCTCTGATTCCCGGCCACTGATACCCCGCTTCTGATTCTGATTCCCTGCATCTGATTCCCCATCTCTGATTCACCACATCTAATTCCCTGCCTCTGATTCCACGCCCCTGATTCCCCACCTCTGATTCCCCATATCTGAATCCCCGCCTCTGTTTCCACGCCTCTGATTCCCTGCCTCTGATTCCCAACCTCTGATTCCCCACCCCTGATTCCCCATATCTGATTCCCCGCCTCTGTTTCCCTGCCTCTGATTCCCCGCCCCTGTTTCCCCATATCTGATTCCCCGCCTCTGATTCCCCAACTCTGATTCCCCGCCTCTGATTCCCCAGCTCTGATTCCCCGCCTCTGATTCCCCGTGTTTGATTCCCTGCCTCTGATTCCCCGCCTCTGATTCCCCATCTCTGATTCACCGCCTTTGATTCGCCACCTCTGATTCCCCATATCTGATTCCCCACCTCTGTTACCCCGCCTCTGATTCCCCGCCTCTGATTCCCCATATATCATTCCCCGCCTCTGAATCCCCATCTCTGATTCCCGGACTCTGATTCCCCACCTCTGATTCCCGGCCTCTTATTCCCGGCATCTGAATCCCGGCCTCTGATTCCCGGCCTCTGATTCCCCGCTTCTGATTCTGATTCCCTGCCTCTGATTCCCCATCTCTGATTCCGCACATCTGATTCCCTGCCTCTGATTCCCCACCTCTGATTCCCCATATCTGATTCCTCGCCTCTGTTTCCCCGCCTCTGATTCCCCGCCTCTGTTTCCCCATATCTAATTCCCCACCTCAGATGCCCCAACTCTGATACCCCGCCTCTGATTCCCCAGCTCCCATTCCCCGCCTCTGATTCCCCGCATCCGATTCCCCATATCTGATTCCACGCCTCTGTTTCCCCGCCTTTGATTCCCCGCCTCTGTTTCCCCATATCTGATTCCCCGCCTCTGATTCCCAACTATGATTGCCCGCCTCTGATTCCCCAGCTCTGATTCCCCGCCTCTGATTCCCCGCGTTCTATTACGTGCCTCTGATTCCCCGCCTGTGATTCCCCATCTCTGATTCACCACCTCTGATTCCCCACCTCTGATTCCCCATATCTAATTCCCCGCCTCTGTTTGCCCGCCTCTGATTCCCCGCCTCTGTTTCCCCATATCTGATTCCACGTGTCTGATTCCCTGCCTCTGATTCCCCGCCTCTGTTTCCCCGCCTCTGATTCCCTGCCACTGATTCCCTGCCCCTGATACCCCACCTCTGATTCCCCATATCTGATTCCCCGCGTCTGTTTCCCCGCCTCTGATTCCCCGCCTCTGTTTCCCCATATCTAAGTCCCCGACTCTGATTCCCCAACTCTGATTCCCCACCTCTGATTCCCCAGCTCTGATTCCCCGCCTCTGATTCCCCGCATCTGATTCCCTGCATCTGATTCCCAGCCTCTGATTCCCCGCCTCTGATTCCCCGCCTCTGTTTCCCCATATCTAAGTCCCCGACTCTGATTCCCCAACTCTGATTCCCCACCTCTGATTCCCCAGCTCTGATTCCCCGCCTCTGATTCCCCGCATCTGATTCCCTGCATCTGATTCCCAGCCTCTGATTCCCAACCTCTGATTCCACACCTCTGATTCCCCATATCTGATTCCCCGCCTCTGTTTCCCCGCCTCTGATTCCCCGCCCCTGTTTCCCCATATCTGATTCCCCACGTCTGATTCTCCTACTCTGCTTCCCCGCCTCTGATTCCCCGTTTTTGATTCCCTGCCTCTGATTCCCCGCCTCTGATTCCCCATCTCTGATTCACCGCCTTTGATTCGCCACCTCTCTTTCCCCATATCTGATTCCCCACCTCTGTTTCCCCGCCTCTGATTACCCGCCTCTGATTCCCCATATCTGATTCCCCGGCTCTGATTGCCCACCTCTGATTCCCCGCCTCTGATTCGCCAGCTCTGATTCTCCGCCTCTGATTCCCCGCATCTGATTCCCTGCCTCTGATTCCCCGCCTCTGATTCCCCATCTCTGATTCACCGCCTTTGATTCGCCACCTCTGATTCCCCATATCTGATTCCCCACCTCTGTTTCCCGGCCTCTGATTCCCCGCCTCTGATTCTCCATATCTAATTCCCCGCCTCTGAATCCCCATCTCTGATTCCCGGACTCTGATTCCCCACCTCTGATTCCCGGCCTCTTATTCCCAGCATCTGATTCCCGGCCTCTGATTCCCGGCCTCTGATTCCCCGCTTCTGATTCTGATTCCCTGCCTCTGATTCCCCATCTCTGATTCCGCACATCTGATTCCCTGCCTCTGATTCCCCACCTCTGATTCCCCATATCTGATTCCCCGCCTCTCTTTCCCCGCCTCTGATTCCCCGCCTCTGTTTCCCTATATCTAATTCCCCACCTCTGATGCCCCAACTCTGATTCCCCGCCTCTGATTCCCCAGCTCTGATTCCCCGCCTCTGATTCCCCGCATCCAATTCCCCATATCTGATTCCCCGCCTCTGTTTCCCCGCCTCTGATTCCCCGCCTCTGTTTCCCCATATCTGATTCCCCGCCTCTGATTCCCAACTATGATTCCCCGCCTCTGATTCCCCAGCTCTGATTCCCTGCCTCTGATTCCCTGCGTTCTATTCCCTGCCTCTGATTCCCCTCCTGTGATTCCCCATCACTGATTCACCATCTCTGATTCCCCACATCTGATTCCCCATATCTAATTCCCCGCCTCTGTTTTCCCGCCTCTGATTCCCCGCCTCTGTTTCCCCATATCTGATTCCCCGTCTCTGAATCCCCAACTCTGATTCCCTGCCTCTGATTCCCCAGCTCTGATTCCCCGCCTTTGATTCCCCCCGTCTGATTCCCAGCCTCTGAATCCCCGTGTCTGATTTCCTGCCTCTGATTTCCCGCCTCTGATTCCCCATCTCTGATTCACCGCCTCTGATTCCCCACCTCTGATTCCCCTTCTCTGATTCTGCACATCCGATTCCCTGCCTCTGAATCCCCAACTCTGATTCCCCGCCTCTGATTCCCCATCTCTGATTCCCCACCTCTGATTCCCCGTGTCTGATTCCCTGCCTCTGATTCCCCGCCTCTGAATACCAGCCTCTGATTCCCCATATCTGATTCCCCGCCTCTGATTCCCTGCCTCTGATTCCCCAGCTCTGATTCCCCGCCTTTGATTCCCCCCGTCTGATTCCCAGCCTCTGAATCCCCGTGTCTGATTTCCTGCCTCTGATTCCCCGCCTCTGATTCCCCATCTCTGATTAACCGCCTCTGATTCCCCACCTCTGATTCCCCATCTCTGATTCCGCACATCCAATTCCCTGCCTCTGATTCCCCAACTCAGATTCCCCACCTCTGATTCCCCATATCTGATTCCCTGCCACTGATTCCCCGCCTCTGATTCCCCATCTCTGATTCACCACCTCTGATTCCCGGCCTCTGATTGCCCACCTCTGATTCCCCGCCTCTGATTCGCCAGCTATGATTCCCCCCCTCTGATTCCCCGCGTCTGATTCCCCGCCTCTGATTCCCCAACTCTAATACCCCGCCTCTGATTCCCCAGCTCTGATTCCCCTCCTCTGATTCCCCGCATCTGATTCCCTGCCTCTGATTCCACGCCTCTGATTCCAGGCCTCTGATTCCCAACCTCTGATTCCCCACCTCTGATTCCCAATATCTGATTCCCCGCCTCTGTTTCACCGCCTCTGATTCCCCGCCTCTGTTTCCCCATATCTGATTCCCCGCCTCTGATTCCCCAACTCTGAATCCCCGCCTGTGATTCCCCAGCTCTGATTCCCCGCCTCTGATTCCCCATATCTGATTCCCATCCTCTGATTGCCCACCTCTGATTCCCCGCCTCTGATTCGCCAGCTCTGATTCCCCGCCTCTGATTCCCCGCATCTGATTCCCTGCCTCTGATTCCCCGCCTCTGATTCCCCATCTCTGATTCCCCGCCTGTGATTCCCCGCCTGTGATTCCCCAGCTCTGATTCCCAGCCTCTGATTCCCCGTGTTTGATCCCCTGCCTCTGATTACCTTCCTCTGATTCCCGGCCACTGATACCCCGCTTCTGATTCTGATTCCCTGCCTCTGATTCCCCATCTCTGATTCACCACATCTAATTCCCTGCCTCTGATTCCACGCCCCTGATTCCCCACCTCTGATTCCCCATATCTGAATCCCCGCCTCTGTTTCCACGCCTCTGATTCCCTGCCTCTGATTCCCAACCTCTGATTCCCCACCCCTGATTCCCCATATCTGATTCCCCGCCTCTGTTTCCCTGCCTCTGATTCCCCGCCCCTGTTTCCCCATATCTGATTCCCCGCCTCTGATTCCCCAACTCTGATTCCCCGCCTCTGATTCCCCAGCTCTGATTCCCCGCCTCTGATTCTCCGTGTTTGATTCCCTGCCTCTGATTCCCCGCCTCTGATTCCCCATCTCTGATTCACCGCCTTTGATTCGCCACCTCTGATTCCCCATATCTGATTCCCCACCTCTGTTACCCCGCCTCTGATTCCCCGCCTCTGATTCCCCATATATCATTCCCCGCCTCTGAATCCCCATCTCTGATTCCCGGACTCTGATTCCCCACCTCTGATTCCCGGCCTCTTATTCCCGGCATCTGAATCCCGGCCTCTGATTCCCGGCCTCTGATTCCCCGCTTCTGATTCTGATTCCCTGCCTCTGATTCCCCATCTCTGATTCCGTACATCTGATTCCCTGCCTCTGATTCCCCGCCTCTGATTCCCCATCTCTGATTCACCGCCTCTGATTCCCCACCTCTGATTCCCCATCTCTGATTCCGCACATCCAATTCCCTGCCTCTGATTCCCCAACTCAGATTCCCCACCTCTGATTCCCCATATCTGATTCCCTGCCACTGATTCCCCGCCTCTGATTCCCCATCTCTGATTCACCACCTCTGATTCCCGGCCTCTGATTGCCCACCTCTGATTCCCCGCCTCTGATTCGCCAGCTATGATTCCCCCCCTCTGATTCCCCGCGTCTGATTCCCCGCCTCTGATTCCCCAACTCTAATACCCCGCCTCTGATTCCCCAGCTCTGATTCCCCTCCTCTGATTCCCCGCATCTGATTCCCTGCCTCTGATTCCACGCCTCTGATTCCAGGCCTCTGATTCCCAACCTCTGATTCCCCACCTCTGATTCCCAATATCTGATTCCCCGCCTCTGTTTCACCGCCTCTGATTCCCCGCCTCTGTTTCCCCATATCTGATTCCCCGCCTCTGATTCCCCAACTCTGAATCCCCGCCTGTGATTCCCCAGCTCTGATTCCCCGCCTCTGATTCCCCATATCTGATTCCCATCCTCTGATTGCCCACCTCTGATTCCCCGCCTCTGATTCGCCAGCTCTGATTCCCCGCCTCTGATTCCCCGCATCTGATTCCCTGCCTCTGATTCCCCGCCTCTGATTCCCCATCTCTGATTCCCCGCCTGTGATTCCCCGCCTGTGATTCCCCAGCTCTGATTCCCAGCCTCTGATTCCCCGTGTTTGATCCCCTGCCTCTGATTACCTTCCTCTGATTCCCGGCCACTGATACCCCGCTTCTGATTCTGATTCCCTGCCTCTGATTCCCCATCTCTGATTCACCACATCTAATTCCCTGCCTCTGATTCCACGCCCCTGATTCCCCACCTCTGATTCCCCATATCTGAATCCCCGCCTCTGTTTCCACGCCTCTGATTCCCTGCCTCTGATTCCCAACCTCTGATTCCCCACCCCTGATTCCCCATATCTGATTCCCCGCCTCTGTTTCCCTGCCTCTGATTCCCCGCCCCTGTTTCCCCATATCTGATTCCCCGCCTCTGATTCCCCAACTCTGATTCCCCGCCTCTGATTCCCCAGCTCTGATTCCCCGCCTCTGATTCTCCGTGTTTGATTCCCTGCCTCTGATTCCCCGCCTCTGATTCCCCATCTCTGATTCACCGCCTTTGATTCGCCACCTCTGATTCCCCATATCTGATTCCCCACCTCTGTTACCCCGCCTCTGATTCCCCGCCTCTGATTCCCCATATATCATTCCCCGCCTCTGAATCCCCATCTCTGATTCCCGGACTCTGATTCCCCACCTCTGATTCCCGGCCTCTTATTCCCGGCATCTGAATCCCGGCCTCTGATTCCCGGCCTCTGATTCCCCGCTTCTGATTCTGATTCCCTGCCTCTGATTCCCCATCTCTGATTCCGTACATCTGATTCCCTGCCTCTGATTCCCCACCTCTGATTCCCCATATCTGATTCCTCGCCTCTGTTTCCCCGCCTCTGATTCCCCGCCTCTGTTTCCCCATATCTAATTCCCCACCTCAGATGCCCCAACTCTGATACCCCGCCTCTGATTCCCCAGCTCCCATTCCCCGCCTCAGATTCCCCGCATCCGATTCCCCATATCTGATTCCCCGCCTCTGTTTCCCCGCCTTTGATTCCCCGCCTCTGTTTCCCCATATCTGATTCCCCGCCTCTGATTCTCAACTATGATTCCCCGCCTCTGATTCCCCAGCTCTGATTCCCCGCCTCTGATTCCCCGCGTTCTATTCCGTGCCTCTGATTCCCCGCCTGTGATTCCCCATCTCTGATTCACCACCTCTGATTCCCCACCTCTGATTCCCCATATCTAATTCCCCGCCTCTGTTTGCCCGCCTCTGATTCCCCGCCTCTGTTTCCCCATATCTGATTCCCCGTGTCTTATTCCCTGCCTCTGATTCCCCGCCTCTGTTTCCCCGCCTCTGATTCCCTGCCACTGATTCCCTGCTCCTGATAACCCACCTCTGATTCCCCATATCTGATTCCCTGCCTCTGTTTCCCCGCCTCTGATTCCCCGCCTCTGATTCCCCATATCTGATTCCCTGCCTCTGATTCCCCAACTCTGATTCCCCGCCTCTGATTCCCCAGCTCTGAATCCCCGCCTCTGATTCCCCGCGTCTGTTTCCCCGCCTCTGATTCCCCGCCTCTGTTTCCCCATATCTAAGTCCCCGACTCTGATTCCCCAACTCTGAATCCCCACCTCTGATTCCCCATATCTGATTCCCCGCCTCTGTTTCCCCGCCTCTGATTCCCCGCCTCTGTTTCCCCATATCTGATTCCCGGCCTCTGATTCTCCGCCTCTGATTCCCCGCCTCTGATTCCCTGCCTCTGATTCCCCATCTCCGATTCCGCACATCGGATTCCCTGCCTCTGATTCCCCGCCTCTGATTCCCCGCCTCTGATTCCCTGCTTCTGATTCCCAACCTCTGATTCCCCACCTCTGATTCCCCATATCTGATTCCCCGCCTCTGTTTCCCCGCCTCTGATTCCCCGCCTCTGATTCCCCAACTCTGAATCCCCGCCTCTGATTCCCCAGCTCTGATTCCCCGCCTCTGATTCCCCGCATCTGATTCCCTGCCTCTGATTCCCCGCCTCTGATCCCAGGCCTCTGATTCCCAGCATCTGATTCCGGCCTCTGATTCCCGGCCTCTGATTCCCTGCTTCTGATTCTGATTCCCTGCCTCTGATTCCCCATCTCTGATTCCGCACATCTGATTCCTTGCCTCTGATTCCCCACCTCTGATTCCCCATATCTGATTCCCCGCCTGGGTTTCCCCGCCTCTGATTCCCCGCCTCTGTTTCCCAATAGCTAAGTCCCCGCCTCTGATTCCCCAAATCTGATTCCCCACCTCTGATTCCCCAGCTCTGATTCCCCGCCTCTGATTCCCCGCATCTGATTCCCTGCATCTGATTCCAAGCCTCTGATTCCCTGCCTCTGATTCCCAACCTCTGATTCCCCACCTCTGATTCCCCATATCTGATTCCCCGCCTCTGTTTCCCCGCCTCGGATTCCCCGCCTCTGTTTTCCCATATCTGATTCCCGGCCTCTGATTCCCCGCCTCTGATTCCCCGCCTCTGATTCCCTGCCTCTGATTCCCCATCTCCGATTCCGCACATCTGATTCCCTTCCTCTGATTCCCCGCCTCTGATTTTCCGCCTCTGATTCCCTGCCTCTGATTCCCAACCTCGGATTCCCCACCTCTGATTCCCCATATCTGATTTCCCGCCTCTGTTTCCCCGCCTCTGATTCCCCGCCTCTGATTCCCAACTCTGATTCCCCGCCTCTGATTCCCCAGCTCTGATTCCCCGTGTTTGATTCCCTGCCTCTGATTCCCTGCCCTGATTCCCCATCTCTGTTTCACTGCCTTTGATTCGCCACCTCTGATTCCCAATATCTGATTCCCCGCCTCAGTTTCCCGGACTCTGATTCCCTGCCTCTGATTCCCAACCTCTGATTCCACACCTCTGATTCCCCATATCTGATTCCCCGCCTCTATTTCCCCATATCTGATTCCCCGCCTCTGATTCCACAACTCTGATTCCCCGCCTCTGATTCCCCAGCTCTGATTCCCCGACTCTGATTCCCGGCATCCGATTCCCTGCCTCTGATTCCCCGCCTCTGATTCCCCATCTCTGATTCCCCGCCTCTTATTCCCCGTGTCTTATTCCCTGCCTTTGATTCCCCGCCTCTGATTCCCCGCCTCTGATTCCCTGCCACTGATTCCCTGCCCCTGATTCCCCACCTCTGATTCCCCACATCTGATTCCCCGCCTCTGTTTCCCCGCCTCTGATTCCCCGCCTCTGATTCCCCATATCTGATTCCCTGCCTCTGATTCCCCAACTCTGATTCCCCGCCTCTGATTCCCCAGCTCTGAATCCCCGCCTCTGATTCCCCGCGTCTGATTCCCTGCCTCTGATTCCCCGCCTTGATTCCCCATCTCTGATTCACAACCTCTGATTCCCCACCTCTGATTCCCTATATTTGATTCCCCACCTCTGATGCCCCAACTCTGATTCCCCGCCTCAGATTCCCCAGCTCTGATTCCCCGCCTTTGATTCCCCGCATCCGATTCCCCATATCTGATTCCCCGCCTCTGTTTCCCCGCCTCTGATTCCCCGCCTCTGTTTCCCCATATCTGATTCCCCGCCTCTGATTCCCAACTATGATTCCCCGCCTCTGATTCCCCAGCTCTGATTCCCTGCCTCTGATTCCCTGCGTTCTATTCCCTGCCTCTGATTCCCCGCCTGTGATTCCCCATCACTGATTCACCACCTCTGATTCCCCACATCTGATTCCCCATATCTAATTCCCCGCCTCTGTTTGCCCGCCTCTGATTCCCCGCCTCTGTTTCCCCATATCTGATTCCCCGTCTCTGAATCCCCAACTCTGATTCCCTGCCTCTGATTCCCCAGCTCTGATTCCCCGCCTTTGATTCCCCCCGTCTGATTCCCAGCCTCTGAATCCCCGTGTCTGATTTCCTGCCTCTGATTCCCCGCCTCTGATTCCCCATCTCTGATTCACCGCCTCTGATTCCCCACCTCTGATTCCCCATCTCTGATTCCGCACATCCGATTCCCTGCCTCTGAATCCCCAACTCTGATTCCCCACCTCTGATTCCCCATATCTGATTCCCTGCCACTGATTCCCCGCCTCTGATTCCCCATCTCTGATTCACCACCTCTGATTCCCGGCCTCTGATTGCCCACCTCTGATTCCCCGCCTCTGATTCGCCAGCTATGATTCCCCCCCTCTGATTCCCCGCGTCTGATTCCCCGCCTCTGATTCCCCAACTCTAATACCCCGCCTCTGATTCCCCAGCTCTGATTCCCCTCCTCTGATTCCCCGCATCTGATTCCCTGCCTCTGATTCCACGCCTCTGATTCCAGGCCTCTGTTTCCCAACCTCTGATTCCCCACCTCTGATTCCCAATATCTGATTCCCCGCCTCTGTTTCACCGCCTCTGATTCCCCGCCTCTGTTTCCCCATATCTGATTCCCCGCCTCTGATTCCCCAACTCTGAATCCCCGCCTGTGATTCCCCAGCTCTGATTCCCCGCCTCTGATTCCCCATATCTGATTCCCATCCTCTGATTGCCCACCTCTGATTCCCCGCCTCTGATTCGCCAGCTCTGATTCCCCGCCTCTGATTCCCCGCATCTGATTCCCTGCCTCTGATTCCCCGCCTCTGATTCCCCATCTCTGATTCCCCGCCTGTGATTCCCCGCCTGTGATTCCCCAGCTCTGATTCCCAGCCTCTGATTCCCCGTGTTTGATCCCCTGCCTCTGATTACCTTCCTCTGATTCCCGGCCACTGATACCCCGCTTCTGATTCTGATTCCCTGCCTCTGATTCCCCATCTCTGATTCACCACATCTAATTCCCTGCCTCTGATTCCACGCCCCTGATTCCCCACCTCTGATTCCCCATATCTGAATCCCCGCCTCTGTTTCCACGCCTCTGATTCCCTGCCTCTGATTCCCAACCTCTGATTCCCCACCCCTGATTCCCCATATCTGATTCCCCGCCTCTGTTTCCCTGCCTCTGATTCCCCGCCCCTGTTTCCCCATATCTGATTCCCCGCCTCTGATTCCCCAACTCTGATTCCCCGCCTCTGATTCCCCAGCTCTGATTCCCCGCCTCTGATTCTCCGTGTTTGATTCCCTGCCTCTGATTCCCCGCCTCTGATTCCCCATCTCTGATTCACCGCCTTTGATTCGCCACCTCTGATTCCCCATATCTGATTCCCCACCTCTGTTACCCCGCCTCTGATTCCCCGCCTCTGATTCCCCATATATCATTCCCCGCCTCTGAATCCCCATCTCTGATTCCCGGACTCTGATTCCCCACCTCTGATTCCCAGCCTCTTATTCCCGGCATCTGAATCCCGGCCTCTGATTCCCGGCCTCTGATTCCCCGCTTCTGATTCTGATTCCCTGCCTCTGATTCCCCATCTCTGATTCCGTACATCTGATTCCCTGCCTCTGATTCCCCACCTCTGATTCCCCATATCTGATTCCTCGCCTCTGTTTCCCCGCCTCTGATTCCCCGCCTCTGTTTCCCCATATCTAATTCCCCACCTCAGATGCCCCAACTCTGATACCCCGCCTCTGATTCCCCAGCTCCCATTCCCCGCCTCAGATTCCCCGCATCCGATTCCCCATATCTGATTCCCCGCCTCTGTTTCCCCGCCTTTGATTCCCCGCCTCTGTTTCCCCATATCTGATTCCCCGCCTCTGATTCCCAACTATGATTCCCCGCCTCTGATTCCCCAGCTCTGATTCCCCGCCTCTGATTCCCCGCGTTCTATTCCCTGCCTCTGATTCCCCGCCTGTGATTCCCCATCTCTGATTCACCACCTCTGATTCCCCACCTCTGATTCCCCATATCTAATTCCCCGCCTCTGTTTGCCCGCCTCTGATTCCCCGCCTCTGTTTCCCCATATCTGATTCCCCGTGTCTGATTCCCTGCCTCTGATTCCCCGCCTCTGTTTCCCCGCCTCTGATTCCCTGCCACTGATTCCCTGCTCCTGATAACCCACCTCTGATTCCCCATATCTGATTCCCTGCCTCTGTTTCCCCGCCTCTGATTCCCCGCCTCTGATTCCCCATATCTGATTCCCTGCCTCTGATTCCCCAACTCTGATTCCCCGCCTCTGATTCCCCAGCTCTGAATACCCGCCTCTGATTCCCCGCGTCTGTTTCCCCGCCTCTGATTCCCCGCCTCTGTTTCCCCATATCTAAGTCCCCGACTCTGATTCCCCAACTCTGAATCCCCACCTCTGATTCCCCATATCTGATTCCCCGCCTCTGTTTCCCCGCCTCTGATTCCCCGCCTCTGTTTCCCCATATCTGATTCCCGGCCTCTGATTCTCCGCCTCTGATTCCCCGCCTCTGATTCCCTGCCTCTGATTCCCCATCTCCGATTCCGCACATCGGATTCCCTGCCTCTGATTCCCCGCCTCTGATTCCCCGCCTCTGATTCCCTGCTTCTGATTCCCAACCTCTGATTCCCCACCTCTGATTCCCCATATCTGATTCCCCGCCTCTGTTTCCCCGCCTCTGATTCCCCGCCTCTGATTCCCCAACTCTGAATCCCCGCCTCTGATTCCCCAGCTCTGATTCCCCGCCTCTGATTCCCCGCATCTGATTCCCTGCCTCTGATTCCCCGCCTCTGATCCCAGGCCTCTGATTCCCAGCATCTGATTCCGGCCTCTGATTCCCGGCCTCTGATTCCCTGCTTCTGATTCTGATTCCCTGCCTCTGATTCCCCATCTCTGATTCCGCACATCTGATTCCTTGCCTCTGATTCCCCACCTCTGATTCCCCATATCTGATTCCCCGCCTGGGTTTCCCCGCCTCTGATTCCCCGCCTCTGTTTCCCAATAGCTAAGTCCCCGCCTCTGATTCCCCAAATCTGATTCCCCACCTCTGATTCCCCAGCTCTGATTCCCTGCCTCTGATTCCCCGCATCTGATTCCCTGCATCTGATTCCAAGCCTCTGATTCCCTGCCTCTGATTCCCAACCTCTGATTCCCCACCTCTGATTCCCCATATCTGATTCCCCGCCTCTGTTTCCCCGCCTCGGATTCCCCGCCTCTGTTTTCCCATATCTGATTCCCGGCCTCTGATTCCCCGCCTCTGATTCCCCGCCTCTGATTCCCTGCCTCTGATTCCCCATCTCCGATTCCGCACATCTGATTCCCTTCCTCTGATTCCCCGCCTCTGATTTTCCGCCTCTGATTCCCTGCCTCTGATTCCCAACCTCGGATTCCCCACCTCTGATTCCCCATATCTGATTCCCCGCCTCTGTTTCCCCGCCTCTGATTCCCCGCCTCTGATTCCCAACTCTGATTCCCCGCCTCTGATTCCCCAGCTCTGATTCCCCGTGTTTGATTCCCTGCCTCTGATTCCCTGCCCTGATTCCCCATCTCTGTTTCACTGCCTTTGATTCGCCACCTCTGATTCCCAATATCTGATTCCCCGCCTCAGTTTCCCGGACTCTGATTCCCTGCCTCTGATTCCCAACCTCTGATTCCACACCTCTGATTCCCCATATCTGATTCCCCGCCTCTATTTCCCCATATCTGATTCCCCGCCTCTGATTCCCCAACTCTGATTCCCCGCCTCTGATTCCCCAGCTCTGATTCCCCGACTCTGATTCCCGGCATCCGATTCCCTGCCTCTGATTCCCCGCCTCTGATTCCCCATCTCTGATTCCCCGCCTCTGATTCCCCGTGTCTTATTCCCTGCCTTTGATTCCCCGCCTCTGATTCCCCGCCTCTGATTCCCTGCCCCTGATTCCCCACCTCTGATTCCCCACATCTGATTCCCCGCCTCTGTTTCCCCGCCTCTGATTCCCCGCCTCTGATTCCCCATATCTGATTCCCTGCCTCTGATTCCCCAACTCTGATTCCCCGCCTCTGATTCCCCAGCTCTGAATCCCCGCCTCTGATTCCCCGCATCTGATTCCCTGCCTCTGATTCCCCGCCTTGATTCCCCATCTCTGATTCACAACCTCTGATTCCCCACCTCTGATTCCCTATATTTGATTCCCCACCTCTGATGCCCCAACTCTGATTCCCCGCCTCAGATTCCCCAGCTCTGATTCCCCGCCTCTGATTCCCCGCATCCGATTCCCCATATCTGATTCCCCGCCTCTGTTTCCCCGCCTCTGATTCCCCGCCTCTGTTTCCCCATATCTGATTCCCCGCCTCTGATTCCCAACTATGATTCCCCGCCTCTGATTCCCCAGCTCTGATTCCCTGCCTCTGATTCCCTGCGTTCTATTCCCTGCCTCTGATTCCCCGCCTGTGATTCCCCATCACTGATTCACCACCTCTGATTCCCCACATCTGATTCCCCATATCTAATTCCCCGCCTCTGTTTGCCCGCCTCTGATTCCCCGCCTCTGTTTCCCCATATCTGATTCCCCGTCTCTGAATCCCCAACTCTGATTCCCTGCCTCTGATTCCCCAGCTCTGATTCCCCGCCTTTGATTCCCCCCGTCTGATTCCCAGCCTCTGAATCCCCGTGTCTGATTTCCTGCCTCTGATTCCCCGCCTCTGATTCCCCATCTCTGATTCACCGCCTCTGATTCCCCACCTCTGATTCCCCATCTCTGATTCCGCACATCCGATTCCCTGCCTCTGAATCCCCAACTCTGATTCCCCGCCTCTGATTCCCCATCTCTGATTCCCCACCTCTGATTCCCCGTGTCTGATTCCCTGCCTCTGATTCCCCGCCTCTGAATACCAGCCTCTGATTCCCCATATCTGATTCCCCGCCTCTGATTCCCTGCCTCTGATTCCCCAGCTCTGATTCCCCGCCTTTGATTCCCCCCGTCTGATTCCCAGCCTCTGAATCCCAGTGTCTGATTTCCTGCCTCTGATTCCCCGCCTCTAATTCCCCATCTCTGATTCACCGCCTCTGATTCCCCATCTCTGATTCCCCACCTCTGATTCCCCGTGTCTGATTCCCCGTGTCTGATTCCCTGCCTCTGATTCCACGCCTCTGATTCCCCATATCTGATTCCCTGCCACTGATTCCCCGCCTCTGATTCCCCATCTCTGATTCACCACCTCTGATTCCCGGCCTCTGATTGCCCACCTCTGATTCCCCGCCTCTGATTCGCCAGCTATGATTCCCCCCCTCTGATTCCCCGCGTCTGATTCCCCGCCTCTGATTCCCCAACTCTAATACCCCGCCTCTGATTCCCCAGCTCTGATTCCCCTCCTCTGATTCCCCGCATCTGATTCCCTGCCTCTGATTCCACGCCTCTGATTCCAGGCCTCTGATTCCCAACCTCTGATTCCCCACCTCTGATTCCCAATATCTGATTCCCCGCCTCTGTTTCACCGCCTCTGATTCCCCGCCTCTGTTTCCCCATATCTGATTCCCCGCCTCTGATTCCCCAACTCTGATTCCCCGCCTTTGATTCCCCAGCTCTGATTCCCCGCCTCTGATTCCCCATATCTGATTCCCATCCTCTGATTGCCCACCTCTGATTCCCCGCCTCTGATTCGCCAGCTCTGATTCCGCGCCTCTGATTCCCCGCATCTGATTCCCTGCCTCTGATTCCCCGCCTCTGATTCCCCATCTCTGATTCCCCGCCTGTGATTCCCCAGCTCTGATTCCACGCCTCTGATTCCCCAGCTCTGATTCCCAGCCTCTGATTCCCCGTGTTTGATCCCCTGCCTCTGATTACCTTCCTCTGATTCCCGGCCACTGATACCCCGCTTCTGATTCTGATTCCCTGCATCTGATTCCCCATCTCTGATTCACCACATCTAATTCCCTGCCTCTGATTCCACGCCCCTGATTCCCCACCTCTGATTCCCCATATCTGAATCCCCGCCTCTGTTTCCACGCCTCTGATTCCCTGCCTCTGATTCCCAACCTCTGATTCCCCACCCCTGATTCCCCATATCTGATTCCCCGCCTCTGTTTCCCTGCCTCTGATTCCCCGCCCCTGTTTCCCCATCTCTGATTCCGCACATCTGATTCCCTGCCTCTGATTCCCCACCTCTGATTCCCCATCTCTGATTCCGCACATCTGATTCCCTGCCTCTGATTCCCCGCATCCGATTCCCCATATCTGATTCCCCGCCTCTGTTTCCCCGCCTTTGATTCCCCGCCTCTGTTTCCCCATATCTGATTCCCCGCCTCTGATTCCAAACTATGATTCCCCGCCTCTGATTCCCCAGCTCTGATTCCCCGCCTCTGATTCCCCGCGTTCTATTCCCTGCCTCTGATTCCCCGCCTGTGATTCCCCATCTCTGATTCACCACCTCTGATTCCCCACCTCTGATTCCCCATATCTAATTCCCCGCCTCTGTTTGCCCGCCTCTGATTCCCCGCCTCTGTTTCCCCATATCTGATTCCACGTGTCTGATTCCCTGCCTCTGATTCCCCGCCTTTGTTTCCCCGCCTCTGATTCCCTGCCATGATTCCCTGCCCCTGATACCCCACCTCTGATTCCCCATATCTGATTCCCTGCCTCTGTTTCCCCGCCTCTGATTCCCCGCCGCTGATTCCCCATATCTGATTCCCCGCCTCTGATTCCCCAACTCTGATTCCCCGCCTCTGATTCCCCAGCTCTGAATCCCCGCCTCTGATTCCCCGCGTCTGTTTCCCCGCCTCTGATTCCCCGCCTCTGTTTCCCCATATCTAAGTCCCCGACTCTGATTCCCCAACTCTGATTCCCCACCTCTGATTCCCCAGCTCTGATTCCCCGCCTCTGATTCCCCGCATCTGATTCCCTGCATCTGATTCCCAGCCTCTGATTCCCTGCCTCTGATTCCCAACCTCTGATTCCCCACCTCTGATTCCCCATATCTGATTCCCCGCCTCTGTTTCCCCGCCTCTGATTCCCCGCCTCTGTTTCCCCATATCTGATTCCCGGCTTCTGATTCTCCGCCTCTGATTCCCCGCCTCTGATTCCCTGCCTCTGATTCCCCATCTCCGATTCCGCACATCGGATTCCCTGCCTCTGATTCCCCGCCTCTGATTCCCCGCCTCTGATTCCCTGCTTCTGATTCCCAACCTCTGATTCCCCACCTCTGATTCCCCATATCTGATTCCCCGCCTCTGTTTCCCCGCCTCTGATTCCCCGCCTCTGATTCCCCAACTCAGAATCCCCGCCTCTGATTCCCCAGCTCTGATTCCCCGCCTCTGATTCCCCGCATCTGATTCCAGGCCTCTGATTCCCAGCATCTGATTCCGGCCTCTGATTCCCGGCCTCTGATTCCCTGCTTCTGATTCTGATTCCCTGCCTCTGATTCCCCATCTCTGATTCCGCACATCTGATTCCTTGCCTCTGATTCCCCACCTCTGATTCCCCATATCTGATTCCCCGCCTGGGTTTCCCCGTCTCCGATTCCCCGCCTCTGTTTCCCAATATCTAAGTCCCCGCCTCTGATTCCCCAAATCTGATTCCCCACCTCTGATTCCCCAGCTCTGATTCCCCGCCTCTGATTCCCCGCATCTGATTCCCTGCATCTGATTCCAAGCCTCTGATTCCCTGCCTCTGATTCCCAACCTCTGATTCCCCACCTCTGATTCCCCATATCTGATTCCCCGCCTCTGTTTCCCCGCCTCGGATTCCCCGCCTCTGTTTCCCCATATCTGATTCCCGGCCTCTGATTCCCCGCCTCTGATTCCCCGCCTCTGATTCCCTGCCTCTGATTCCCCATCTCCGATTCCGCACATCTGATTCCCTTCCTCTGATTCCCCGCCTCTGATTTTCCGCCTCTGATTCCCTGCCTCTGATTCCCAACCTCGGATTCCCCACCTCTGATTCCCCATATCTGATTCCCCGCCTCTGTTTCCCCGCCTCTGATTCCCCGCCTCTGATTCTCAACTCTGATTCCCCGCCTCTGATTCCCCAGCTCTGATTCCCCGTGTTTGATTCCCTGCCTCTTATTCCCTGCCCTGATTCCCCATCTCTGTTTTACCGCCTTTGATTCGCCACCTCTGATTCCCAATATCTGATTCCCCGCCTCAGTTTCCCGGACTCTGATTCCCTGCCTCTGATTCCCAACCTCTGATTCCACACCTCTGATTCCCCATATCTGATTCCCCGCCTCTATTTCCCCATATCTGATTCCCCGCCTCTGATTCCCCAACTCTGATTCCCTGCCTCTGATTCCCCAGCTCTGATTCCCCGACTCTGATTCCCGGCATCCGATTCCCTGCCTCTGATTCCCCGCCTCTGATTCCCCATCTCTGATTCCCCGCCTCTGATTCCCCGTGTCTGATTCCCTGCCTTTGATTCCCCGCCTCTGATTCCCCGCCTCTGATTCCCTGCCACTGATTCCCTGCCCCTGATTCCCCACCTCTGATTCCCCACATCTGATTCCCCGCCTCTGTTTCCCCGCCTCTGATTCCGCGCCTCTGATTCCCCATATCTGATTCCCTGCCTCTGATTCCCCAACTCTGATTCCCCGCCTCTGATTCCCCAGCTCTGAATCCCCGCCTCTGATTCCCCGCGTCTGATTCCCTGCCTCTGATTCCCCGCCTTGATTCCCCATCTCTGATTCACAACCTCTGATTCCCCACCTCTGATTCCCTATATTTGATTCCCCGCCTCTGTTTCCCCGCCTCTGATTCCCCGCCTCTGATTCCCAATATCTGATTCCCCGCCTCTGATTGCCCACCTCTAATTCCCAGCCTCTGATTCGCCAGCTCTGATTCCCCGCCTCTGATTCCCCGCATCTGATTCCCTGCCTCTGATTCCCCGCCTCTGATTCCCCATCTCTGATTCACCGCCTTTGATTCGCCACCTCTGATACCCCATATCTGATTCCCCACCTCTGATTCCCGGCCTCTTATTCCCAGCATCTGATTCCCGGCCTCTGATTCCCGGCCTCTGATTCCCCGCTTCTGATTCTGATTCCCTGCCTCTTATTCCCCATCTCTGATTCCGCACATCTGATTCCCTGCCTCTGATTCCCCACCTCTGATTCCCCATATCTGATTCCCCGCCTCTGTTTCCCCGCCTCTGATTCCCCGCCTCTGTTTCCCTATATCTAATTCCCCACCTCTGATGCCCCAACTCTGATTCCCCGCCTCTGATTCCCCAGCTCTGATTCCCCGCCTCTGATTCCCTGCATCCGATTCCCCATATCTGATTCCCCGCCTCTGTTTCACCGCCTCTGATTCCCCGCCTCTGTTTCCCCATATCTGATTCCCGCCTCTGATTCCCAACTATGAATCCCCTCCTCTGATTCCCCAGCTCTGATTCCCTGCCTCTGATTCCCCGCGTTCTATTCCCTGCCTCTGATTCCCCGCCTGTGATTCCCCATCACTGATTCACCACCTCTGATTCCCTACCTCTGATTCCCCATATCTAATTCCCCGCCTCTGTTTGCCCGCCTCTGATTCCCCGCCTCTGTATCCCCATATCTGATTCCCCGCCTCTGAATCCCCAACTCTGATTCCCTGCCTCAGATTCCCCAGCTCTGATTCCCCGCCTTTGATTCCCCCCGTCTGATTCCCAGCCTCTGAATCCCAGTGTCTGATTTCCTGCCTCTGATTCCCCGCCTCTGATTCCCCATCTCTGATTCACCGCCTCTGATTCCCCACCTCTGATTCCCCCTCTCTGATTCCGCACATCCAATTCCCTGCCTCTGATTCCCCAACTCTGATTACCCACCTCTGATTCCCCAGCTCTGATTCCCCGCCTCAGATTCCCCGCGTCTGATTCCCTGCCTCTGATTCCCCGCCTCTGATTCCCTGCCTCTGATTACCCATATCTGATTCCCCGCCTCTGATTCCCCAACTCTGATTCCCCGCTTCTGATTCCCCAGCTCTGAATCCCCGCCTCTGATTCCCCGCGTCTGATTCCCTGCCTCTGATTCCCCGCCTCTGATTCCCCATCTGTGATTCACAACCTCTGATGCCCCACCTCTGATTCCCCATATCTGATTCCCTGCCTCTGTTTCCCCGCCTCTGATTCCCCACCTCTGTTTCCCCATATCTGATTCCCCGCCTCTGATTCCCCAACTCTAATACCCCGCCTCTGATTCCCCAGCTCTGATTCCCCGCCTCTGATTCCCCGCATCTGATTCCCTGCCTCTGATTCCCCGCCTCTGATTCCAGGCCTCTGATTCCAAGCATCTGATTCCGGCCTCTGATTCCCGGCCTCTGATTCCCTGCTTCTGAATCTGATTCCCTGCCTCTGATTCCCCATCTCTGATTCCGCACATCTGATTCCCTGCCTCTGATTCCGCACCTCTGATTCCCCATATCTGATTCCCCGCCTCTGTTTCCCCGCCTCTGATTCCCCGCCTCTGTTTCCCAATATCTAAGTCCCCACCTCTGATTCCCCAAATCTGATTCCCCACCTCTGATTCCCCAGCTCTGATTCCCCGCCTCTGATTCCCCGCATCTGATACCCTGCATCTGATTCCAAGCCTGTGATTCCCTGCCTCTGATTCCCAACCTCTGATTCCCCACCTCTGATTCCCCATATCTGATTCCCCGCCTCTGTTTCCCCGCCTCGGATTCCCCGCCTCTGTTTCCCCATATCTGATTCCCGGCCTCTGATTCCCCGCCTCTGATTCCCCATATCTGATTCCCTGCCTCTGATTCCCCAACTCTGATTCCCCGCCTCAGATTCCCCAGCTCTGAATCCCCGCCTCTGATTCCCCGCGTCTGATTCCCTGCCTCTGATTCCCCGCCTTGATTCCCCATCTCTGATTCACAACCTCTGATTCCCCACCTCTGATTCCCTATATTTGATTCCCCGCCTCTGTTTCCCCGCCTCTGATTCCCCGCCTCTGATTCCCCATATCTGATTCCCCGCCTCTGATTGCCCACCTCTGATTCCCCGCATCTGATTCGCCAGCTCTGATTCCCCGCCTCTGATTCCCCGCATCTGATTCCCTGCCTCTGATTCCCCGCCTCTGATTCCCCATCTCTGATTCACCGCCTTTGATTCGCCACCTCTGATTCCCCATATCTGATTCCCCACCTCTGTTTCCCCGCCTCTGATTCCCCGCCTCTGATTCTCCATATCTCATTCCCCGCCTCTGAATCCCCATCTCTGATTCCCGGACTCTGATTCCCCTCCTCTGATTCCCGGCCTCTTATTCCCAGCATCTGATTCCCGGCCTCTGATTCCCGGCCTCTGATTCCCCGCTTCTGATTCCCTGCCTCTGATTCCCCATCTCTGATTCCGCACATCTGATTCACTGCCTCTGATTCCCCACCTCTGATTCCCCATATCTGATTCCCCGCCTCTGTTTCCCCGCATCTGATTCCCCGCCTCTGTTTCCCTATATCTAATTCCCCACCTCTGATGCCCCAACTCTGATTCCCCGCCTCTGATTCCCCAGCTCTGATTCCCCGCCTCTGATTCCCTGCATCCGATTCCCCATATCTGATTCCCCGCCTCTGTTTCCTCGCCTCTGATTCCCCGCCTCTGTTTCCCCATATCTGATTCCCGCCTCTGATTCCCAACTATGATTCCCCGCCTCTGATTCCCCAGCTCTGATTCCCTGCCTCTGATTCCCCGCGTTCTATTCCCTGCCTCTGATTCCCCGCCTGTGATTCCCCATCACTGATTCACCACCTCTGATTCCCTACCTCTGATTCCCCATATCTAATTCCCCGCCTCTGTTTGCCCGCCTCTGTTTCCCCGCCTCTGTTTCCCCATATCTGATTCCCCG
This sequence comes from Narcine bancroftii, assembly GCF_036971445.1. Classification (NCBI taxonomy): domain Eukaryota; kingdom Metazoa; phylum Chordata; class Chondrichthyes; order Torpediniformes; family Narcinidae; genus Narcine; species Narcine bancroftii. The sequence continues at coordinate 144,605,918 of NC_091472.1, read as the reverse complement.
CCTCTGAATACCCAACTCTGATTCCCTGCCTCAGATTCCCCAGCTCTGATGCCCCGCCTTTGATTCCCCCCGTCTGATTCCCAGCCTCTGAATCCCCGTGTCTGATTTGCTGCCTCTGATTCCCCGCCTCTGATTCCCCATCTCTGATTCACCACCTCTGATTCCCCACCTCTGATTCCCCATCTCTGATTCCGCACATCCAATTCCCTGCCTCTGATTCCCCAACTCTGATTCCCCACCTCTGATTCCCCAGCTCTGATTCCCCGCCTCAGATTCCCCGCGTCTGATTCCCTGCCTCTGATTCCCAGCCTCTGATTCCCTGCCTCTGATTCCCCATATCTGATTCCCCGCCTCTGATTCCCCAACTCTGATTCCCCGCTTCTCATTCCCCAGCTCTGAATCCCTGCCTCTGATTCCCCGCGTCTGATTCCCTGCCTCTGATTCCCCGCCTCTGATTCCCCATCTGTGATTCACAACCTCTGATGCCCCACCTCTGATTCCCCATATCTGATTCCCCGCCTCTGTTTCCCCGCCTCTGATTCCCCGCCTCTGATTCCCCATATCTGATTCCCCGCCTCTGATTGCCCACCTCTGATTCCCCGCGTCAGATACCCTGCCTCTGATTCCCCGCCTCTGATTCCCCATCTCTGATTCACAACCTCTGATTCCCGGCCTCTGATTCCCCATATCTGATTCCCTGCCTCTGTTTCCCCGCCTCTGATTCCCTACCTCTGTTTCCCCATGTCTGATTCCCTGCCTCTGATTCCCCAACTCTAATACCCCGCCTCTGATTCCCCAGCTCTGATTCCCCGCCTCTGATTCCCCGCATCTGATTCCCTGCCTCTGATTCCCCGCCTCTGATTCCGCACATCTGATTCCCTGCTTCTGATTCTGATTCCCTGCCTCTGATTCCCCATCTCTGATTCCGCACATCTGATTCCCTGCCTCTGATTCCCCACCTCTAATTCCCCATATCTGATTCCCCGCCTCTGTTTCCCCGCCTCTGATTCCCCGCCTCTGTTTCCCAATATCTAAGTCCCCACCTCTGATTCCCCAAATCTGATTCCCCGCCTCTGATTTCAGGCCTCTGATTCCCAGCATCTGATTCCGGCCTCTGATTCCCTGCTTCTGATTCTGATTCCCTGCCTCTGATTCCCCATCTCTGATTCCGCACATCTGATTCCTTGCCTCTGATTCCCCACCTCTGATTCCCCATATCTGATTCCCCGCCTGGGTTTCCCCGCCTCCGATTCCCCGCCTCTGTTTCCCAATATCTAAGTCCCCGCCTCTGATTCCCCAAATCTGATTCCCCACCTCTGATTCCCCAGCTCTGATTCCCCGCCTCTGATTCCCCGCATCTGATTCCCTGCATCTGATTCCAAGCCTCTGATTCCCTGCCTCTGATTCCCAACCTCTGATTCCCCACCTCTGATTCCCCATATCTGATTCCCCGCCTCTGTTTCCCCGCCTCGGATTCCCCGCCTCTGTTTCCCCATATCTGATTCCCGGCCTCTGATTCCCCGCCTCTGATTCCCCGCCTCTGATTCCCTGCCTCTGATTCCCCATCTCCGATTCCGCAAATCTGATTCCCTTCCTCTGATTCCCCGCCTCTGATTTTCCGCCTCTGATTCCCTGCCTCTGATTCCCAACCTCGGATTCCCCACCTCTGATTCCCCATATCTGATTCCCCGCCTCTGTTTCCCCGCCTCTGATTCCCCGCCTCTGATTCCCAACTCTGATTCCACGCCTCTGATTCCCCAGCTCTGATTCCCCGTGTTTGATTCCCTGCCTCTTATTCCCTGCCCTGATTCCCCATCTCTGTTTTACCGCCTTTGATTCGCCACCTCTGATTCCCAATATCTGATTCCCCGCCTCAGTTTCCCGGACTCTGATTCCCTGCCTCTGATTCCCAACCTCTGATTCCACACCTCTGATTCCCCATATCTGATTCCCCGCCACTATTTCCCCATATCTGATTCCCCGCCTCTGATTCCCCAACTCTGATTCCCTGCCTCTGATTCCCCAGCTCTGATTCCCCGACTCTGATTCCCGGCATCCGATTCCCTGCCTCTGATTCCCCGCCTCTGATTCCCCATCTCTGATTCCCCGCCTCTGATTCCCCGTGTCTGATTCCCTGCCTTTGATTCCCCGCCTCTGATTCCCCGCCTCTGATTCCCTATATCTAATTCCCCACCTCTGATGCCCCAACTCTGATTCCCCGCCTCTGATTCCCCAGCTCTGATTCCCCGCCTCTGATTCCCTGCATCCGATTCCCCATATCTGATTCCCCGCCTCTGTTTCCTCGCCTCTGATTCCCCGCCTCTGTTTCCCCATATCTGATTCCCGCCTCTGATTCCCAACTATGATTCCCCGCCTCTGATTCCCCAGCTCTGATTCCCTGCCTCTGATTCCCCGCGTTCTATTCCCTGCCTCTGATTCCCCGCCTGTGATTCCCCATCACTGATTCACCACCTCTGATTCCCTACCTCTGATTCCCCATATCTAATTCCCCGCCTCTGTTTGCCCGCCTCTGTTTCCCCGCCTCTGTTTCCCCATATCTGATTCCCCGCCTCTGAATACCCAACTCTGATTCCCTGCCTCAGATTCCCCAGCTCTGATGCCCCGCCTTTGATTCCCCCCGTCTGATTCCCAGCCTCTGAATCCCCGTGTCTGATTTGCTGCCTCTGATTCCCCGCCTCTGATTCCCCATCTCTGATTCACCACCTCTGATTCCCCACCTCTGATTCCCCATCTCTGATTCCGCACATCCAATTCCCTGCCTCTGATTCCCCAACTCTGATTCCCCACCTCTGATTCCCCAGCTCTGATTCCCCGCCTCAGATTCCCCGCGTCTGATTCCCTGCCTCTGATTCCCAGCCTCTGATTCCCTGCCTCTGATTCCCCATATCTGATTCCCCGCCTCTGATTCCCCAACTCTGATTCCCCGCTTCTCATTCCCCAGCTCTGAATCCCTGCCTCTGATTCCCCGCGTCTGATTCCCTGCCTCTGATTCCCCGCCTCTGATTCCCCATCTGTGATTCACAACCTCTGATGCCCCACCTCTGATTCCCCATATCTGATTCCCCGCCTCTGTTTCCCCGCCTCTGATTCCCCGCCTCTGATTCCCCATATCTGATTCCCCGCCTCTGATTGCCCACCTCTGATTCCCCGCGTCAGATACCCTGCCTCTGATTCCCCGCCTCTGATTCCCCATCTCTGATTCACAACCTCTGATTCCCGGCCTCTGATTCCCCATATCTGATTCCCTGCCTCTGTTTCCCCGCCTCTGATTCCCTACCTCTGTTTCCCCATGTCTGATTCCCTGCCTCTGATTCCCCAACTCTAATACCCCGCCTCTGATTCCCCAGCTCTGATTCCCCGCCTCTGATTCCCCGCATCTGATTCCCTGCCTCTGATTCCCCGCCTCTGATTCCGCACATCTGATTCCCTGCTTCTGATTCTGATTCCCTGCCTCTGATTCCCCATCTCTGATTCCGCACATCTGATTCCCTGCCTCTGATTCCCCACCTCTAATTCCCCATATCTGATTCCCCGCCTCTGTTTCCCCGCCTCTGATTCCCCGCCTCTGTTTCCCAATATCTAAGTCCCCACCTCTGATTCCCCAAATCTGATTCCCCGCCTCTGATTTCAGGCCTCTGATTCCCAGCATCTGATTCCGGCCTCTGATTCCCTGCTTCTGATTCTGATTCCCTGCCTCTGATTCCCCATCTCTGATTCCGCACATCTGATTCCTTGCCTCTGATTCCCCACCTCTGATTCCCCATATCTGATTCCCCGCCTGGGTTTCCCCGCCTCCGATTCCCCGCCTCTGTTTCCCAATATCTAAGTCCCCGCCTCTGATTCCCCAAATCTGATTCCCCACCTCTGATTCCCCAGCTCTGATTCCCCGCCTCTGATTCCCCGCATCTGATTCCCTGCATCTGATTCCAAGCCTCTGATTCCCTGCCTCTGATTCCCAACCTCTGATTCCCCACCTCTGATTCCCCATATCTGATTCCCCGCCTCTGTTTCCCCGCCTCGGATTCCCCGCCTCTGTTTCCCCATATCTGATTCCCGGCCTCTGATTCCCCGCCTCTGATTCCCCGCCTCTGATTCCCTGCCTCTGATTCCCCATCTCCGATTCCGCAAATCTGATTCCCTTCCTCTGATTCCCCGCCTCTGATTTTCCGCCTCTGATTCCCTGCCTCTGATTCCCAACCTCGGATTCCCCACCTCTGATTCCCCATATCTGATTCCCCGCCTCTGTTTCCCCGCCTCTGATTCCCCGCCTCTGATTCCCAACTCTGATTCCACGCCTCTGATTCCCCAGCTCTGATTCCCCGTGTTTGATTCCCTGCCTCTTATTCCCTGCCCTGATTCCCCATCTCTGTTTTACCGCCTTTGATTCGCCACCTCTGATTCCCAATATCTGATTCCCCGCCTCAGTTTCCCGGACTCTGATTCCCTGCCTCTGATTCCCAACCTCTGATTCCACACCTCTGATTCCCCATATCTGATTCCCCGCCACTATTTCCCCATATCTGATTCCCCGCCTCTGATTCCCCAACTCTGATTCCCTGCCTCTGATTCCCCAGCTCTGATTCCCCGACTCTGATTCCCGGCATCCGATTCCCTGCCTCTGATTCCCCGCCTCTGATTCCCCATCTCTGATTCCCCGCCTCTGATTCCCCGTGTCTGATTCCCTGCCTTTGATTCCCCGCCTCTGATTCCCCGCCTCTGATTCCCTGCCACTGATTCCCTGCCCCTGATTCCCCACCTCTGATTCCCCACATCTGATTCCCCGCCTCTGTTTCCCCGCCTCTGATTCCCCGCCTCTGATTCCCCATATCTGATTCCCTGCCTCTGATTCCCCAACTCTGATTCCCCGCCTCTGATTCCCCAGCTCTGAATCCCCGCCTCTGATTCCCCGCGTCTGATTCCCTGCCTCTGATTCCCCGCCTTGATTCCCCATCTCTGATTCACAACCTCTGATTCCCCACCTCTGATTCCCTATATTTGATTCCCCGCCTCTGTTTCCCCGCCTCTGATTCCCCGCCTCTGATTCCCCATATCTGATTCCCCGCCTCTGATTGCCCACCTCTAATTCCCAGCCTCTGATTCGCCAGCTCTGATTCCCCGCCTCTGATTCCCCGCATCTGATTCCCTGCCTCTGATTCCCCGCCTCTGATTCCCCATCTCTGATTCACCGCCTTTGATTCGCCACCTCTGATACCCCATATCTGATTCCCCACCTCTGATTCCCGGCCTCTTATTCCCAGCATCTGATTCCCGGCCTCTGATTCCCGGCCTCTGATTCCCCGCTTCTGATTCTGATTCCCTGCCTCTTATTCCCCATCTCTGATTCCGCACATCTGATTCCCTGCCTCTGATTCCCCACCTCTGATTCCCCATATCTGATTCCCCGCCTCTGTTTCCCCGCCTCTGATTCCCCGCCTCTGTTTCCCTATATCTAATTCCCCACCTCTGATGCCCCAACTCTGATTCCCCGCCTCTGATTCCCCAGCTCTGATTCCCCGCCTCTGATTCCCTGCATCCGATTCCCCATATCTGATTCCCCGCCTCTGTTTCACCGCCTCTGATTCCCCGCCTCTGTTTCCCCATATCTGATTCCCGCCTCTGATTCCCAACTATGAATCCCCTCCTCTGATTCCCCAGCTCTGATTCCCTGCCTCTGATTCCCCGCGTTCTATTCCCTGCCTCTGATTCCCCGCCTGTGATTCCCCATCACTGATTCACCACCTCTGATTCCCTACCTCTGATTCCCCATATCTAATTCCCCGCCTCTGTTTGCCCGCCTCTGATTCCCCGCCTCTGTATCCCCATATCTGATTCCCCGCCTCTGAATCCCCAACTCTGATTCCCTGCCTCAGATTCCCCAGCTCTGATTCCCCGCCTTTGATTCCCCCCGTCTGATTCCCAGCCTCTGAATCCCCGTGTCTGATTTCCTGCCTCTGATTCCCCGCCTCTGATTCCCCATCTCTGATTCACCGCCTCTGATTCCCCACCTCTGATTCCCCCTCTCTGATTCCGCACATCCAATTCCCTGCCTCTGATTCCCCAACTCTGATTACCCACCTCTGATTCCCCAGCTCTGATTCCCCGCCTCAGATTCCCCGCGTCTGATTCCCTGCCTCTGTTTCCCCGCCTCTGATTCCCCGCCTCTGATTCTCCATATCTCATTCCCCGCCTCTGAATCCCCATCTCTGATTCCCGGACTCTGATTCCCCTCCTCTGATTCCCGGCCTCTTATTCCCAGCATCTGATTCCCGGCCTCTGATTCCCGGCCTCTGATTCCCCGCTTCTGATTCCCTGCCTCTGATTCCCCATCTCTGATTCCGCACATCTGATTCACTGCCTCTGATTCCCCACCTCTGATTCCCCATATCTGATTCCCCGCCTCTGTTTCCCCGCATCTGATTCCCCGCCTCTGTTTCCCTATATCTAATTCCCCACCTCTGATGCCCCAACTCTGATTCCCCGCCTCTGATTCCCCAGCTCTGATTCCCCGCCTCTGATTCCCTGCATCCGATTCCCCATATCTGATTCCCCGCCTCTGTTTCCTCGCCTCTGATTCCCCGCCTCTGTTTCCCCATATCTGATTCCCGCCTCTGATTCCCAACTATGATTCCCCGCCTCTGATTCCCCAGCTCTGATTCCCTGCCTCTGATTCCCCGCGTTCTATTCCCTGCCTCTGATTCCCCGCCTGTGATTCCCCATCACTGATTCACCACCTCTGATTCCCTACCTCTGATTCCCCATATCTAATTCCCCGCCTCTGTTTGCCCGCCTCTGTTTCCCCGCCTCTGTTTCCCCATATCTGATTCCCCGCCTCTGAATACCCAACTCTGATTCCCTGCCTCAGATTCCCCAGGTCTGATGCCCCGCCTTTGATTCCCCCCGTCTGATTCCCAGCCTCTGAATCCCCGTGTCTGATTTGCTGCCTCTGATTCCCCGCCTCTGATTCCCCATCTCTGATTCACCACCTCTGATTCCCCACCTCTGATTCCCCATCTCTGATTCCGCACATCCAATTCCCTGCCTCTGATTCCCCAACTCTGATTCCCCACCTCTGATTCCCCAGCTCTGATTCCCCGCCTCAGATTCCCCGCGTCTGATTCCCTGCCTCTGATTCCCAGCCTCTGATTCCCTGCCTCTGATTCCCCATATCTGATTCCCCGCCTCTGATTCCCCAACTCTGATTCCCCGCTTCTGATTCCCCAGCTCTGAATCCCTGCCTCTGATTCCCCGCGTCTGATTCCCTGCCTCTGATTCCCCGCCTCTGATTCCCCATCTGTGATTCACAACCTCTGATGCCCCACCTCTGATTCCCCATATCTGATTCCCCGCCTCTGTTTCCCCGCCTCTGATTCCCCGCCTCTGATTCCCCATATCTGAATCCCCGCCTCTGATTGCCCACCTCTGATTCCCCGCGTCAGATACCCTGCCTCTGATTCCCCGCCTCTGATTCCCCATCTCTGATTCACAACCTCTGATTCCCGGCCTCTGATTCCCCATATCTGATTCCCTGCCTCTGTTTCCCCGCCTCTGATTCCCTACCTCTGTTTCCCCATGTCTGATTCCCTGCCTCTGATTCCCCAACTCTAATACCCCGCCTCTGATTCCCCAGCTCTGATTCCCCGCCTCTGATTCCCCGCATCTGATTCCCTGCCTCTGATTCCCCGCCTCTGATTCCGCACATCTGATTCCCTGCTTCTCATTCTGATTCCCTGCCTCTGATTCCCCATCTCTGATTCCGCACATCTGATTCCCTGCCTCTGATTCCCCACCTCTAATTCCCCATATCTGATTCCCCGCCTCTGTTTCCCCGCCTCTGATTCCCCGCCTCTGTTTCCCAATATCTAAGTCCCCACCTCTGATTCCCCAAATCTGATTCCCCGCCTCTGATTTCAGGCCTCTGATTCCCAGCATCTGATTCCGGCCTCTGATTCCCTGCTTCTGATTCTGATTCCCTGCCTCTGATTCCCCATCTCTGATTCCGCACATCTGATTCCTTGCCTCTGATTCCCCACCTCTGATTCCCCATATCTGATTCCCCGCCTGGGTTTCCCCGCCTCCGATTCCCCGCCTCTGTTTCCCAATATCTAAGTCCCCGCCTCTGATTCCCCAAATCTGATTCCCCACCTCTGATTCCCCAGCTCTGATTCCCCGCCTCTGATTCCCCGCATCTGATTCCCTGCATCTGATTCCAAGCCTCTGATTCCCTGCCTCTGATTCCCAACCTCTGATTCCCCACCTCTGATTCCCCATATCTGATTCCCCGCCTCTGTTTCCCCGCCTCGGATTCCCCGCCTCTGTTTCCCCATATCTGATTCCCGGCCTCTGATTCCCCGCCTCTGATTCCCCGCCTCTGATTCCCTGCCTCTGATTCCCCATCTCCGATTCCGCAAATCTGATTCCCTTCCTCTGATTCCCCGCCTCTGATTTTCCGCCTCTGATTCCCTGCCTCTGATTCCCAACCTCGGATTCCCCACCTCTGATTCCCCATATCTGATTCCCCGCCTCTGTTTCCCCGCCTCTGATTCCCCGCCTCTGATTCCCAACTCTGATTCCACGCCTCTGATTCCCCAGCTCTGATTCCCCGTGTTTGATTCCCTGCCTCTTATTCCCTGCCCTGATTCCCCATCTCTGTTTTACCGCCTTTGATTCGCCACCTCTGATTCCCAATATCTGATTCCCCGCCTCAGTTTCCCGGACTCTGATTCCCTGCCTCTGATTCCCAACCTCTGATTCCACACCTCTGATTCCCCATATCTGATTCCCCGCCACTATTTCCCCATATCTGATTCCCCGCCTCTGATTCCCCAACTCTGATTCCCTGCCTCTGATTCCCCAGCTCTGATTCCCCGACTCTGATTCCCGGCATCCGATTCCCTGCCTCTGATTCCCCGCCTCTGATTCCCCATCTCTGATTCCCCGCCTCTGATTCCCCGTGTCTGATTCCCTGCCTTTGATTCCCCGCCTCTGATTCCCCGCCTCTGATTCCCTGCCACTGATTCCCTGCCCCTGATTCCCCACCTCTGATTCCCCACATCTGATTCCCCGCCTCTGTTTCCCCGCCTCTGATTCCCCGCCTCTGATTCCCCATATCTGATTCCCTGCCTCTGATTCCCCAACTCTGATTCCCCGCCTCTGATTCCCCAGCTCTGAATCCCCGCCTCTGATTCCCCGCGTCTGATTCCCTGCCTCTGATTCCCCGCCTTGATTCCCCATCTCTGATTCACAACCTCTGATTCCCCACCTCTGATTCCCTATATTTGATTCCCCGCCTCTGTTTCCCCGCCTCTGATTCCCCGCCTCTGATTCCCCATATCTGATTCCCCGCCTCTGATTGCCCACCTCTAATTCCCAGCCTCTGATTCGCCAGCTCTGATTCCCCGCCTCTGATTCCCCGCATCTGATTCCCTGCCTCTGATTCCCCGCCTCTGATTCCCCATCTCTGATTCACCGCCTTTGATTCGCCACCTCTGATACCCCATATCTGATTCCCCACCTCTGATTCCCGGCCTCTTATTCCCAGCATCTGATTCCCGGCCTCTGATTCCCGGCCTCTGATTCCCCGCTTCTGATTCTGATTCCCTGCCTCTTATTCCCCATCTCTGATTCCGCACATCTGATTCCCTGCCTCTGATTCCCCACCTCTGATTCCCCATATCTGATTCCCCGCCTCTGTTTCCCCGCCTCTGATTCCCCGCCTCTGTTTCCCTATATCTAATTCCCCACCTCTGATGCCCCAACTCTGATTCCCCGCCTCTGATTCCCCAGCTCTGATTCCCCGCCTCTGATTCCCTGCATCCGATTCCCCATATCTGATTCCCCGCCTCTGTTTCACCGCCTCTGATTCCCCGCCTCTGTTTCCCCATATCTGATTCCCGCCTCTGATTCCCAACTATGAATCCCCTCCTCTGATTCCCCAGCTCTGATTCCCTGCCTCTGATTCCCCGCGTTCTATTCCCTGCCTCTGATTCCCCGCCTGTGATTCCCCATCACTGATTCACCACCTCTGATTCCCTACCTCTGATTCCCCATATCTAATTCCCCGCCTCTGTTTGCCCGCCTCTGATTCCCCGCCTCTGTATCCCCATATCTGATTCCCCGCCTCTGAATCCCCAACTCTGATTCCCTGCCTCAGATTCCCCAGCTCTGATTCCCCGCCTTTGATTCCCCCCATCTGATTCCCAGCCTCTGAATCCCCGTGTCTGATTTCCTGCCTCTGATTCCCCGCCTCTGATTCCCCATCTCTGATTCACCGCCTCTGATTCCCCACCTCTGATTCCCCCTCTCTGATTCCGCACATCCAATTCCCTGCCTCTGATTCCCCAACTCTGATTACCCACCTCTGATTCCCCAGCTCTGATTCCCCGCCTCAGATTCCCCGCGTCTGATTCCCTGCCTCTGATTCCCCGCCTCTGATTCCCTGCCTCTGATTACCCATATCTGATTCCCCGCCTCTGATTCCCCAACTCTGATTCCCCGCTTCTGATTCCCCAGCTCTGAATCCCCGCCTCTGATTCCCCGCGTCTGATTCCCTGCCTCTGATTCCCCGCCTCTGATTCCCCATCTGTGATTCACAACCTCTGATGCCCCACCTCTGAATCCCCATATCTGATTCCCTGCCTCTGTTTCCCCGCCTCTGATTCCCCACCTCTGTTTCCCCATATCTGATTCCCCGCATCTGATTCCCCAACTCTAATACCCCGCCTCTGATTCCCCAGCTCTGATTCCCCGCCTCTGATTCCCCGCATCTGATTCCCTGCCTCTGATTCCCCGCCTCTGATTCCAGACCTCTGATTCCAAGCATCTGATTCCGGCCTCTGATTCCCGGCCTCTGATTCCCTGCTTCTGAATCTGATTCCCTGCTTCTGATTCCCCATCTCTGATTCCGCACATCTGATTCCCTGCCTCTGATTCCGCACCTCTGATTCCCCATATCTGATTCCCCGCCTCTGTTTCCCCGCCTCTGATTCCCCGCCTCTGTTTCCCAATATCTAAGTCCCCACCTCTGATTCCCCAAATCTGATTCCCCACCTCTGATTCCCCAGCTCTGATTCCCCGCCTCTGATTCCCCGCATCTGATACCCTGCATCTGATTCCAAGCCTGTGATTCCCTGCCTCTGACTCCCAACCTCTGATTCCCCACCTCTGATTCCCCATATCTGATTCCCCGCCTCTGTTTCCCCGCCTCGGATTCCCCGCCTCTGTTTCCCCATATCTGATTCCCGGCCTCTGATTCCCCGCCTCTGATTCCCCATATCTGATTCCCTGCCTCTGATTCCCCAACTCTGATTCCCCGCCTCAGATTCCCCAGCTCTGAATCCCCGCCTCTGATTCCCCGCGTCTGATTCCCTGCCTCTGATTCCCCGCCTTGATTCCCCATCGCTGATTCACAACCTCTGATTCCCCACCTCTGATTCCCCGCATCTGATTCGCCAGCTCTGATTCCCCGCCTCTGATTCCCCGCATCTGATTCCCTGCCTCTGATTCCCCGCCTCTGATTCCCCATCTCTGATTCACCGCCTTTGATTCGCCACCTCTGATTCCCCATATCTGATTCCCCACCTCTGTTTCCCCGCCTCTGATTCCCCGCCTCTGATTCTCCATATCTCATTCCCCGCCTCTGAATCCCCATCTCTGATTCCCGGACTCTGATTCCCCTCCTCTGATTCCCGGCCTCTTATTCCCAGCATCTGATTCCCGGCCTCTGATTCCCGGCCTCTGATTCCCCGCTTCTGATTCCCTGCCTCTGATTCCCCATCTCTGATTCCGCACATCTGATTCACTGCCTCTGATTCCCCACCTCTGATTCCCCATATCTGATTCCCCGCCTCTGTTTCCCCGCCTCTGATTCCCCGCCTCTGTTTCCCTATATCTAATTCCCCACCTCTGATGCCCCAACTCTGATTCCCCGCCTCTGATTCCCCAGATCTGATTCCCCGCCTCTGATTCCCTGCATCCGATTCCCCATATCTGATTCCCCGCCTCTGTTTCCTCGCCTCTGATTCCCCGCCTCTGTTTCCCCATATCTGATTCCAGCCTCTGATTCCCAACTATGATTCCCCGCCTCTGATTCCCCAGCTCTGATTCCCTGCCTCTGATTCCCCGCGTTCTATTCCCTGCCTCTGATTCCCCGCCTGTGATTCCCCATCACTGATTCACCACCTCTGATTCCCTACCTCTGATTCCCCATATCTAATTCCCCGCCTCTGTTTCCCCGCCTCTGTTTCCCCGCCTCTGTTTCCCCATATCTGATTCCCCGCCTCTGAATACCCAACTCTGATTCCCTGCCTCAGATTCCCCAGCTCTGATGCCCCGCCTTTGATTCCCCCCGTCTGATTCCCAGCCTCTGAATCCCCGTGTCTGATTTGCTGCCTCTGATTCCCCGCCTCTGATTCCCCATCTCTGATTCACCACCTCTGATTCCCCACCTCTGATTCCCCATCTCTGATTCCGCACATCCAATTCCCTGCCTCTGATTCCCCAACTCTGATTCCCCACCTCTGATTCCCCAGCTCTGATTCCCCGCCTCAGATTCCCCGCGTCTGATTCCCTGCCTCTGATTCCCAGCCTCTGATTCCCTGCCTCTGATTCCCCATATCTGATTCCCCGCCTCTGATTCCCCAACTCTGATTCCCCGCTTCCGATTCCCCAGCTCTGAATCCCTGCCTCTGATTCCCCGCGTCTGATTCCCTGCCTCTGATTCCCCGCCTCTGATTCCCCATCTGTGATTCACAACCTCTGATGCCCCACCTCTGATTCCCCATATCTGATTCCCCGCCTCTGTTTCCCCGCCTCTGATTCCCCGCCTCTGATTCCCCTTATCTGATTCCCCGCCTCTGATTGCCCACCTGTGATTCCCCGCGTCAGATACCCTGCCTCTGATTCCCCACCTCTGATTCCCCATCTCTGATTCACAACCTCTGATTCCCGGCCTCTGATTCCCCATATCTGATTCCCTGCCTCTGTTTCCCCGCCTCTGATTCCCTACCTCTGTTTCCCCATGTCTGATTCCCTGCCTCTGATTCCCCAACTCTAATACCCCGCCTCTGATTCCCCAGCTCTGATTCCCCGCCTCTGATTCCCCGCATCTGATTCCCTGCCTCTGATTCCCCGCCTCTGATTCCGCACATCTGATTCCCTGCTTCTGATTCTGATTCCCTGCCTCTGATTCCCCATCTCTGATTCCGCACATCTGATTCCCTGCCTCTGATTCCCCACCTCTAATTCCCCATATCTGATTCCCCGCCTGTGTTTCCCCGCCTCTGATTCCCCGCCTCTGTTTCCCAATATCTAAGTCCCCACCTCTGATTCCCCAAATCTGATTCCCCACCTCTGATTCCCCAGCTCTGATTCCCCGCCTCTGATTCCCCGCATCTGATTCCCTGCATCTGATTCCAAGCCTCTGATTCCCTGCCTCTGATTCCCAACCTCTGATTCCCCACCTCTGATTCCCCATATCTGATTCCCCGCCTCTGTTTCCCCGCCTCGGATTCCCCGCCTCAGTTTCCCCATATCTGATTCCCGGCCTCTGATTCCCTGCCTCTGATTCCCCATCTCCGATTCCCTGCCTCTGATTCCCAACCTCTGATTCCCCACCTCTGATTCCCCGTGTTTGATTCCCTGCCTCTGATTCCCTGCCCTGATTCCCCATCTCTGTTTCACCGCCTTTGATTCGCCACCTCTGATTCCCCGACTCTGATTCCCTTCCTCTGATTCCCAACCTCTGATTCCACACCTCTGATTCCCCATATCTGATTCCCCGCCTCTATTTCCCCATATCTGAATCCCCGCCTCTGATTCTCCAACTCTGATTCCCCGCCTCTGATTCCCCAGCTCTGATTCCCCGACTCTGATTCCCGGCGTCCGATTCCCTGCCTCTGATTCCCCGCCTCTGACTCCCCATCTCTGATTCCCCGCCTCTGATTCCCCGTGTCTGATTCCCTGCCTCTGATTCCCCGCCTCTGATTCCCCGCCTCTGATTCCCTGACACTGAATCCCTGCCCCTGATTCCCCACCTCTGATTCCCCATATCTGATTCCCCGCCTCTGTTTCCCCGCCTCTGATTCCCCGCCTCTGATTCCCCATATCTGATTCCCTGCCTCTGATTCCCCAACTCTGATTCCCCGCCTCTGATTCCCCAGCTCTGAATCCCCGCCTCTGATTCCCCGTGTCTGATTCCCTGCCTCTGATTCCCCGCCTTGATTCACCATCTCTGATTCACAACCTCTGATTCCCCACCTCTGATTCCCTATATTTGATTCCCCGCCTCTGTTTCCCCGCCTCTGATTCCCCGCCTCTGATTCCCCATATCTGATTCCCCGCCTCTGATTGCCCACCTCTGATTCCCCGCCTCTGATTCGCCAGCTCTGATTCCCCGCCTCTGATTCCCCGCATCTGATTCCCTGCCTCTGATTCCCCGCCTCTGATTCCCCATCTCTGGTTCACCGCCTTTGATTCGCCACCTCTGATTCCCCATATCTGATTCCCCACCTCTGTTTCCCGGCCTCTGATTCCCCGCCTCTGATTCTCCATATCTCATTCCCCGCCTCTGAATCCCCATCTCTGATTCCCGGACTCTGATTCCCCACCTCTGATTCCCGGCCTCTTATTCCCAGCATCTGATTCCCTGCCTCTGATTCCCGGCCACTGATACCCCGCTTCTGATTCTGATTCCCTGCATCTGATTCCCCATCTCTGATTCCCCACCTCTGATTCCCCATATCTGATTCCCCGCCTCTGTTTCCCCGCCTCTGATTCCCCGCCTCTGTTTCCCCATATCTGATTCCCGGCCTCTGATTCTCCGCCTCTGATTCCCCGCCTCTGATTCCCTGCCTCTGATTCCTCATCTCCAATTCCGCACATTGGATTCCCTGCATCTGATTCCCCGCCTCTGATTCCCCGCCTCTGATTCCCTGCTTCTGATTCCCAACCTCTGATTCCCCACCTCTGATTCCCCATATCTGATTCCCCGCCTCTGTTTCCCCGCCTCTGATTCCCCGCCTCTGATTCCCCAACTCTGATTCCCCGCCTCTGATTCCCCAGCTCTGAATCCCCGCCTCTGATTCCCCGCGTCTGATTCCCTGCCTCTGATTCCCCGCCTTGATTCCCCATCTCTGATTCACAACCTCTGATTCCCCACCTCTGATTCCCTATATTTGATTCCCCACCTCTGATGCCCCAACTCTGATTCCCCGCCTCTGATTCCCCAGCTCTGATTCCCCGCCTCTGATTCCCCGCATCCGATTCCCCATATCTGATTCCCCGCCTCTGTTTCCCCGCCTCTGATTCCCCACCTCTGTTTCCCCATATCTGATTCCCCGCCTCTGATTCCCAACTATGATTCCCCGCCTCTGATTCCCCAGCTCTGATTCCCTGCCTCTGATTCCCTGCGTTCTATTCCCTGCCTCTGATTCCCCGCCTGTGATTCCCCATCACTGATTCACCACCTCTGATTCCCCACATCTGATTCCCCATATCTAATTCCCCGCCTCTGTTTGCCCGCCTCTGATTCCCCGCCTCTGTTTCCCCATATCTGATTCCCCGTCTCTGAATCCCCAACTCTGATTCCCTGCCTCTGATTCCCCAGCTCTGATTCCCCGCCTTTGATTCCCCCCGTCTGATTCCCAGCCTCTGAATCCCCGTGTCTGATTTCCTGCCTCTGATTCCCCGCCTCTGATTCCCCATCTCTGATTCACCGCCTCTGATTCCACACCTCTGATTCCCCATCTCTGATTCCGCACATCCGATTCCCTGCCTCTGAATCCCCAACTCTGATTCCCCGCCTCTGATTCCCCATCTCTGATTCCCCACCTCTGATTCCCCGTGTCTGATTCCCTGCCTCTGATTCCCCGCCTCTGAATACCAGCCTCTGATTCCCCATATCTGATTCCCCGCCTCTGATTCCCTGCCTCTGATTCCCCAGCTCTGATTCCCCGCCTTTGATTCCCCCCGTCTGATTCCCAGCCTCTGAATCCCCGTGTCTGATTTCCTGCCTCTGATTCCCCGCCTCTGATTCCCCATCTCTGATTCACCGCCTCTGATTCCCCATCTCTGATTCCCCACCTCTGATTCCCCGTGTCTGATTCCCCGTGTCTGATTCCCTGCCTCTGATTCCACGCCTCTGATTCCCCATATCTGATTCCCTGCCACTGATTCCCCGCCTCTGATTCCCCATCTCTGATTCACCACCTCTGATTCCCGGCCTCTGATTGCCCACCCCTGATTCCCCGCCTCTGATTCGCCAGCTATGATTCCCCCCCTCTGATTCCCCGCGTCTGATTCCCCGCCTCTGATTCCCCAACTCTAATACCCCGCCTCTGATTCCCCAGCTCTGATTCCCCTCCTCTGATTCCCCGCATCTGATTCCCTGCCTCTGATTCCACGCCTCTGATTCCAGGCATCTGATTCCCAACCTCTGATTCCCCACCTCAGATTCCCAATATCTGATTCCCCGCCTCTGTTTCACCGCCTCTCATTCCCCGCCTCTGTTTCCCCATATCTGATTCCCCGCCTCTGATTCCCCAGCTCTGATTCCCCGCCTCTGATTCCCCATATCTGATTCCCATCCTCTGATTGCCCACCTCTGATTCCCCGCCTCTGATTCGCCAGCTCTGATTCCCCGCCTCTGATTCCCCGCATCTGATTCCCTGCCTCTGATTCCCCGCCTCTGATTCCCCATCTCTGATTCCCCGCCTGTGATTCCCCAGCTCTGATTCCCCGCCTCTAATTCCCCAGCTCTGATTCCCAGCCTCTGATTCCCCGTGTTTGATCCCCTGCCTCTGATTACCTTCCTCTGATTCCCGGCCACTGATACCCCGCTTCTGATTCTGATTCCCTGCCTCTGATTCCCCATCTCTGATTCACCACATCTAATTCCCTGCCTCTGATTCCACGCCCCTGATTCCCCACCTCTGATTCCCCATATCTGAATCCCCGCCTCTGTTTCCACGCCTCTGATTCCCTGCCTCTGATTCCCAACCTCTGATTCCCCACCCCTGATTCCCCATATCTGATTCCCCGCCTCTGTTTCCCTGCCTCTGATTCCCCGCCCCTGTTTCCCCATATCTGATTCCCCGCCTCTGATTCCCCAACTCTGATTCCCCGCCTCTGATTCCCCAGCTCTGATTCCCCGCCTCTGATTCCCCGTGTTTGATTCCCTGCCTCTGATTCCCCGCCTCTGATTCCCCATCTCTGATTCACCGCCTTTGATTCGCCACCTCTGATTCCCCATATCTGATTCCCCACCTCTGTTACCCCGCCTCTGATTCCCCGCCTCTGATTCCCCATATATCATTCCCCGCCTCTGAATCCCCATCTCTGATTCCCGGACTCTGATTCCCCACCTCTGATTCCCGGCCTCTTATTCCCGGCATCTGAATCCCGGCCTCTGATTCCCGGCCTCTGATTCCCCGCTTCTGATTCTGATTCCCTGCCTCTGATTCCCCATCTCTGATTCCGCACATCTGATTCCCTGCCTCTGATTCCCCACCTCTGATTCCCTATATCTGATTCCTCGCCTCTGTTTCCCCGCCTCTGATTCCCCGCCTCTGTTTCCCCATATCTAATTCCCCACCTCAGATGCCCCAACTCTGATACCCCGCCTCTGATTCCCCAGCTCCCATTCCCCGCCTCTGATTCCCCGCATCCGATTCCCCATATCTGATTCCCCGCCTCTGTTTCACCGCCTTTGATTCCCCGCCTCTGTTTCCCCATATCTGATTCCCCGCCTCTGATTCCCAACTATGATTCCCCGCCTCTGATTCCCCAGCTCTGATTCCCCGCCTCTGATTCCCCGCGTTCTATTCCCTGCCTCTGATTCCCCGCCTGTGATTCCCCATCTCTGATTCACCACCTCTGATTCCCCACCTCTGATTCCCCATATCTAATTCCCCGCCTCTGTTTGCCCGCCTCTGATTCCCCGCCTCTGTTTCCCCATATCTGATTCCACGTGTCTGATTCCCTGCCTCTGATTCCCCGCCTCTGTTTCCCCGCCTCTGATTCCCTGCCACTGATTCCCTGCCCCTGATACCCCACCTCTGATTCCCCATATCTAATTCCCTGCCTCTGTTTCCCCGCCTCTGATTCCCCGCCTCTGATTCCCCATATCTGATTCCCCGCCTCTGATTCCCCAACTCTGATTCCCCGCCTCTGATTCCCCAGCTCTGAATCCCCGCCTCTGATTCCCCGCGTCTGTTTCCCCGCCTCTGATTCCCCGCCTCTGTTTCCCCATATCTAAGTCCCCGACTCTGATTCCCCAACTCTGATTCCCCACCTCTGATTCCCCAGCTCTGATTCCCCGCCTCTGATTCCCCGCATTTGATTCCCTGCATCTGATTCCCAGCCTCTGATTCCCTGCCTCTGATTACCAACCTCTCATTCCCCACCTCTGATTCCCCATATCTGATTCCCCGCCTCTGTTTCCCCACCTCTGATTCCCCGCCTCTGTTTCCCCATATCTGATTCCCGGCCTCTGATTCTCCGCCTCTGATTCCCCGCCTCTGATTCCCTGCCTCTGATTCCCCATCTCCGATTCCGCACATCGGATTCCCTGCCTCTGATTCCCCGCCTCTGATTCCCCGTCTCTGATTCCCTGCTTCTGATTCCCAACCTCTGATTCCCCACCTCTGATTCCCCATATCTGATTCACCGCCTCTGTTTCCCCGCCTCTGATTCCCCGCCTCTGATTCCCCAACTCTGAATCCCCGCCTCTGATTCCCCAGCTCTGATTCCCCGCCTCTGATTCCCCGCATCTGATTCCCTGCCTCTGATTCCCCGCCTCTGATACCAGGCCTCTGATTCCCAGCATCTGATTCCGGCCTCTGATTCCCGGCCTCTGATTCCCTGCTTCTGATTCTGATTCCCTGCCTCTGATTCCCCATCTCTGATTCCGCACATCTGATTCCTTGCCTCTGATTCCCCACCTCTGATTCCCCATATCTGATTCCCCGCCTGGGTTTCCCCGCCTCTGATTCCCCGCCTCTGTTTCCCAATATCTAAGTCCCCGCCTCTGATTCCCCAAATCTGATTCCCCACCTCTGATTCCCCACCTCTGATTCCCCATATCTGATTCCCCGCCTCTGTTTCCCCGCCTCGGATTCCCCGCCTCTGTTTCCCCATATCTGATTCCCTGCCTCTGATTCCCCATCTCCGATTCCGCACATCGGATTCCCTGCCTCTGATTCCCCGCCTCTGATTCCCCGCCTCTGATTCCCTGCTTCTGATTCCCAACCTCTGATTCCCCACCTCTGATTCCCCATATCTGATTCCCCGCCTCTGTTTCCCCGCCTCTGATTCCCCGCCTCTGATTCCCCAACTCTGAATCCCCGCCTCTGATTCCCCAGCTCTGATTCCCCGCCTCTGATTCCCCGCATCTGATTCCCTGCCTCTGATTCCCCGCCTCTGATTCCAGGCCTCTGATTCCCAGCATCTGAGTCCGGCCTCTGATTCCCGGCCTCTGATTCCCTGCTTCTGATTCTGATTCCCTGCCTCTGATTCCCCATCTCTGATTCCGCACATCTGATTCCTTGCCTCTGATTCCCCACCTCTGATTCCCCATATCTGATTCCCCGCCTGGGTTTCCCCGCCTCTGATTCCCCGCCTCTGTTTCCCAATATCTAAGTCCCCGCCTCTGATTCCCCAAATCTGATTCCCCACCTCTGATTCCCCAGCTCTGATTTCCCGCATCTGATTCCCCGCATCTGATTCCCTGCATCTGATTCCAAGCCTCTGATTCCCTGCCTCTGATTCCCAACCTCTGATTCCCCACCTCTGATTCCCCATATCTGATTCCCCGCCTCTGTTTCCCCGCCTCGGATTCCCCGCCTCTGTTTCCCCATATCTGATTCCCGGCCTCTGATTCCCGCCTCTGATTCCCCGCCTCTGATTCCCTGCCTCTGATTCCCAACCTCGGATTCCCCACCTCTGATTCCCCATATCTGATTCCCCGCCTCTGTTTCCCCGCCTCTGATTCCCCACCTCTGATTCCCAACTCTGATTCCCCGCCTCTGATTCCCCAGCTCTGATTCCCCGTGTTTGATTCCCTGCCTCTTATTCCCTGCCCTGATTCCCCATCTCTGTTTCACCGCCTTTGATTCGCCACCTCTGATTCCCAATATCTGATTCCCCGCCTCAGTTTCCCGGACTCTGATTCCCTGCCTCCGATTCCCAACCTCTGATTCCACACCTCTGATTCCCCATATCTGATTCCCCGCCTCTATTTCCCCATATCTGATTCCCCGCCTCTGATTCCCCAACTCTGATTCCCTGCCTCTGATTCCCCAGCTCTGATTCCCCGACTCTGATTCCCGGCATCCGATTCCCTGCCTCTGATTCCCCGCCTCTGATTCCCCATCTCTGATTCCCCGCCTCTGATTCCCCGCCTCTGATTCCCTGCCACTGATTCCCTGCCCCTGATTCCCCACCTCTGATTCCCCACATCTGATTCCCCGCCTCTGTTTCCCCGCCTCTGATTCCCCGCCTCTGATTCCCCATATCTGATTCCCTGCCTCTGATTCCCCGCCTCTGATTCCAGGCCTCTGATTCCCATCATCTGATTCCGGCCTCTGATTCCCGGCCTCTGATTCCCTGCTTCTGATTCTGATTCCCTGCCTCTGATTCCCCATCTCTGATTCCGCACATCTGATTCCCTGCCTCTGATTCCCCACCTCTAATTCCCCATATCTGATTCCCCGCCTCTGTTTCCCCGCCTCTGATTCCCCGCCTCTGTTTCCCAATATCTAAGTCCCCACCTCTGATTCCCCAAATCTGATTCCCCACCTCTGATTCCCCAGCTCTGATTCCCCGCCTCTGATTCCCCGCATCTGATTCCCTGCATCTGATTCCAAGCCTCTGATTCCCTGCCTCTGATTCCCAACCTCTGATTCCACACCTCTGATTCCCCATATCTGATTCCCTGCCTCTGATTCCCCAACTCTGATTCCCCGCCTCTGATTCCCCAGCTCTGAATCCCCGCCTCTGATTCCCCGTGTCTGATTCCCTGCCTCTGATTCCCCGCCTTGATTCACCATCTCTGATTCACAACCTCTGATTCCCCACCTCTGATTCCCTATATTTGATTCCCCGCCTCTGTTTCCCCGCCTCTGATTCCCCGCCTCTGATTCCCCATATCCGATTCCCCGCCTCTGATTGCCCACCTCTGATTCCCCGCCTCTGATTCGCCAGCTCTGATTCCCCGCCTCTGATTCCCTGCATCTGATTCCCTGCCTCTGATTCCCCGCCTCTGATTCCCCATCTCTGATTCACCGCCTTTGATTCGCCACCTCTGATTCCCCATATCTGATTCCCCACCTCTGTTTCCCGGCCTCTGATTCCCCGCCTCTGATTCTCCATATCTCATTCCCCGCCTCTGAATCCCCATCTCTGATTCCCGGACTCTGATTCCCCACCTCTGATTCCCGGCATCTTATTCCCAGCATCTGATTCCCTGCCTCTGATTCCAGGCCACTGATACCCCGCTTCTGATTCTGATTCCCTGCATCTGATTCCCCATCTCTGATTCACCACATCTAATTCCCTGCCTCTGATTCCACGCCCCTGATTCCCCACCTCTGATTCCCCATATCTGAATCCCCGCCTCTGTTTCCACGCCTCTGATTCCCTGCCTCTGTTTCCCAACCTCTGATTCCCCACCCCTGATTCCCCATATCTGATTCCCCGCCTCTGTTTCCCTGCCTCTGATTCCCCGCCCCTGTTTCCCCATATCTGATTCCCCGCCTCTGATTCCCCGCATCTGATTCCCTGCCTCTGATTCCCCGCCTCTGATTCCCCATCTCTGATTCACCGCCTTTGATTCGCCACCTCTGATTCCCCATATCTGATTCCCCACCTCTGTTTCCCGGCCTCTGATTCCCCGCCTCTGATTCTCCATATCTCATTCCCCGCCTCTGAATCCCCATCTCTGATTCCCGGACTCTGATTCCCCACCTCTGATTCCCGGCCTCTTATTCCCAGCATCTGATTCCCTGCCTCTGATTCCCGGCCACTGATACCCCGCTTCTGATTCTGATTCCCTGCATCTGATTCCCCATCTCTGATTCACCACATCTAA
Organism: Narcine bancroftii; assembly: GCF_036971445.1. Taxonomy (NCBI): domain Eukaryota; kingdom Metazoa; phylum Chordata; class Chondrichthyes; order Torpediniformes; family Narcinidae; genus Narcine; species Narcine bancroftii. The sequence goes on along the minus strand of NC_091472.1, from coordinate 144,583,816 downwards.
TTCCCTGCCTCTGATTCCACGCCCCTGATTCCCCACCTCTGATTCCCCATATCTGAATCCCCGCCTCTGTTTCCACGCCTCTGATTCCCTGCCTCTGATTCCCAACCTCTGATTCCCCACCCCTGATTCCCCATATCTGATTCCCCGCCTCTGTTTCCCTGCCTCTGATTCCCCGCCCCTGTTTCCCCATATCTGATTCCCCGCCTCTGATTCCCCAACTCTGATTCCCCGCCTCTGATTCCCCAGCTCTGATTCCCCGCCTCTGATTCCCCGTGTTTGATTCCCTGCCTCTGATTCCCCGCCTCTGAATCCCCATCTCTGATTCACCGCCTTTGATTCGCCACCTCTGATTCCCCATATCTGATTCCCCACCTCTGTTACCCCGCCTCTGATTCCCCGCCTCTGATTCCCCATATATCATTCCCCGCCTCTGAATCCCCATCTCTGATTCCCGGACTCTGATTCCCCACCTCTGATTCCCGGCCTCTTATTCCCGGCATCTGAATCCCGGCCTCTGATTCCCGGCCTCTGATTCCCCGCTTCTGATTCTGATTCCCTGCCTCTGATTCCCCATCTCTGATTCCGCACATCTAATTCCCTGCCTCTGATTCCCCACCTCTGATTCCCCATATCTGATTCCTCGCCTCTGTTTCCCCACCTCTGATTCCCCGCCTCTGTTTCCCCATATCTAATTCCCCACCTCAGATGCCCCAACTCTGATACCCCGCCTCTGATTCCCCAGCTCCCATTCCCCGCCTCTGATTCCCCGCATCCGATTCCCCATATCTGATTCCCCGCCTCTGTTTCCCCGCCTTTGATTCCCCGCCTCTGTTTCCCCATATCTGATTCCCCGCCTCTGATTCCCAACTATGATTCCCCGCCTCTGATTCCCCAGCTCTGATTCCCCGCCTCTGATTCCCCGCGTTCTATTCCCTGCCTCTGATTCCCCGCGTGTGATTCCCCATCTCTGATTCACCATCTCTGATTCCCCACCTCTGATTCCCCATATCTAATTCCTTGCCTCTGTTTGCCCGCCTCTGATTCCCCGCCTCTGTTTCCCCATATCTGATTCCCCGTGTCTGATTCCCTGCCTCTGATTCCCCGCCTCTGTTTCCCCGCCTCTGATTCCCTGCCACTGATTCCCTGCCCCTGATACCCCACCTCTGATTCCCCATATCTGATTCCCTGCCTCTGTTTCCCCGCCTCTGATTCCCCGCCTCTGATTCCCCATATCTGATTCCCCGCCTCTGATTCCCCAACTCTGATTCCCCGCCTCTGATTCCCCAGCTCTGAATCCCCGCCTCTGATTCCCCGCGTCTGTTTCCCCGCCTCTGATTCCCCGCCTCTGTTTCCCCATATCTAAGTCCCCGACTCTGATTCCCCAACTCTGATTCCCCACCTCTGATTCCCCAGCTCTGATTCCCCGCCTCTGATTCCCCGCATCTGATTCCCTGCATCTGATTCCCAGCCTCTGATTCCCTGCCTCTGATTCCCAACCTCTGATTCCCCACCTCTGATTCCCCATATCTGATTCCCCGCCTCTGTTTCCCCGCCTCTGATTCCCCGCCTCTGTTTCCCCATATCTGATTCCCGGCCTCTGATTCTCCGCCTCTGATTCCCCGCCTCTGATTCCCTGCCTCTGATTCCCCATCTCCAATTCCGCACATTGGATTCCCTGCATCCGATTCCCCGCCTCTGATTCCCCGCCTCTGATTCCCTGCTTCTGATTCCCAACCTCTGATTCCCCACCTCTGATTCCCCATATCTGATTCCCCGCCTCTGTTTCCCCGCCTCTGATTCCCCGCCTCTGATTCCCCAACTCTGATTCCCCGCCTCTGATTCCCCAGCTCTGAATCCCCGCCTCTGATTCCCCGCGTCTGATTCCCTGCCTCTGATTCCCCGCCTTGATTCCCCATCTCTGATTCACAACCTCTGATTCCCCACCTCTGATTCCCTATATTTGATTCCCCACCTCTGATGCCCCAACTCTGATTCCCCGCCTCTGATTCCCCAGCTCTGATTCCCCGCCTCTGATTCCCCGCATCCGATTCCCCATATCTGATTCCCCGCCTCTGTTTCCCCGCCTCTGATTCCCCGCCTCTGTTTCCCCATATCTGATTCCCCGCCTCTGATTCCCAACTATGATTCCCCGCCTCTGATTCCCCAGCTCTGATTCCCTGCCTCTGATTCCCTGCGTTCTATTCCCTGCCTCTGATTCCCCGCCTGTGATTCCCCATCACTGATTCACCACCTCTGATTCCCCACATCTGATTCCCCATATCTAATTCCCCGCCTCTGTTTGCCCGCCTCTGATTCCCCGCCTCTGTTTCCCCATATCTGATTCCCCGTCTCTGAATCCCCAACTCTGATTCCCTGCCTCTGATTCCCCAGCTCTGATTCCCCGCCTTTGATTCCCCCCGTCTGATTCCCAGCCTCTGAATCCCCGTGTCTGATTTCCTGCCTCTGATTCCCCGCCTCTGATTCCCCATCTCTGATTCACCGCCTCTGATTCCACACCTCTGATTCCCCATCTCTGATTCCGCACATCCGATTCCCTGCCTCTGAATCCCCAACTCTGATTCCCCGCCTCTGATTCCCCATCTCTGATTCCCCACCTCTGATTCCCCGTGTCTGATTCCCTGCCTCTGATTCCCCGCCTCTGAATACCAGCCTCTGATTCCCCATATCTGATTCCCCGCCTCTGATTCCCTGCCTCTGATTCCCCAGCTCTGATTCCCCGCCTTTGATTCCCCCCGTCTGATTCCCAGCCTCTGAATCCCCGTGTCTGATTTCTAGCCTCAGATTCCCCGCCTCTGATTCCCCATCTCTGATTCACCGCCTCTGATTCCCCATCTCTGATTCCCCACCTCTGATTCCCCGTGTCTGATTCCCCGTGTCTGATTCCCTGCCTCTCTGATTCCACGCCTCTGATTCCCCATATCTGATTCCCTGCCACTGATTCCCCGCCTCTGATTCCCCATCTCTGATTCACCACCTCTGATGCCCGGCCTCTGATTGCCCACCCCTGATTCCCCGCCTCTGATTCGCCAGCTATGATTCCCCCCCTCTGATTCCCCGCGTCTGATTCCCCGCCTCTGATTCCCCAACTCTAATACCCCGCCTCTGATTCCCCAGCTCTGATTCCCCTCCTCTGATTCCCCGCATCTGATTCCCTGCCTCTGATTCCACGCCTCTGATTCCAGGCCTCTGATTCCCAACCTCTGATTCCCCACCTCTGATTCGCAATATCTGATTCCCCGCCTCTGTTTCACCGCCTCTGATTCCCCGCCTCTGTTTCCCCATATCTGATTCCCCGCCTCTGATTCCCCAACTCTGATTCCCCGCCTGTGATTCCCCAGCTCTGATTCCCCGCCTCTGATTCCCCATATCTGATTCCCATCCTCTGATTGCCCACCTCTGATTCCCCGCCTCTGATTCGCCAGCTCTGATTCCCCGCCTCTGATTCCCCGCATCTGATTCCCTGCCTCTGATTCCCCGCCTCTGATTCCCCATCTCTGATTCCCCGCCTGTGATTCCACAGCTCTGATTCCCCGCCTCTAATTCCCCAGCTCTGATTCCCAGCCTCTGATTCCCCGTGTTTGATCCCCTGCCTCTGATTACCTTCCTCTGATTCCCGGCCACTGATACCCCGCTTCTGATTCTGATTCCCTGCCTCTGATTCCCCATCTCTGATTCACCACATCTAATTCCCTGCCTCTGATTCCACGCCCCTGATTCCCCACCTCTGATTCCCCATATCTGAATCCCCGCCTCTGTTTCCACGCCTCTGATTCCCTGCCTCTGATTCCCAACCTCTGATTCCCCACCCCTGATTCCCCATATCTGATTCCCCGCCTCTGTTTCCCTGCCTCTGATTCCCCGCCCCTGTTTCCCCATATCTGATTCCCCGCCTCTGATTCCCCAACTCTGATTCCCCGCCTCTGATTCCCCAGCTCTGATTCCCCGCCTCTGATTCCCCGTGTTTGATTCCCTGCCTCTGATTCCCCGCCTCTGATTCCCCATCTATGATTCACCGCCTTTGATTCGCCACCTCTGATTCCCCATATCTGATTCCCCACCTCTGTTACCCCGCCTCTGATTCCCCGCCTCTGATTCCCCATATATCATTCCCCGCCTCTGAATCCCCATCTCTGATTCCCGGACTCTGATTCCCCACCTCTGATTCCCGGCCTCTTATTCCCGGCATCTGAATCCCGGCCTCTGATTCCCGGCCTCTGATTCCCCGCTTCTGATTCTGATTCCCTGTCTCTGATTCCCCATCTCTGATTCCGCACATCTGATTCCCTGCCTCTGATTCCCCACCTCTGATTCCCTATATCTGATTCCTCGCCTCTGTTTCCCCGCCTCTGATTCCCCGCCTCTGTTTCCCCATATCTAATTCCCCACCTCAGATGCCCCAACTCTGATACCCCGCCTCTGATTCCCCAGCTCCCATTCCCCGCCTCTGATTCCCCGCATCCGATTCCCCATATCTGATTCCCCGCCTCTGTTTCACCGCCTTTGATTCCCCGCATCTGTTTCCCCATATCTGATTCCCCGCCTCTGATTCCCAACTATGATTCCCCGCCTCTGATTCCCCAGCTCTGATTCCCCGCCTCTGATTCCCCGCGTTCTATTCCCTGCCTCTGATTCCCCGCCTGTGATTCCCCATCTCTGATTCACCACCTCTGATTCCCCACCTCTGATTCCCCATATCTAAATCCCCGCCTCTGTTTGCCCGCCTCTGATTCCCCGCCTCTGTTTCCCCATATCTGATTCCACGTGTCTGATTCCCTGCCTCTGATTCCCCGCCTCTGTTTCCCCGCCTCTGATTCCCTGCCACTGATTCCCTGCCCCTGATACCCCACCTCTGATTCCCCATATCTAATTCCCTGCCTCTGTTTCCCCGCCTCTGATTCCCCGCCTCTGATTCCCCATATCTGATTCCCCGCATCTGATTCCCCAACTCTGATTCCCGCCTCTGATTCCCCAGCTCTGAATCCCCGCCTCTGATTCCCCGCGTCTGTTTCCCCGCCTCTGATTCCCCGCCTCTGTTTCCCCATATCTAAGTCCCCGACTCTGATTCCCCAACTCTGATTCCCCACCTCTGATTCCCCAGCTCTGATTCCCCGCCTCTGATTCCCCGCATTTGATTCCCTGCATCTGATTCCCAGCCTCTGATTCCCTGCCTCTGATTCCCAACCTCTCAATCCCCACCTCTGATTCCCCATATCTGATTCCCCGCCTCTGTTTCCCCACCTCTGATTCCCCGCCTCTGTTTCCCCATATCTGATTCCCGGCCTCTGATTCTCCGCCTCTGATTCCCCGCCTCTGATTCCCTGCCTCTGATTCCCCATCTCCGATTCCGCACATCGGATTCCCTGCCTCTGATTCCCCGCCTCTGATTCCCCGTCTCTGATTCCCGGCTTCTGATTCCCAACCTCTGATTCCCCACCTCTGATTCCCCATATCTGATTCACCGCCTCTGTTTCCCCGCCTCTGATTCCCCGCCTCTGATTCCCCAACTCTAAATCCCCGCCTCTGATTCCCCAGCTCTGATTCCCCGACTCTGATTCCCCGCATCTGATTCCCTGCCTCTGATTCCCCGCCTCTGATTCCAGGCCTCTGATTCGCAGCATCTGATTCCGGCCTCTGATTCCCGGCCTCTGATTCCCTGCTTCTGATTCTGATTCCCTGCCTCTGATTCCCCATCTCTGATTCCGCACATCTGATTCCTTGCCTCTGATTCCCCACCTCTGATTCCCCATATCTGATTCCCCGCCTGGGTTTCCCCGCCTCTGATTCCCCGCCTCTGTTTCCCAATATCTAAGTCCCCGCCTCTGATTCCCCAAATCTGATTCCCCACCTCTGATTCCCCACCTCTGATTCCCCATATCTGATTCCCCGCCTCTGTTTCCCCGCCTCGGATTCCCCGCCTCTGTTTCCCCATATCTGATTCCCTGCCTCTGATTCCCCATCTCCGATTCCGCACATCGGATTCCCTGCCTCTGATTCCCCGCCTCTGATTCCCTGCCTCTGATTCCCTGCTTCTGATTCCCAACCTCTGATTCCCCACCTCTGATTCCCCATATCTGATTCCCCGCCTCTGTTTCCCCGCCTCTGATTCCCCGCCTCTGATTCCCCAACTCTGAATCCCCGCCTCTGATTCCCCAGCTCTGATTCCCCGCCTCTGATTCCCCGCATCTGATTCCCTGCCTCTGATTCCCCGCCTCTGATTCCAGGCCTCTGATTCCCAGCATCATAGTCCGGCCTCTGATTCCCGGCCTCTGATTCCCTGCTTCTGATTCTGATTCCCTGCCTCTGATTCCCCATCTCTGATTCCGCACATCTGATTCCTTGCCTCTGATTCCCCACCTCTGATTCCCCATATCTGATTCCCCGCCTGGGTTTCCCCGCCTCTGATTCCCCGCCTCTGTTTCCCAATATCTAAGTCCCCGCCTCTGATTCCCCAAATCTGATTCCCCACCTCTGATTCCCCAGCTCTGATTTCCCGCATCTGATTCCCCGCATCTGATTCCCTGCATCTGATTCCAAGCCTCTGATTCCCTGCCTCTGATTCCCAACCTCTGATTCCCCACCTCTGATTCCCCGCCTCGGATTCCCCGCCTCTGTTTCCCCATATCTGATTCCCGGCCTCTGATTCCCCGCCTCTGATTCCCCGCCTCTGATTCCCTGCCTCTGATTCCCCATCTCCGATTCCGCACATCTGATTCCCTTCCTCTGATTCCCCGCCTCTGATTTTCCGCCTCTGATTCCCTGCCTCTGATTCCCAACCTCGGATTCCCCACCTCTGATTCCCCATATCTGATTCCCCGCCTCTGTTTCCCCGCCTCTGATTCCCCACCTCTGATTCCCAACTCTGATTCCCCGCCTCTGATTCCCCAGCTCTGATTCCCCGTGTTTGATTCCCTGCCTCTTATTCCCTGCCCTGATTCCCCATCTCTGTTTCACCGCCTTTGATTCGCCACCTCTGATTCCCAATATCTGATTCCCCGCCTCAGTTTCCCGGACTCTGATTCCCTGCCTCTGATTCCCAACCTCTGATTCCACACCTCTGATTCCCCATATCTGATTCCCCGCCTCTATTTCCCCATATCTGATTCCCCGCCTCTGATTCCCCAACTCTGATTCCCTGCCTCTGATTCCCCAGCTCTGATTCCCCGACTCTGATTCCCGGCATCCGATTCCCTGCCTCTGATTCCCCGCCTCTGATTCCCCATCTCTGATTCCCCGCCTCTGATTCCCCGCCTCTGATTCCCTGCCACTGATTCCCTGCCCCTGATTCCCCACCTCTGATTCCCCACATCTGATTCCCCGCCTCTGTTTCCCCGCCTCTGATTCCCCGCCTCTGATTCCCCATATCTGATTCCCTGCCTCTGATTCCCCGCCTCTGATTCCAGGCCTCTGATTCCCATCATCTGATTCCGGCCTCTGATTCCCGGCCTCTGATTCCCTGCTTCTGATTCTGATTCCCTGCCTCTGATTCCCCATCTCTGATTCCGCACATCTGATTCCCTGCCTCTGATTCCCCACCTCTAATTCCCCATATCTGATTCCCCGCCTCTGTTTCCCCGCATCTGATTCCCCGCCTCTGTTTCCCAATATCTAAGTCCCCACCTCTGATTCCCCAAATCTGATTCCCCACCTCTGATTCCCCAGCTCTGATTCCCCGCCTCTGATTCCCCGCATCTGATTCCCTGCATCTGATTCCAAGCCTCTGATTCCCTGCCTCTGATTCCCAACCTCTGATTCCACACCTCTGATTCCCCATATCTGATTCCCTGCCTCTGATTCCCCAACTCTGATTCCCCGCCTCTGATTCCCCAGCTCTGAATCCCCGCCTCTGATTCCCCGTGTCTGATTCCCTGCCTCTGATTCCCCGCCTTGATTCACCATCTCTGATTCACAACCTCTGATTCCCCACCTCTGATTCCCTATATTTGATTCCCCGCCTCTGTTTCCCCGCCTCTGATTCCCCGCCTCTGATTCCCCATATCCGATTCCCCGCCTCTGATTGCCCACCTCTGATTCCCCGCCTCTGATTCGCCAGCTCTGATTCCCCGCCTCTGATTCCCCGCATCTGATTCCCTGCCTCTGATTCCCCGCCTCTGATTCCCCATCTCTGATTCACCGCCTTTGATTCGCCACCTCTGATTCCCCATATCTGATTCCCCACCTCTGTTTCCCGGCCTCTGATTCCCCGCCTCTGATTTTCCATATCTCATTCCCCGCCTCTGAATCCCCATCTCTGATTCCCGGACTCTGATTCCCCACCTCTGATTCCCGGCCTCTTATTCCCAGCATCTGATTCCCTGCCTCTGATTCCCGGCCACTGATACCCCGCTTCTGATTCTGATTCCCTGCATCTGATTCCCCATCTCTGATTCACCACATCTAATTCCCTGCCTCTGATTCCACGCCCCTGATTCCCCACCTCTGATTCCCCATATCTGAATCCCCGCCTCTGTGTCCCCACCTCTGATTCCCCGCCTCTGTTTCCCCATATCTGATTCCCGGCCTCTGATTCTCCGCCTCTGATTCCCCGCCTCTGATTCCCTGCCTCTGATTCCCCATCTCCGATTCCGCACATCGGATTCCCTGCCTCTGATTCCCCGCCTCTGATTCCCCGTCTCTGATTCCCGGCTTCTCATTCCCAACCTCTGATTCCCCACCTCTGATTCCCCATATCTGATTCACCGCCTCTGTTTCCCCGCCTCTGATTCCCCGCCTCTGATTCCCCAACTCTGAATCCCCGCCTCTGATTCCCCAGCTCTGATTCCCCGACTCTGATTCCCCGCATCTGATTCCCTGCCTCTGATTCCCCGCCTCTGATTCCAGGCCTCTGATTCCCAGCATCTGATTCCGGCCTCTGATTCCCGGCCTCTGATTCCCTGCTTCTGATTCTGATTCCCTGCCTCTGATTCCCCATCTCTGATTCCGCACATCTGATTCCTTGCCTCTGATTCCCCACCTCTGATTCCCCATATCTGATTCCACGCCTGGGTTTCCCCGCCTCTGATTCCCCGCCTCTGTTTCCCAATATCTAAGTCCCCGCCTCTGATTCCCCAAATCTGATTCCCCACCTCTGATTCCCCACCTCTGATTCCCCATATCTGATTCCCCGCCTCTGTTTCCCCGCCTCGGATTCCCCGCCTCTGTTTCCCCATATCTGATTCCCTGCCTCTGATTCCCCATCTCCGATTCCGCACATCGGATTCCCTGCCTCTGATTCCCCGCCTCTGATTCCCCGCCTCTGATTCCCTGCTTCTGATTCCCAACCTCTGATTCCCCACCTCTGATTCCCCATATCTGATTCCCCGCCTCTGTTTCCCCGCCTCTGATTCCCCGCCTCTGATTCCCCAACTCTGAATCCCCGCCTTTGATTCCCCAGCTCTGATTCCCCGCCTCTGATTCCCCGCATCTGATTCCCTGCCTCTGATTCCCCGCCTCTGATTCCAGGCCTCTGATTCCCAGCATCTGAGTCCGGCCTCTGATTCCCGGCCTCTGATTCCCTGCTTCTGATTCTGATTCCCTGCCTCTGATTCCCCATCTCTGATTCCGCACATCTGATTCCTTGCCTCTGATTCCCCACCTCTGATTCCCCTTATCTGATTCCCCGCCTGGGTTTCCCCGCCTCTGATTCCCCGCCTCTGTTTCCCAATATCTAAGTCCCCGCCTCTGATTCCCCAAATCTGATTCCCCACCTCTGATTCCCCAGCTCTGATTTCCCGCATCTGATTCCCCGCATCTGATTCCCTGCATCTGATTCCAAGCCTCTGATTCCCTGCCTCTGATTCCCAACCTCTGATTCCCCACCTCTGATTCCCCATATCTGATTCCCCGCCTCTGTTTCCCCGCCTCGGATTCCCCGCCTCTGTTTCCCCATATCTGATTCCCGGCCTCTGATTCCCCGCCTCTGATTCCCCGCCTCTGATTCCCTGCCTCTGATTCCCCATCTCCGATTCCGCACATCTGATTCCCTTCCTCTGATTCCCCGCCTCTGATTTTCCGCCTCTGATTCCCTGCCTCTGATTCCCAACCTCGGATTTCCCACCTCTGATTCCCCATATCTGATTCCCCGCCTCTGTTTCCCCGCCTCTGATTCCCCACCTCTGATTCCCAACTCTGATTCCCCGCCTCTGATTCCCCAGCTCTGATTCCCCGTGTTTGATTCCCTGCCTCTTATTCCCTGCCCTGATTCCCCATCTCTGTTTCACCGCCTTTGATTCACCACCTCTGATTCCCAATATCTGATTCCCCGCCTCAGTTTCCCGGACTCTGATTCCCTGCCTCTGATTCCCAACCTCTGATTCCACACCTCTGATTCCCCATATCTGATTCCCCGCCTCTATTTCCCCATATCTGATTCCCCGCCTCTGATTCCCCAACTCTGATTCCCTGCCTCTGATTCCCCAGCTCTGATTCCCCGACTCTGATTCCCGGCATCCGATTCCCTGCCTCTGATTCCCCGCCTCTGATTCCCCATCTCTGATTCCCCGCCTCTGATTCCCCGCCTCTGATTCCCTGCCACTGATTCCCTGCCCCTGATTCCCCACCTCTGATTCCCCACATCTGATTCCCCGCCTCTGTTTCCCCGCCTCTGATTCCCCGCCTCTGATTCCCCATATCTGATTCCCTGCCTCTGATTCCCCGCCTCTGATTCCAGGCCTCTGATTCCCATCATCTGATTCCGGCCTCTGATTCCCGGCCTCTGATTCCCTGCTTCTGATTCTGATTCCCTGCCTCTGATTCCCCATCTCTGATTCCGCACATCTGATTCCCTGCCTCTGATTCCCCACCTCTAATTCCCCATATCTGATTCCCCGCCTCTGTTTCCCCGCCTCTGATTCCCCGCCTCTGTTTCCCAATATCTAAGTCCCCACCTCTGATTCCCCAAATCTGATTCCCCACCTCTGATTCCCCAGCTCTTATTCCCCGCCTCTGATTCCCCGCATCTGATTCCCTGCATCTGATTCCAAGCCTCTGATTCCCTGCCTCTGATTCCCAACCTCTGATTCCACACCTCTGATTCCCCATATCTGATTCCCTGCCTCTGATTCCACAACTCTGATTCCCCGCCTCTGATTCCCCAGCTCTGAATCCCCGCCTCTGATTCCCCGTGTCTGATTCCCTGCCTCTGATTCCCCGCCTTGATTCACCATCTCTGATTCACAACCTCTGATTCCCCACCTCTGATTCCCTATATTTGATTCCCCGCCTCTGTTTCCCCGCCTCTGATTCCCCGCCTCTGATTCCCCATATCCGATTCCCCGCCTCTGATTGCCCACCTCTGATTCCCCGCCTCTGATTCGCCAGCTCTGATTCCCCGCCTCTGATTCCCCGCATCTGATTCCCTGCCTCTGATTCCCCGCCTCTGATTCCCCATCTCTGATTCACCGCCTTTGATTCGCCACCTCTGATTCCCCATATCTGATTCCCCACCTCTGTTTCCCGGCCTCTGATTCCCCGCCTCTGATTCTCCATATCTCATTCCCCGCCTCTGAATCCCCATCTCTGATTCCCGGACTCTGATTCCCCACCTCTGATTCCCGGCCTCTTATTCCCAGCATCTGATTCCCTGCCTCTGATTCCCGGCCACTGATACCCCGCTTCTGATTCTGATTCCCTGCATCTGATTCCCCATCTCTGATTCACCACATCTAATTCCCTGCCTCTGATTCCACGCCCCTGATTCCCCACCTCTGATTCCCCATATCTGAATCCCCGCCTCTGTTTCCACGCCTCTGATTCCCTGCCTCTGTTTCCCAACCTCTGATTCCCCACCCCTGATTCCCCATATCTGATTCCCCGCCTCTGTTTCCCTGCCTCTGATTCCCCGCCCCTGTTTCCCCATATCTGATTCCCCGCCTCTGATTCCCCAACTCTGATTCCCCGCCTCTGATTCCCCAGCTCTGATTCCCCGCCTCTGATTCCCCGTGTTTGATTCCCTGCCTCTGATTCCCCGCCTCTGAATCCCCATCTCTGATTCACCGCCTTTGATTCGCCACCTCTGATTCCCCATATCTGATTCCCCACCTCTGTAACCCCGCCTCTGATTCCCCGCCTCTGATTCCCCATATATCATTCCCCGCCTCTGAATCCCCATCTCTGATTCCCGGACTCTGATTCCCCACCTCTGATTCCCGGCCTCTTATTCCCGGCATCTGAATCCCGGCCACTGATTCCCGGCCTCTGATTCCCCGCTTCTGATTCTGATTCCCTGCCTCTGATTCCCCATCTCTGATTCCCCATATCTGATTCCTCGCCTCTGTTTCCCCGCCTCTGATTCCCCGCCTCTGTTTCCCCATATCTAATTCCCCACCTCAGATGCCCCAACTCTGATACCCCGCCTCTGATTCCCCAGCTCCCATTCCCCGCCTCTGATTCCCCGCATCCGATTCCCCATATCTGATTCCCCGCCTCTGTTTCCCCGCCTTTGATTCCCCGCCTCTGTTTCCCCATATCTGATTCCCCGCCTCTGATTCCCAACTATGATTCCCCGCCTCTGATTCCCCAGCTCTGATTCCCCGCCTCTGATTCCCCGCGTTCTATTCCCTGCCTCTGATTCCCCGCCTGTGATTCCCCATCTCTGATTCACCACCTCTGATTCCCCACCTCTGATTCCCCATATCTAATTCCCCGCCTCTGTTTGCCCGCCTCTGACTCCCCGCCTCTGTTTCCCCATATCTGATTCCCCGTGTCTGATTCCCTGCCTCTGATTCCCCGCCTCTGTTTCCCCGCCACTGATTCCCTGCCACTGATTCCCTGCCCCTGATACCCCACCTCTGATTCCCCCTATCTGATTCCCTGCCTCTGTTTCCCCGCCTCTGATTCCCCGCCTCTGATTCCCCATATCTGATTCCCCGCCTCTGATTCCCCAACTCTGATTCCCCGCCTCTGATTCCCCAGCTCTGAATCCCCGCCTCTGATTCCCCGCGTCTGTTTCCCCGCCTCTGATTCCCCGCCTCTGTTTCCCCATATCTAAGTCCCCGACTCTGATTCCCCAACTCTGATTCCCCACCTCTGATTCCCCAGCTCTGATTCCCCGCCTCTGATTCCCCGCATCTGATTCCCTGCATCTGATTCCCAGCCTCTGATTCCCTGCCTCTGATTCCCAACCTCTGATTCCCCACCTCTGATTCCCCATATCTGATTCCCCGCCTCTGTTTCCCCGCCTCTGATTCCCCGCCTCTGTTTCCCCATATCAGATTCCCGGCCTCTGATTCTCCGCCTCTGATTCCCCGCCTCTGATTCCCTGCCTCTGATTCCCCATCTCCGATTCCGCACATCGGATTCCCTGCCTCTGATTCCCCACCTCTGATTCCCCGCCTCTGATTCCCTGCTTCTGATTCCCAACCTCTGATTCCCCACCTCTGATTCCCCATATCTGATTCCCCGCCTCTGTTTCCCCGCCTCTGATTCCCCGCCTCTGATTCCCCAACTCTGATTCCCCGCCTCTGATTCCCCAGCTCTGAAACCCCGCCTCTGATTCCCCGCGTCTGATTCCCTGCCTCTGATTCCCCGCCTTGATTCCCCATCTCTGATTCACAACCTCTGATTCCCCACCTCTGATTCCCTATATTTGATTCCCCACCTCTGATGCCCCAACTCTGATTCCCCGCCTCTGATTCCCCAGCTCTGATTCCCCGCCTCTGATTCCCCGCATCCGATTCCCCATATCTGATTCCCCGCCTCTGTTTCCCCGCCTCTGATTCCCCGCCTCTGTTTCCCCATATCTGATTCCCCGCCTCTGATTCCCAACTATGATTCCCCGCCTCTGATTCCCAAGCTCTGATTCCCTGCCTCTGATTCCCTGCGTTCTATTCCCTGCCTCTGATTCCCCGCCTGTGATTCCCCATCACTGATTCACCACCTCTGATTCCCCACATCTGATTCCCCATATCTAATTCCCCGCCTCTGTTTGCCCGCCTCTGATTCCCCGCCTCTGTTTCCCCATATCTGATTCCCCGTCTCTGAATCCCCAACTCTGATTCCCTGCCTCTGATTCCCCAGCTCTGATTCCCCACCTCTGATTCCCCACATCTGATTCCCCGCCTCTGTTTCCCCGCCTCTGATTCCCCGCCTCTGATTCCCCATATCTGATTCCCTGCCTCTGATTCCCCGCCTCTGATTCCAGGCCTCTGATTCCCATCATCTGATTCCGGCCTCTGATTCCCGGCCTCTGATTCCCTGCTTCTGATTCTGATTCCCTGCCTCTGATTCCCCATCTCTGATTCCGCACATCTGATTCCCTGCCTCTGATTCCCCACCTCTAATTCCCCATATCTGATTCCCCACCTCTGTTTCCCCGCCTCTGATTCCCCGCCTCTGTTTCACAATATCTAAGTCCCCACCTCTGATTCCCCAAATCTGATTCCCCACCTCTGATTCCCCAGCTCTGATTCCCCGCCTCTGATTCCCCGCATCTGATTCCCTGCATCTGATTCCAAGCCTCTGATTCCCTGCCTCTGATTCCCAACCTCTGATTCCACACCTCTGATTCCCCATATCTGATTCCCTGCCTCTGATTCCCCAACTCTGATTCCCCGCCTCTGATTCCCCAGCTCTGAATCCCCGCCTCTGATTCCCCGTGTCTGATTCCCTGCCTCTGATTCCCCGCCTTGATTCACCATCTCTGATTCACAACCTCTGATTCCCCACCTCTGATTCCCTATATTTGATTCCCCGCCTCTGTTTCCCAGCCTCTGATTCCCCGCCTCTGATTCCCCATATCCGATTCCCCGCCTCTGATTGCCCACCTCTGATTCCCCGCCTCTGATTCGCCAGCTCTGATTCCCCGCCTCTGATTCCCCGCATCTGATTCCCTGCCTCTGATTCCCCGCCTCTGATTCCCCATCTCTGATTCACTGCCTTTGATTCGCCACCTCTGATTCCCCATATCTGATTCCCCACCTCTGTTTCCCGGCCTCTGATTCCCCGCCTCTGATTCTCCATATCTCATTCCCCGCCTCTGAATCCCCATCTCTGATTCCCGGACTCTGATTCCCCACCTCTGATTCCCGGCCTCTTATTCCCAGCATCTGATTCCCTGCCTCTGATTCCCGGCCACTGATACCCCGCTTCTGATTCTGATTCCCTGCATCTGATTCCCCATCTCTGATTCACCACATCTAATTCCCTGCCTCTGATTCCACGCCCCTGATTCCCCACCTCTGATTCCCCATATCTGAATCCCCGCCTCTGTTTCCACGCCTCTGATTCCCTGCCTCTGTTTCCCAACCTCTGATTCCCCACCCCTGATTCCCCATATCTGATTCCCCGCCTCTGTTTCCCTGCCTCTGATTCCCCGCCCCTGTTTCCCCATATCTGATTCCCCGCCTCTGATTCCCCAACTCTGATTCCCCGCCTCTGATTCCCCAGCTCTGATTCCCCGCCTCTGATTCCCCGTGTTTGATTCCCTGCCTCTGATTCCCCGCCTCTGAATCCCCATCTCTGATTCACCGCCTTTGATTCGCCACCTCTGATTCCCCATATCTGATTCCCCACCTCTGTAACCCCGCCTCTGATTCCCCGCCTCTGATTCCCCATATATCATTCCCCGCCTCTGAATCCCCATCTCTGATTCCCGGACTCTGATTCCCCACCTCTGATTCCCGGCCTCTTATTCCCGGCATCTGAATCCCGGCCTCTGATTCCCGGCCTCTGATTCCCCGCTTCTGATTCTGATTCCCTGCCTCTGATTCCCCATCTCTGATTCCGCACATCTGATTCCCTGCCTCTGATTCCCCACCTCTGATTCCCCATATCTGATTCCTCGCCTCTGTTTCCCCGCCTCTGATTCCCCGCCTCTGTTTCCCCATATCTAATTCCCCACCTCAGATGCCCCAACTCTGATACCCCGCCTCTGATTCCCCAGCTCCCATTCCCCGCCTCTGATTCCCCGCATCCGATTCCTCATATCTGATTCCCCGCCTCTGTTTCCCCGCCTTTGATTCCCCGCCTCTGTTTCCCCATATCTGATTCCCCGCCTCTGATTCCCAACTATGATTCCCCGCCTCTGATTCCCCAGCTCTGATTCCCCGCCTCTGATTCCCCGCGTTCTATTCCCTGCCTCTGATTCCCCGCCTGTGATTCCCCATCTCTGATTCACCACCTCTGATTCCCCACCTCTGATTCCCCATATCTAATTCCCCGCCTCTGTTTGCCCGCCTCTGATTCCCCACCTCTGTTTCCCCATATCTGATTCCCCGTGTCTGATTCCCTGCCTCTGATTCCCCGCCTCTGTTTCCCCGCCTCTGATTCCCTGCCACTGATTCCCTGCCCATGATACCCCACCTCTGATTCCCCATATCTGATTCCCTGCCTCTGTTTCCCCGCCTCTGATTCCCCGCCTCTGATTCCCCATATCTGATTCCCCGCCTCTGATTCCCCAACTCTGATTCCCCGCCTCTGATTCCCCAGCTCTGAATCCCCGCCTCTGATTCCCCGCGTCTGTTTCCCCGCCTCTGATTCCCCGCCTCTGTTTCCCCATATCTAAGTCCCCGACTCTGATTCCCCAACTCTGATTCCCCACCTCTGATTCCCCAGCTCTGATTCCCCGCCTCTGATTCCCCGCATCTGATTCCCTGCATCTGATTCCCAGCCTCTGATTCCCTGCCTCTGATTCCCAACCTCTGATTCCCCACCTCTGATTCCCCATATCTGATTCCCCGCCTCTGTTTCCCCGCCTCTGATTCCCCGCCTCTGTTTCCCCATATCAGATTCCCGGCCTCTGATTCTCCGCCTCTGATTCCCCGCCTCTGATTCCCTGCCTCTGATTCCCCATCTCCGATTCCGCACATCGGATTCCCTGCCTCTGATTCCCCGCCTCTGATTCCCCGCCTCTGATTCCCTGCTTCTGATTCCCAACCTCTGATTCCCCACCTCTGATTCCCCATATCTGATTCCCCGCCTCTGTTTCCCCGCCTCTGATTCCCCGCCTCTGATTCCCCAACTCTGATTCCCCGCCTCTGATTCCCCAGCTCTGAATCCCCGCCTCTGATTCCCCGCGTCTGATTCCCTGCCTCTGATTCCCCGCCTTGATTCCCCATCTCTGATTCACAACCTCTGATTCCCCACCTCTGATTCCCTATATTTGATTCCCCACCTCTGATGCCCCAACTCTGATTCCCCGCCTCTGATTCCCCAGCTCTGATTCCCCGCCTCTGATTCCCCGCATCCGATTCCCCATATCTGATTCCCCGCCTCTGTTTCCCCGCCTCTGATTCCCCGCCTCTGTTTCCCCATATCTGATTCCCCGCCTCTGATTCCCAACTATGATTCCCCGCCTCTGATTCCCCAGCTCTGATTCCCTGCCTCTGATTCCCTGCGTTCTATTCCCTGCCTCTGATTCCCCGCCTGTGATTCCCCATCACTGATTCACCACCTCTGATTCCCCACATCTGATTCCCCATATCTAATTCCCCGCCTCTGTTTGCCCGCCTCTGTTTCCCCATATCTGATTCCCCGTCTCTGAATC
Source organism: Narcine bancroftii (assembly GCF_036971445.1). Lineage (NCBI taxonomy): Eukaryota > Metazoa > Chordata > Chondrichthyes > Torpediniformes > Narcinidae > Narcine > Narcine bancroftii. The sequence goes on along the minus strand of NC_091472.1, from coordinate 144,566,316 downwards.
CCCAACTCTGATTCCCTGCCTCTGATTCCCCAGCTCTGATTCCCCGCCTTTGATTCCCCCCGTCTGATTCCCAGCCTCTGAATCCCCGTGTCTGATTTCCTGCCTCTGATTCCCCGCCTCTGATTCCCCATCTCTGATTCACCGCCTCTGATTCCCCACCTCTGATTCCCCATCTCTGATTCCGCACATCCGATTCCCTGCCTCTGAATCCCCAACTCTGATTCCCCGCCTCTGATTCCCCATCTCTGATTCCCCACCTCTGATTCCCCGTGTCTGATTCCCTGCCTCTGATTCCCCGCCTCTGAATACCAGCCTCTGATTCCCCATATCTGATTCCCCGCCTCTGATTCCCTGCCTCTGATTCCCCAGCTCTGATTCCCCGCCTTTGATTCCCCCCGTCTGATTCCCAGCCTCTGAATCCCCGTGTCTGATTTCCTGCCTCTGATTCCCCGCCTCTGATTCCCCATCTCTGATTCACCGCCTCTGATTCCCCATCTCTGATTCCCCACCTCTGATTCCCCGTGTCTGATTCCCCGTGTCTGATTCCCTGCCTCTGATTCCACGCCTCTGATTCCCCATATCTGATTCCCTGCCACTGATTCCCCGCCTCTGATTCCCCATCTCTGATTCACCACCTCTGATTCCCGGCCTCTGATTGCCCACCCCTGATTCCCCGCCTCTGATTCGCCAGCTATGATTCCCCCCCTCTGATTCCCCGCGTCTGATTCCCCGCCTCTGATTCCCCAACTCTAATACCCCGCCTCTGATTCCCCAGCTCTGATTCCCCTCCTCTGATTCCCCGCATCTGATTCCCTGCCTCTGATTCCACGCCTCTGATTCCAGGCCTCTGATTCCCAACCTCTGATTCCCCACCTCTGATTCCCAATATCTGATTCCCCGCCTCTGTTTCACCGCCTCTGATTCCCCCCCTCTGTTTCCCCATATCAGATTCCCCGCCTCTGATTCCCCAACTCTGATTCCCCAACTCTAATACCCCGCCTCTGATTCCCCAGCTCTGATTCCCCTCCTCTGATTCCCCGCATCTGATTCCCTGCCTCTGATTCCACGCCTCTGATTCCAGGCCTCTGATTCCCAACCTCTGATTCCCCACCTCTGATTCCCAATATCTGATTCCCCGCCTCTGTTTCACCGCCTCTGATTCCCCGCCTCTGTTTCCCCATATCTGATTCCCCGCCTCTGATTCCCCAACTCTGATTCCCCGCCTGTGATTCCCCAGCTCTGATTCCCCGCCTCTGATTCCCCATATCTGATTCCCATCCTCTGATTGCACACCTCTGATTCCCCGCCTCTGATTCGCCAGCTCTGATTCCCCGCCTCTGATTCCCCGCATCTGATTCCCTGCCTCTGATTCCCCGCCTCTGATTCCCCATCTCTGATTCCCCGCCTGTGATTCCCCAGCTCTGATTCCCCGCCTCTAATTCCCCAGCTCTGATTCCCAGCCTCTGATTCCCCGTGTTTGATCCCCTGCCTCTGATTACCTTCCTCTGATTCCCGGCCACTGATACCCCGCTTCTGATTCTGATTCCCTGCCTCTGATTCCCCATCTCTGATTCACCACTTCTAATTCCCTGCCTCTGATTCCACGCCCCTGATTCCCCACCTCTGATTCCCCATATCTGAATCCCCGCCTCTGTTTCCACGCCTCTGATTCCCTGCCTCTGATTCCCACCCTCTGATTCCCCACCCCTGATTCCCCATATCTGATTCCCCGCCTCTGTTTCCCTGCCTCTGATTCCCCGCCCCTGTTTCCCCATATCTGATTCCCCGCCTCTGATTCCCCAACTCTGATTCCCCGCCTCTGATTCCCCAGCTCTGATTCCCCGCCTCTGATTCCCCGTGTTTGATTCCCTGCCTCTGATTCCCCGCCTCTGATTCCCCATCTCTGATTCACCGCCTTTGATTCGCCACCTCTGATTCCCCATATCTGATTCCCCACCTCTGTTACCCCGCCTCTGATTCCCCGCCTCTGATTCCCCATATATCATTCCCCGCCTCTGAATCCCCATCTCTGATTCCCGGACTCTGATTCCCCACCTCTGATTCCCGGCCTCTTATTCCCGGCATCTGAATCCCGGCCTCTGATTCCCGGCCTCTGATTCCCCGCTTCTGATTCTGATTCCCTGCCTCTGATTCCCCATCTCTGATTCCGCACATCTGATTCCCTGCCTCTGATTCCCCACCTCTGATTCCCTATATCTGATTCCTCGCCTCTGTTTCCCCGCCTCTGATTCCCCGCCTCTCTTTCCCCATATCTAATTCCCCACCTCAGATGCCCCAACTCTGATACCCCGCCTCTGATTCCCCAGCTCCCATTCCCCGCCTCTGATTCCCCGCATCCGATTCCCCATATCTCATTCCCCGCCTCTGTTTCCCCGCCTTTGATTCCCCGCCTCTGTTTCCCCATATCTGATTCCCCGCCTCTGATTCCCAACTATGATTCCCCGCCTCTGATTCCCCAGCTCTGATTCCCCGCCTCTGATTCCCCGCGTTCTATTCCCTGCCTCTGATTCCCCGCCTGTGATTCCCCATCTCTGATTCACCACCTCTGATTCCCCACCTCTGATTCCCCATATCTAATTCCCCGCCTCTGTTTGCCCGCCTCTGATTCCCCGCCTCTGTTTCCCCATATCTGATTCCACGTGTCTGATTCCCTGCTTCTGATTCCCAACCTCTGATTCCCCACCTCTGATTCCCCATATCTGATTCCCCGCCTCTGTTTCCCCGCCTCTGATTCCCCGCCTCTGATTCCCCAACTCTGAATCCCCGCCTCTGATTCCCCAGCTCTGATTCCCCGCCTCTGATTCCCCGCATCTGATTCCCTGCCTCTGATTCCCCGCCTCTGATTCCAGGCCTCTGATTCCCAGCATCTGAGTCCGGCCTCTGATTCCCGGCCTCTGATTCCCTGCTTCTGATTCTGATTCCCTGCCTCTGATTCCCCATCTCTGATTCCGCACATCTGATTCCTTGCCTCTGATTCCCCACCTCTGATTCCCCATATCTGATTCCCCGCCTGGGTTTCCCCGCCTCTGATTCCCCGCCTCTGTTTCCCAATATCTAAGTCCCCGCCTCTGATTCCCCAAATCTGATTCCCCACCTCTGATTCCCCAGCTCTGATTCCCCGCATCTGATTCCCCGCATCTGATTCCCTGCATCTGATTCCAAGCCTCTGATTCCCTGCCTCTGATTCCCAACCTCTGATTCCCCACCTCTGATTCCCCATATCTGATTCCCCGCCTCCGTTTCCCCGCCTCGGATTCCCCGCCTCTGTTTCCCCATATCTGATTCCCGGCCTCTGATTCCCCGCCTCTGATTCCCCGCCTCTGATTCCCTGCCTCTGATTCCCCATCTCCGATTCCGCACATCTGATTCCCTTCCTCTGATTCCCCGCCTCTGATTTTCCGCCTCTGATTCCCTGCCTCTGATTCCCAACCTCGGATTCCCCACCTCTGATTCCCCATATCTGATTCCCCGCCTCTGTTTCCCCGCCTCTGATTCACCACCTCTGATTCCCAACTCTGATTCCCCGCCTCTGATTCCCCAGCTCTGTTTCACCGCCTTTGATTCGCCACCTCTGATTCCCAATATCTGATTCCCCGCCTCAGTTTCCCGGACTCTGATTCCCTGCCTCTGATTCCCAACCTCTGATTCCACACCTCTGATTCCCCATATCTGATTCCCCGCCTCTATTTCCCCATATCTGATTCCCCACCTCTGATTCCCCAGCTCTGATTCCCCGCATCTGATTCCCCGCATCTGATTCCCTGCATCTGATTCCAAGCCTCTGATTCCCTGCCTCTGATTCCCAACCTCTGATTCCCCACCTCTGATTCCCCATATCTGATTCCCCGCCTCCGTTTCCCCGCCTCGGATTCCCCGCCTCTGTTTCCCCATATCTGATTCCCGGCCTCTGATTCCCCGCCTCTGATTCCCCGCCTCTGATTCCCTGCCTCTGATTCCCCATCTCCGATTCCGCACATCTGATTCCCTTCCTCTGATTCCCCGCCTCTGATTTTCCGCCTCTGATTCCCTACCTCTGATTCCCAACCTCGGATTCCCCACCTCTGATTCCCCATATCTGATTCCCCGCCTCTGTTTCCCCGCCTCTGATTCCCCACCTCTGATTCCCAACTCTGATTCCCCGCCTCTGATTCCCCAGCTCTGATTCCCCGTGTTTGATTCCCTGCCTCTTATTCCCTGCCCTGATTCCCCATCTCTGTTTCACCGCCTTTGATTCGCCACCTCTGATTCCCAATATCTGATTCCCCGCCTCAGTTTCCCGGACTCTGATTCCCTGCCTCTGATTCCCAACCTCTGATTCCACACCTCTGATTCCCCATATCTGATTCCCCGCCTCTATTTCCCCATATCTGATTCCCCGCCTCTGATTCCCCAACTCTGATTCCCTGCCTCTGATTCCCCAGCTCTGATTCCCCGACTCTGATTCCCGGCATCCGATTCCCTGCCTCTGATTCCCCGCCTCTGATTCCCCATCTCTGATTCCCCGCCTCTGATTCCCCGTGTCTGATTCCCTGCCTTTGATTCCCCGCCTCTGATTCCCCGCCTCTGATTCCCTGCCACTGATTCCCTGCCCCTGATTCCCCACCTCTGATTCCCCACATCTGATTCCCCGCCTCTGTTTCCCTGCCTCTGATTCCCCGCCTCTGATTCCCCATATCTGATTCCCTGCCTCTGATTCCCCGCCTCTGATTCCAGGCCTCTGATTCCCATCATCTGATTCCGGCCTCTGATTCCCGGCCTCTGATTCCCTGCTTCTGATTCTGATTCGCTGCCTCTGATTCCCCATCTCTGATTCCGCACATCTGATTCCCTGCCTCTGATTCCCCACCTCTAATTCCCCATATCTGATTCCCCGCCTCTGTTTCCCCGCCTCTGATTCCCCGCCTCTGTTTCCCAATATCTAAGTCCCCACCTATGATTCCCCAAATCTGATTCCCCACCTCTGATTCCCCAGCTCTGATTCCCCGCCTCTGATTCCCCGCATCTGATTCCCTGCATCTGATTCCAAGCCTCTGATTCCCTGCCTCTGATTCCCAACCTCTGATTCCCCACCTCTGATTCCCCATATCTGATTCCCCGCCTCTGTTTCCCCGCCTCGGATTCCCCGCCTCAGTTTCCCCATATCTGATTCCCGGCCTCTGATTCCCCGCCTCTGATTCCCCGCCTCTGATTCCCTGCCTCTGATTCCCCATCTCCGATTCCCTGCCTCTGTTTCCCAACCTCTGATTCCCCACCTCTGATTCCCCGTGTTTGATTCCCTGCCTCTGATTCCCTGCCCTGATTCCCCATCTCTGTTTCACCGCCTTTGATTCGCCACCTCTGATTCCACATATCTGATTCCCCGCCTCTGTTTCCCCGACTCTGATTCCCTTCCTCTGATTCCCCGCCACTGATTCGCCAGCTATGATTCCCCCCCTCTGATTCCCCGCGTCTGATTCCCCGCCTCTGATTCCCCAACTCTAATACCCCGCCTCTGATTCCCCAGCTCTGATTCCCCTCCTCTGATTCCCCGCATCTGATTCCCTGCCTCTGATTCCACGCCTCTGATTCCAGGCCTCTGATTCCCAACCTCTGATTCCCCACCTCTGATTCCCAATATCTGATTCCCCGCCTCTGTTTCACCGCCTCTGATTCCCCGCCTCTGTTTCCCCATATCTGATTCCCCGCATCTGATTCCCCAACTCTGATTCCCCGCCTGTGATTCCCCAGCTCTGATTTCCCGCCTCTGTTTCCCCATATCTGATTCCCATCCTCTGATTGCCCACCTCTGATTCCCCGCCTCTGATTCGCCAGCTCTGATTCCCCGCCTCTGATTCCCCGCATCTGATTCCCTGCCTCTGATTCCCCGCCTCTGATTCCCCATCTCTGATTCCCCGCCTGTGATTCCCCAGCTCTGATTCCCCGCCTCTAATTCCCCAGCTCTGATTCCCAGCCTCTGATTCCCCGTGTTTGATCCCCTGCCTCTGATTACCTTCCTCTGATTCCCGGCCACTGATACCCCGCTTCTGATTCTGATTCCCTGCCTCTGATTCCCCATCTCTGATTCACCACTTCTAATTCCCTGCCTCTGATTCCACGCCCCTGATTCCCCACCTCTGATTCCCCATGTCTGAATCCCCGCCTCTGTTTCCACGCCTCTGATTCCCTGCCTCTGATTCCCAACCTCTGATTCCCCACCCCTGATTCCCCATATCTGATTCCCCGCCTCTGTTTCCCTGCCTCTGATTCCCCGCCCCTGTTTCCCCATATCTGATTCCCCGCCTCTGATTCCCCAACTCTGATTCCCCGCCTCTGATTCCCCAGCTCTGATTCCCCGCCTCTGATTCCCCGTGTTTGATTCCCTGCCTCTGATTCCCCGCCTCTGATTCCCCATCTCTGATTCACCACCTTTGATTCGCCACCTCTGATTCCCCATATCTGATTCCCCACCTCTGTTACCCCGCCTCTGATTCCCCGCCTCTGATTCCCCATATATCATTCCCCGCCTCTGAATCCCCATCTCTGATTCCCGGACTCTGATTCCCCACCTCTGATTCCCGGCCTCTTATTCCCGGCATCTGAATCCCGGCCTCTGATTCCCGGCCTCTGATTCCCCGCTTCTGATTCTGATTCCCTGCCTCTGATTCCCCATCTCTGATTCCGCACATCTGATTCCCTGCCTCTGATTCCCCACCTCTGATTCCCTATATCTGATTCCTCGCCTCTGTTTCCCCGCCTCTGATTCCCCGCCTCTGTTTCCCCATATCTAATTCCCCACCTCAGATGCCCCAACTCTGATACCCCGCCTCTGATTCCCCAGCTCCCATTCCCCGCCTCTGATTCCCCGCATCCGATTCCCCATATCTCATTCCCCGCCTCTGTTTCCCCGCCTTTGATTCCCCGCCTCTGTTTCCCCATATCTGATTCCCCGCCTCTGATTCCCAACTATGATTCCCCGCCTCTGATTCCCCAGCTCTGATTCCCCGCCTCTGATTCCCCGCGTTCTATTCCCTGCCTCTGATTCCCCGCCTGTGATTCCCCATCTCTGATTCACCACCTCTGATTCCCCACCTCTGATTCCCCATATCTAATTCCCCGCCTCTGTTTGCCCGCCTCTGATTCCCCGCCTCTGTTTCCCCATATCTGATTCCACGTGTGTGATTCCCTGCTTCTGATTCCCAACCTCTGATTCCCCACCTCTGATTCCCCATATCTGATTCCCCGCCTCTGTTTCCCCGCCTCTGATTCCCCGCCTCTGATTCCCCGCATCTGATTCCCTGCATCTGATTCCAAGCCTCTGATTCCCTGCCTCTGATTCCCAACCTCTGATTCATCACCTCTGATTCCCCATATCTGATACCCCACCTCTGATTCCCCAGCTCTGATTCCCCGCCTCTGATTCCCCGCATCTGATTCCCGGCCTCTGATTCCCCGCCTCTGATTCCCCGCCTCTGATTCCCTGCCTCTGATTCCCCATCTCCGATTCCCTGCCTCTGATTCCCAACCTCTGATTCCCCACCTCTGATTCCCCGTGTTTGATTCCCTGCCTCTGATTCCCTGCCCTGATTCCCCATCTCTGTTTCACCGCCTTTGATTCGCCACCTCTGATTCAACATATCTGATTCCCCGCCTCTGTTTCCCCGACTCTGATTCCCTTCCTCTGATTCCCAACCTCTGATTCCACACCTCTGATTCCCCATATCTGATTCCCCGCCTCTATTTCCCCATATCTGAATCCCCGCCTCTGATTCTCCAACACTGATTCCCCGCCTCTGATTCCCCAGCTCTGATTCCCCGACTCTGATTCCCGGCGTCCGATTCCCTGCCTCTGATTCCCCGCCTCTGATTCCCCATCTCTGATTCCCCGCCTCTGATTCCCCGTGTCTGATTCCCTGCCTCTGATTCCCCGCCTCTGATTCCCCATATCTGATTCCCCGCCTCTGATTGCCCACCTCTGATTCCCCGCCTCTGATTCGCCAGGTCTGATTCCCCGCCTCTGATTCCCCGCATCTGATTCCCTGCCTCTGATTCCCCGCCTCTGATTCCCCATCTCTGATTCACCGCCTTTGATTCGCCACCTCTGATTCCCCATATCTGATTCCCCACCTCTGTTTCCCGGCCTCTGATTCCCCGCCTCTGATTCTCCATATCTCATTCCCCGCCTCTGAATCCCCATCTCTGATTCCCGGACTCTGATTCCCCACCTCTGATTCCCGGCCTCTTATTCCCAGCATCTGATTCCCTGCCTCTGATTCCCGGCCACTGATACCCCGCTTCTGATTCTGATTCCCTGCATCTGATTCCCCATCTCTGATTCACCACATCTAATTCCCTGCCTCTGATTCCACGCCCCTGATTCCCCACCTCTGATTCCCCATATCTGAATCCCCGCCTCTGTTTCCACGCCTCTGATTCCCTGCCTCTGATTCCCAACCTCTGATTCCCCACCCCTGATTCCCCATATCTGATTCCCCGCCTCTGTTTCCCTGCCTCTGATTCCCCGCCCCTGTTTCCCCATATCTGATTCCCCGCCTCTGATTCCCCAACTCTGATTCCCCGCCTCTGATTCCCCAGCTCTGATTCCCCGCCTCTGATTCCCCGTGTTTGATTCCCTGCCTCTGATTCCCCGCCTCTGATTTTCCGCCTCTGATTCCCTGCCTCTGATTCCCAACCTCGGATTCCCCACCTCTGATTCCCCATATCTGATTCCCCGCCTCTGTTTCCCCGCCTCTGATTCCCCACCTCTGATTCCCAACTCTGATTCCCCGCCTCTGATTCCCCAGCTCTGATTCCCCGTGTTTGATTCCCTGCCTCTTATTCCCTGCCCTGATTCCCCATCTCTGTTTCACCGCCTTTGATTCGCCACCTCTGATTCCCAATATCTGATTCCCCGCCTCAGTTTCCCGGACTCTGATTCCCTGCCTCTGATTCCCAACCTCTGATTCCACACCTCTGATTCCCCATATCTGATTCCCCGCCTCTATTTCCCCATATCTGATTCCCCGCCTCTGATTCCCCAACTCTGATTCCCTGCCTCTGATTCCCCAGCTCTGATTCCCCGACTCTGATTCCCGGCATCCGATTCCCTGCCTATGATTCCCCGCCTCTGATTCCCCATCTCTGATTCCCCGCCTCTGATTCCCCGCCTCTGATTCCCTGCCACTGATTCCCTGCCCCTGATTCCCCACCTCTGATTCCCCACATCTGATTCCCCGCCTCTGTTTCCCCGCCTCTGATTCCCCGCCTCTGATTCCCCATATCTGATTCCCTGCCTCTGATTCCCCGCCTCTGATTCCAGGCCTCTGATTCCCATCATCTGATTCCGGCCTCTGATTCCCGGCCTCTGATTCCCTGCTTCTGATTCTGATTCCCTGCCTCTGATTCCCCATCTCTGATTCCGCACATCTGATTCCCTGCCACTGATTCCCCACCTCTAATTCCCCATATCTGATTCCCCGCCTCTGTTTCCCCGCCTCTGATTCCCCGCCTCTGTTTCCCAATATCTAAGTCCCCACCTCTGATTCCCCAAATCTGATTCCCCACCTCTGATTCCCCAGCTCTGATTCCCCGCCTCTGATTCCCCGCATCTGATTCCCTGCATCTGATTCCAAGCCTCTGATTCCCTGCCTCTGATTCCCAACCTCTGATTCCACACCTCTGATTCCCCATATCTGATTCCCTGCCTCTGATTCCCCAACTCTGATTCCCCGCCTCTGATTCCCCAGCTCTGAATCCCCGCCTCTGATTCCCCGTGTCTGATTCCCTGCCTCTGGTTCCCCGCCTTGATTCACCATCTCTGATTCACAACCTCTGATTCCCCACCTCTGATTCCCTATATTTGATTCCCCGCCTCTGTTTCCCCGCCTCTGATTCCCCGCCTCTGATTCCCCATATCCGATTCCCCGCCTCTGATTGCCCACCTCTGATTCCCCGCCTCTGATTCGCCAGCTCTGATTCCCCGCCTCTGATTCCCCGCATCTGATTCCCTGCCTCTGATTCCCCGCCTCTGAATCCCCATCTCTGATTCCCGGACTCTGATTCCCCACCTCTGATTCCCGGCCTCTTATTCCCAGCATCTGATTCCCTGCCTCTGATTCCCGGCCACTGATACCCCGCTTCTGATTCTGATTCCCTGCATCTGATTCCCCATCTCTGATTCACCACATCTAATTCCCTGCCTCTGATTCCACGCCCCTGATTCCCCACCTCTGATTCCCCATATCTGAATCCCCGCCTCTGTTTCCACGCCTCTGATTCCCTGCCTCTGTTTCCCAACCTCTGATTCCCCACCCCTGATTCCCCATATCTGATTCCCCGCCTCTGTTTCCCTGCCTCTGATTCCCCGCCCCTGTTTCCCCATATCTGATTCCCCGCCTCTGATTCCCCAACTCTGATTCCCCGCCTCTGATTCCCCAGCTCTGATTCCCCGCCTCTGATTCCCCGTGTTTGATTCCCTGCCTCTGATTCCCCGCCTCTGAATCCCCATCTCTGATTCACCGCCTTTGATTCGCCACCTCTGATTCCCCATATCTGATTCCCCACCTCTGTAACCCCGCCTCTGATTCCCCGCCTCTGATTCCCCATATATCATTCCCCGCCTCTGAATCCCCATCTCTGATTCCCGGACTCTGATTCCCCACCTCTGATTCCCGGCCTCTTATTCCCGGCATCTGAATCCCGGCCACTGATTCCCGGCCTCTGATTCCCCGCTTCTGATTCTGATTCCCTGCCTCTGATTCCCCATCTCTGATTCCGCACATCTGATTCCCTGCCTCTGATTCCCCACCTCTGATTCCCCATATCTGATTCCTCGCCTCTGTTTCCCCGCCTCTGATTCCCCGCCTCTGTTTCCCCATATCTAATTCCCCACCTCAGATGCCCCAACTCTGATACCCCGCCTCTGATTCCCCAGCTCCCATTCCCCGCCTCTGATTCCCCGCATCCGATTCCCCATATCTGATTCCCCGCCTCTGTTTCCCCGCCTTTGATTCCCCGCCTCTGTTTCCCCATATCTGATTCCCCGCCTCTGATTCCCAACTATGATTCCCCGCCTCTGATTCCCCAGCTCTGATTCCCCGCCTCTGATTCCCCGCGTTCTATTCCCTGCCTCTGATTCCCCGCCTGAGATTCCCCATCTCTGATTCACCACCTGTGATTCCCCACCTCTGATTCCCCATATCTAATTCCCCCCCTCTGTTTGCCCGCCTCTGATTCCCCGCCTCTGTTTCCCCATATCTGATTCCCCGTGTCTGATTCCCTGCCTCTGATTCCCCGCCTCTGTTTCCCCGCCTCTGATTCCCTGCCACTGATTCCCTGCCCCTGATACCCCACCTCTGATTCCCCATATCTGATTCCCTGCCTCTGTTTCCCCGCCTCTGATTCCCAGCCTCTGATTCCCCATATCTGATTCCCCGCCTCTGATTCCCCAACTCTGATTCCCCGCCTCTGATTCCCCAGCTCTGAATCCCCGCCTCTGATTCCCCGCGTCTGTTTCCCCGCCTCTGATTCCCCGCCTCTGTTTCCCCATATCTAAGTCCCCGACTCTGATTCCCCAACTCTGATTCCCCACCTCTGATTCCCCAGCTCTGATTCCCCGCCTCTGATTCCCCGCATCTGATTCCCTGCATCTGATTCCCAGCCTCTGATTCCCTGCCTCTGATTCCCAACCTCTGATTCCCCACCTCTGATTCCCCATATCTGATTCCCCGCCTCTGTTTCCCCGCCTCTGATTCCCCGCCTCTGTTTCCCCATATCAGATTCCCGGCCTCTGATTCTCCGCCTCTGATTCTCCATATCTCATTCCCCGCCTCTGAATCCCCATCTCTGATTCCCGGACTCTGATTCCCCACCTCTGATTCCCGGCCTCTTATTCCCAGCATCTGATTCCCTGCCTCTGATTCCCGGCCACTGATACCCCGCTTCTGATTCTGATTCCCTGCATCTGATTCCCCATCTCTGATTCACCACATCTAATTCCCTGCCTCTGATTCCACGCCCCTTATTCCCCACCTCTGATTCCCCATATCTGAATCCCCGCCTCTGTTTCCACGCCTCTGATTCCCTGCCTCTGTTTCCCAACCTCTGATTCCCCACCCCTGATTCCCCATATCTGATTCCCCGCCTCTGTTTCCCTGCCTCTGATTCCCCGCCCCTGTTTCCCCATATCTGATTCCCCGCCTCTGATTCCCCAACTCTGATTCCCCGCCTCTGATTCCCCAGCTCTGATTCCCCGCCTCTGATTCCCCGTGTTTGATTCCCTGCCTCTGATTCCCCGCCTCTGAATCCCCATCTCTGATTCACCGCCTTTGATTCGCCACCTCTGATTCCCCATATCTGATTCCCCACATCTGTAACCCCGCCTCTGATTCCCCGCCTCTGATTCCCCATATATCATTCCCCGCCTCTGAATCCCCATCTCTGATTCCCGGACTCTGATTCCCCACCTCTGATTCCCGGCCTCTTATTCCCGGCATCTGAATCCCGGCCTCTGATTCCCGGCCTCTGATTCCCCGCTTCTGATTCTGATTCCCTGCCTCTGATTCCCCATCTCTGATTCCGCACATCTGATTCCCTGCCTCTGATTCCCCACCTCTGATTCCCCATATCTGATTCCTCACCTCTGTTTCCCCGCCTCTGATTCCCCGCCTCTGTTTCCCCATATCTAATTCCCCACCTCAGATGCCCCAACTCTGATACCCCGCCTCTGATTCCCCAGCTCCCATTCCCCGCCTCTGATTCCCCGCATCCGATTCCCCATATCTGATTCCCCGCCTCTGTTTCCCCGCCTTTGATTCCCCGCCTCTGTTTCCCCATATCTGATTCCCCGCCTCTGATTCCCAACTATGATTCCCCGCCTCTGATTCCCCAGCTCTGATTCCCCGCCTCTGATTCCCCGCGTTCTATTCCCTGCCTCTGATTCCCCGCCTGTGATTCCCCATCTCTGATTCACCACCTCTGATTCCCCACCTCTGATTCCCCATATCTAATTCCCCGCCTCTGTTTGCCCGCCTCTGATTCCCCGCCTCTGTTTCCCCATATCTGATTCCCCGTGTCTGATTCCCTGCCTCTGATTCCCCGCCTCTGTTTCCCCGCCTCTGATTCCCTGCCACTGATTCCCTGCCCATGATACCCCACCTCTGATTCCCCATATCTGATTCCCTGCCTCTGTTTCCCCGCCTCTGATTCCCCGCCTCTGATTCCCCATATCTGATTCCCCGCCTCTGATTCCCCAACTCTGATTCCCCGCCTCTGATTCCCCAGCTCTGAATCCCCGCCTCTGATTCCCCGCGTCTGTTTCCCCGCCTCTGATTCCCCGCCTCTGTTTCCCCATATCTAAGTCCCCGACTCTGATTCCCCAACTCTGATTCCCCACCTCTGATTCCCCAGCTCTGATTCCCCGCCTCTGATTCCCCGCATCTGATTCCCTGCATCTGATTCCCAGCCTCTGATTCCCTGCCTCTGATTCCCAACCTCTGATTCCCCACCTCTGATTCCCCATATCTGATTCCCCGCCTCTGTTTCCCCGCCTCTGATTCCCCGCCTCTGTTTCCCCATATCAGATTCCCGGCCTCTGATTCTCCGCCTCTGATTCCCCGCCTCTGATTCCCTGCCTCTGATTCCCCATCTCCGATTCTGCACATCGGATTCCCTGCCTCTGATTCCCCGCCTCTGATTCCCCGCCTCTGATTCCCTGCTTCTGATTCCCAACCTCTGATTCCCCACCTCTGATTCCCCATATCTGATTCCCCGCCTCTGTTTCCCCGCCTCTGATTCCCCGCCTCTGATTCCCCAACTCTGATTCCCCGCCTCTGATTCCCCAGCTCTGAATCCCCGCCTCTGATTCCCCGCGTCTGATTCCCTGCCTCTGATTCCCCGCCTTGATTCCCCATCTCTGATTCACAACCTCTGATTCCCCACCTCTGATTCCCTATATTTGATTCCCCACCTCTGATGCCCCAACTCTGATTCCCCGCCTCTGATTCCCCAGCTCTGATTCCCCGCCTCTGATTCCCCGCATCCGATTCCCCATATCTGATTCCCCGCCTCTGTTTCCCCGCCTCTGATTCCCCGCCTCTGTTTCCCCATATCTGATTCCCCGCCTCTGATTCCCAACTATGATTCCCCGCCTCTGATTCCCCAGCTCTGATTCCCTGCCTCTGATTCCCTGCGTTCTATTCCCTGCCTCTGATTCCCCGCCTGTGATTCCCCATCACTGATTCACCACCTCTGATTCCCCACATCTGATTCCCCATATCTAATTCCCCGCCTCTGTTTGCCCGCCTCTGTTTCCCCATATCTGATTCCCCGTCTCTGAATCCCCAACTCTGATTCCCTGCCTCTGATTCCCCAGCTCTGATTCCCCGCCTTTGATTCCCCCCGTCTGATTCCCAGCCTCTGAATCCCCGTGTCTGATTTCCTGCCTCTGATTCCCCGCCTCTGATTCCCCATCTCTGATTCACCGCCTCTGATTCCCCACCTCTGATTCCCCATCTCTGATTCCGCACATCCGATTCCCTGCCTCTGAATCCCCAACTCTGATTCCCCGCCTCTGATTCCCCATCTCTGATTCCGCACCTCTGATTCCCCGTGTCTGATTCCCTGCCTCTGATTCCCCGCCTCTGAATACCAGCCTCTGATTCCCCATATCTGATTCCCCGCCTCTGATTCCCTGCCTCTGATTCCCCAACTCTGATTCCCCGCCTTTGATTCCCCCCATCTGATTCCCAGCCTCTGAATCCCCGTGTCTGATTTCCTGCCTCTGATTCCCCGCCTCTGATTCCCCATCTCTGATTCACCGCCTCTGATTCCCCATCTCTGATTCCCCACCTCTGATTCCCCGTGTCTGATTCCCCGTGTCTGATTCCCTGCCTCTGATTCCACGCCTCTGATTCCCCATATCTGATTCCCTGCCACTGATTCCCCGCCTCTGATTCCCCATCTCTGATTCACCACCTCTGATTCCCGGCCTCTGATTGCCCACCCCTGATTCCCCGCCTCTGATTCGCCAGCTATGATTCCCCCCCTCTGATTCCCCGCGTCTGATTCCCCGCCTCTGATTCCCCAACTCTAATACCCCGCCTCTGATTCCCCAGCTCTGATTCCCCTCCTCTGATTCCCCGCATCTGATTCCCTGCCTCTGATTCCACGCCTCTGATTCCAGGCCTCTGATTCCCAACCTCTGATTCCCCACCTCTGATTCCCAATATCTGATTCCCCGCCTCTGTTTCACCGCCTCTGATTCCCCGCCTCTGTTTCCCCATATCTGATTCCCCGCCTCTGATTCCCCAACTCTGATTCCCCGCCTGTGATTCCCCAGCTCTGATTCCCCGCCTCTGATTCCCCATATCTGATTCCCATCCTCTGATTGCCCACCTCTGATTCCCCGCCTCTGATTCGCCAGCTCTGATTCCCCGCCTCTGATTCCCCGCATCTGATTCCCTGCCTCTGATTCCCCGCCTCTGATTCCCCATCTCTGATTCCCCGCCTGTGATTCCCCAGCTCTGATTCCCCGCCTCTAATTCCCCAGCTCTGATTCCCAGCCTCTGATTCCCCGTGTTTGATCCCCTGCCTCTGATTACCTTCCTCTGATTCCCGGCCACTGATACCCCGCTTCTGATTCTGATTCCCTGCCTCTGATTCCCCATCTCTGATTCACCACTTCTAATTCCCTGCCTCTGATTCCACGCCCCTGATTCCCCACCTCTGAT
Source organism: Narcine bancroftii (assembly GCF_036971445.1). Lineage (NCBI taxonomy): Eukaryota > Metazoa > Chordata > Chondrichthyes > Torpediniformes > Narcinidae > Narcine > Narcine bancroftii. The sequence goes on along the minus strand of NC_091472.1, from coordinate 144,550,591 downwards.
TCCCCATATCTGAATCCCCGCCTCTGTTTCCACGCCTCTGATTCCCTGCCTCTGATTCCCACCGTCTGATTCCCCACCCCTGATTCCCCATATCTGATTCCCCGCCTCTGTTTCCCTGCCTCTGATTCCCCGCCCCTGTTTCCCCATATCTGATTCCCCGCCTCTGATTCCCCAACTCTGATTCCCCGCCTCTGATTCCCCAGCTCTGATACCCCGCCTCTGATTCCCCGTGTTTGATTCCCTGCCTCTGATTCCCCGCCTCTGATTGCCCATCTCTGATTCACCGCCTTTGATTCGCCACCTCTGATTCCCCATATCTGATTCCCCACCTCTGTTACCCCGCCTCTGATTCCCCGCCTCTGATTCCCCATATATCATTCCCCGCCTCTGAATCCCCATCTCTGATTCCCGGACTCTGATTCCCCACCTCTGATTCCCGGCCTCTTATTCCCAGCATCTGAATCCCGGCCTCTGATTCCCGGCCTCTGATTCCCCGCTTCTGATTCTGATTCCCTGCCTCTGATTCCCCATCTCTGATTCCGCACATCTGATTCCCTGCCTCTGATTCCCCACCTCTGATTCCCTATATCTGATTCCTCGCCTCTGTTTCCCCGCCTCTGATTCCCCGCCTCTGTTTCCCCATATCTAATTCCCCACCTCAGATGCCCCAACTCTGATACCCCGCCTCTGATTCCCCAGCTCCCATTCCCCGCCTCTGATTCCCCGCATCCGATTCCCCATATCTCATTCCCCGCCTCTGTTTCCCCGCCTTTGATTCCCCGCCTCTGTTTCCCCATATCTGATTCCCCGCCTCTGATTCCCAACTATGATTCCCCGCCTCTGATTCCCCAGCTCTGATTCCCCGCCTCTGATTCCCCGCGTTCTATTCCCTGCCTCTGATTCCCCGCCTGTGATTCCCCATCTCTGATTCACCACCTCTGATTCCCCACCTCTGATTCCCCATATCTAATTCCCCGCCTCTGTTTGCCCGCCTCTGATTCCCCGCCTCTGTTTCCCCATATCTGATTCCCCGTGTCTGATTCCCTGCCTCTGATTCCCCGCCTCTGTTTCCCCGCCTCTGATTCCCTGCCACTGATTCCCTGCCCCTGATACCCCACCTCTGATTCCCCATATCTGATTCCCTGCCTCTGTTTCCCCGCCTCTGATTCCCCGCCTCTGATTCCCCATATCTGATTCCCCGCCTCTGATTCCCCAACTCTGATTCCCCGCCTCTGATTCCCCAGCTCTGAATCCCCGCCTCTGATTCCCCGCGTCTGTTTCCCCGCCTCTGATTCCCCGCCTCTGTTTCCCCATATCTAAGTCCCCGACTCTGATTCCCCAACTCTGATTCCCCACCTCTGATTCCCCAGCTCTGATTCCCCGCCTCTGATTCCCCGCATCTGATTCCCTGCATCTGATTCCCAGCCTCTGATTCCCTGCCTCTGATTCCCAACCTCTGATTCCCCACCTCTGATTCCCCATATCTGATTCCCCGCCTCTGTTTCCCCGCCTCTGATTCCCCGCCTCTGTTTCCCCATATCTGATTCCCGGCCTCTGATTCTCCGCCTCTGATTCCCCGCCTCTGATTCCCTGCCTCTGATTCCCCATCTCCGATTCCGCACATCGGATTCCCTGCCACTGATTCCCTGCCTCGGATTCCCCATCTCTGATTCACCACCTCTGATTCCCGGCCTCTGATTGCCCACCCCTGATTCCCCGCCTCTGATTCGCCAGCTATGATTCCCCCCCTCTGATTCCCCGCGTCTGATTCCCCGCCTCTGATTCCCCAACTCTAATACCCCGCCTCTGATTCCCCAGCTCTGATTCCCCTCCTCTGATTCCCCGCATCTGATTCCCTGCCTCTGATTCCACGCCTCTGATTCCAGGCCTCTGATTCCCAACCTCTGATTCCCCACCTCTGATTCCCAATATCTGATTCCCCGCCTCTGTTTCACCGCCTCTGATTCCCCGCCTCTGTTTCCCCATATCTGATTCCCCGCCTCTGATTCCCCAACTCTGATTCCCCGCCTGTGATTCCCCAGCTCTGATTCCCCGCCTCTGATTCCCCATATCTGATTCCCATCCTCTGATTGCCACCTCTGATTCCCCGCCTCTGATTCGCCAGCTCTGATTCCCCGCCTCTGATTCCCTGCCTCTGTTTCCCCGCCTCTGATTCCCCGCCTCTGATTCCCCATATCTGATTCCCCGCCTCTGATTCCCCAACTCTGATTCCCCGCCTCTGATTCCCCAGCTCTGAATCCCCGCCTCTGATTCCCCGCGTCTGTTTTCCCGCCTCTGATTCCCCGCCTCTGTTTCCCCATATCTAAGTCCCCGACTCTGATTCCCCAACTCTGATTCCCCACCTCTGATTCCCCAGCTCTGATTCCCCGCCTCTGATTCCCCGCATCTGATTCCCTGCATCTGATTCCCAGCCTCTGATTCCCTGCCTCTGATTCCCAACCTCTGATTCCCCACCTCTGATTCCCCATATCTGATTCCCCGCCTCTGTTTCCCCGCCTCTGATTCCCCGCCTCTGTTTCCCCATATCTGATTCCCGGCCTCTGATTCTCCGCCTCTGATTCCCCGCCTCTGATTCCCTGCCTCTGATTCCCCATCTCCGATTCCGCACATCGGATTCCCTGCCACTGATTCCCCGCCTCTGATTCCCCATCTCTGATTCACCACCTCTGATTCCCGGCCTCTGATTGCCCACCCCTGATTCCCCGCCTCTGATTCGCCAGCTATGATTCCCCCCCTCTGATTCCCCGCGTCTGATTCCCCGCCTCTGATTCCCCAACTCTAATACCCCGCCTCTGATTCCCCAGCTCTGATTCCCCTCCTCTGATTCCCCGCATCTGATTCCCTGCCTCTGATTCCACGCCTCTGATTCCAGGCCTCTGATTCCCAACCTCTGATTCCCCACCTCTGATTCCCAATATCTGATTCCCCACCTCTGTTTCACCGCCTCTGATTCCCCGCCTCTGTTTCCCCATATCTGATTCCCCGCCTCTGATTCCCCAACTCTGATTCCCCGCCTGTGATTCCCCAGCTCTGATTCCCCGCCTCTGATTCCCCATATCTGATTCCCATCCTCTGATTGCCCACCTCTGATTCCCCGCCTCTGATTCGCCAGCTCTGATTCCCCGCCTCTGATTCCCCGCATCTGATTCCCTGCCTCTGATTCCCCGCCTCTGATTCCCCATCTCTGATTCCCCGCCTGTGATTCCCCAGCTCTGATTCCCCGCCTCTAATTCCCCAGCTCTGATTCCCAGCCTCTGATTCCCCGTGTTTGATCCCCTGCCTCTGATTACCTTCCTCTGATTCCCGGCCACTGATACCCCGCTTCTGATTCTGATTCCCTGCCTCTGATTCCCCATCTCTGATTCACCACTTCTAATTCCCTGCCTCTGATTCCACGCCCCTGATTCCCCACCTCTGATTCCCCATATCTGAATCCCCGCCTCTGTTTCCACGCCTCTGATTCCCTGCCTCTGATTCCCACCCTCTGATTCCCCACCCCTGATTCCCCATATCTGATTCCCCGCCTCTGTTTCCCTGCCTCTGATTCCCCGCCCCTGTTTCCCCATATCTGATTCCCCGCCTCTGATTCCCCAACTCTGATTCCCCGCCTCTGATTCCCCAGCTCTGATTCCCCGCCTCTGATTCCCCGTGTTTGATTCCCTGCCTCTGATTCCCCGCCTCTGATTCCCCATCTCTGATTCACCGCCTTTGATTCGCCACCTCTGATTCCCCATATCTGATTCCCCACCTCTGTTACCCCGCCTCTGATTCCCCGCCTCTGATTCCCCATATATCATTCCCCGCCTCTGAATCCCCATCTCTGATTCCCGGACTCTGATTCCCCACCTCTGATTCCCGGCCTCTTATTCCCAGCATCTGAATCCCGGCCTCTGATTCCCGGCCTCTGATTCCCCGCTTCTGATTCTGATTCCCTGCCTCTGATTCCCCATCTCTGATTCCGCACATCTGATTCCCTGCCTCTGATTCCCCACCTCTGATTCCCTATATCTGATTCCTCGCCTCTGTTTCCCCGCCTCTGATTCCCCGCCTCTGTTTCCCCATATCTAATTCCCCACCTCAGATGCCCCAACTCTGATACCCCGCCTCTGATTCCCCAGCTCCCATTCCCCGCCTCTGATTCCCCGCATCCGATTCCCCATATCTCATTCCCCACCTCTGCTTCCCCGCCTTTGATTCCCCGCCTCTGTTTCCCCATATCTGATTCCCCGCCTCTGATTCCCAACTATGATTCCCCGCCTCTGATTCGCCAGCTCTGATTCCCCGCCTCTGATTCCCCGCGTTCTATTCCCTGCCTCTGATTCCCCGCCTGTGATTCCCCATCTCTGATTCACCACCTCTGATTCCCCACCTCTGATTCCCCATATCTAATTCCCCGCCTCTGTTTGCCCGCCTCTGATTCCCCGCCTCTGTTTCCCCATATCTGATTCCACGTGTCTGATTCCCTGCTTCTGATTCCCAACCTCTGATTCCCCACCTCTGATTCCCCATATCTGATTCCCCGCCTCTGTTTCCCCGCCTCTGATTCCCCGCCTCTGATTCCCCAACTCTGAATCCCCGCCTCTGATTCCCCAGCTCTGATTCCCCGCCTCTGATTCCCCGCATCTGATTCCCTGCCTCTGATTCCCCGCCTCTGATTCCAGGCCTCTGATTCCCAGCATCTGAGTCCGGCCTCTGATTCCCGGCCTCTGATTCCCTGCTTCTGATTCTGATTCCCTGCCTCTGATTCCCCATCTCTGATTCCGCACATCTGATTCCTTGCCTCTTATTCCCCACCTCTGATTCCCCATATCTGATTCCCCGCCTGGGTTTCCCCGCCTCTGATTCCCCGCCTCTGTTTCCCAATATCTAAGTCCCCGCCTCTGATTCCCCAAATCTGATTCCCCACCTCTGATTCCCCAGCTCTGATTCCCCGCATCTGATTCCCCGCATCTGATTCCCTGCATCTGATTCCAAGCCTCTGATTCCCTGCCTCTGATTCCCAACCTCTGATTCCCCACCTCTGATTCCCCATATCTGATTCCCCGCCTCCGTTTCCCCGCCTCGGATTCCCCGCCTCTGTTTCCCCATATCTGATTCCCGGCCTCTGATTCCCCGCCTCTGATTCCCCGCCTCTGATTCCCTGCCTCTGATTCCCCATCTCCGATTCCGCACATCTGATTCCCTTCCTCTGATTCCCCACCTCTGATTTTCCGCCTCTGATTCCCTGCCTCTGATTCCCAACCTCGGATTCCCCACCTCTGATTCCCCATATCTGATTCCCCGCCTCTGTTTCCCCGCCTCTGATTCCCCACCTCTGATTCCCAACTCTGATTCCCCGCCTCTGATTCCCCAGCTCTGATTCCCCGTGTTTGATTCCCTGCCTCTTATTCCCTGCCCTGATTCCCCATCTCTGTTTCACCGCCTTTGATTCCCCACCTCTGATTCCCAATATCTGATTCCCCGCCTCAGTTTCCCGGACTCTGATTCCCTGCCTCTGATTCCCAACCTCTGATTCCACACCTCTGATTCCCCATATCTGATTCCCCACCTCTATTTCCCCATATCTGATTCCCCGCCTCTGATTCCCCAACTCTGATTCCCTGCCTCTGATTCCCCAGCTCTGATTCCCCGACTCTGATTCCCGGCATCCGATTCCCTGCCTCTGATTCCCCGCCTCTGATTCCCCATCTCTGATTCCCCGCCTCTGATTCCCCGTGTCTGTTTCCCTGCCTTTGATTCCCCGCCTCTGATTCCCCGCCTCTGATTCCCTGCCACTGATTCCCTGCCCCTGATTCCCCACCTCTGATTCCCCACATCTGATTCCCCGCCTCTGTTTCCCTGCCTCTGATTCCCCGCCTCTGATTCCCCATATCTGATTCCCTGCCTCTGATTCCCCGCCTCTGATTCCAGGCCTCTGATTCCCATCATCTGATTCCGGCCTCTGATTCCCGGCCTCTGATTCCCTGCTTCTGATTCTGATTCCCTGCCTCTGATTCCCCATCTCTGATTCCGCACATCTGATTCCCTGCCTCTGATTCCCCACCTCTAATTCCCCATATCTGATTCCCCGCCTCTGTTTCCCCGCCTCTGATTCCCCGCCTCTGTTTCCCAATATCTAAGTCCCCACCTATGATTCCCCAAATCTGATTCCCCACCTCTGATTCCCCAGCTCTGATTCCCCGCCTCTGATTCCCCGCATCTGATTCCCTGCATCTGATTCCAAGCCTCTGATTCCCTGCCTCTGATTCCCAACCTCTGATTCCCCACCTCTGATTCCCCATATCTGATTCCCCGCCTCTGTTTCCCCGCCTCGGATTCCCCGCCTCAGTTTCCCCATATCTGATTCCCGGCCTCTGATTCCCCGCCTCTGATTCCCCGCCTCTGATTCCCTGCCTCTGATTCCCCATCTCCGATTCCCTGCCTCTGATTCCCAACCTCTGATTCCCCACCTCTGATTCCCCGTGTTTGATTCCCTGCCTCTGATTCCCTGCCCTGATTCCCCATCTCTGTTTCACCGCCTTTGATTCGCCACCTCTGATTCCACATATCTGATTCCCCGCCTCTGTTTCCCCGACTCTGATTCCCTTCCTCTGATTCCCCGCCACTGATTCGCCAGCTATGATTCCCCCCCTCTGATTCCCCGCGTCTGATTCCCCGCCTCTGATTCCCCAACTCTAATACCCCGCCTCTGATTCCCCAGCTCTGATTCCCCTCCTCTGATTCCCCGCATCTGATTCCCTGCCTCTGATTCCACGCCTCTGATTCCAGGCCTCTGATTCCCAACCTCTGATTCCCCACCTCTGATTCCCAATATCTGATTCCCCGCCTCTGTTTCACCGCCTCTGATTCCCCGCCTCTGTTTCCCCATATCTGATTCCCCGCCTCTGATTCCCCAACTCTGATTCCCCGCCTGTGATTCCCCAGCTCTGATTTCCCGCCTCTGTTTCCCCATATCTGATTCCCATCCTCTGATTGCCCACCTCTGATTCCCCGCCTCTGATTCGCCAGCTCTGATTCCCCGCCTCTGATTCCCCGCATCTGATTCCCTGCCTCTGATTCCCCGCCTCTGATTCCCCATCTCTGATTCCCCGCCTGTGATTCCCCAGCTCTGATTCCCCGCCTCTAATTCCCCAGCTCTGATTCCCAGCCTCTGATTCCCCGTGTTTGATCCCCTGCCTCTGATTACCTTCCTCTGATTCCCGGCCACTGATACCCCGCTTCTGATTCTGATTCCCTGCCTCTGATTCCCCATCTCTGATTCACCACTTCTAATTCCCTGCCTCTGATTCCACGCCCCTGATTCCCCACCTCTGATTCCCCATATCTGAATCCCCGCCTCTGTTTCCACGCCTCTGATTCCCTGCCTCTGATTCCCAACCTCTGATTCCCCACCCCTGATTCCCCATATCTGATTCCCCGCCTCTGTTTCCCTGCCTCTGATTCCCCGCCCCTGTTTCCCCATATCTGATTCCCCGCCTCTGTTTCACCGCCTCTGATTCCCCGCCTCTGTTTCCCCATATCTGATTCCCCGCCTCTGATTCCCCAACTCTGATTCCCCGCCTGTGATTCCCCAGCTCTGATTTCCCGCCTCTGTTTCCCCATATCTGATTCCCATCCTCTGATTGCCCACCTCTGATTCCCCGCCTCTGATTCGCCAGCTCTGATTCCCCGCCTCTGATTCCCCGCATCTGATTCCCTGCCTCTGATTCCCCGCCTCTGATTCCCCATCTCTGATTCCCCGCCTGTGATTCCCCAGCTCTGATTCCCCGCCTCTAATTCCCCAGCTCTGATTCCCAGCCTCTGATTCCCCGTGTTTGATCCCCTGCCTCTGATTACCTTCCTCTGATTCCCGGCCACTGATACCCCGCTTCTGATTCTGATTCCCTGCCTCTGATTCCCCATCTCTGATTCACCACTTCTAATTCCCTGCCTCTGATTCCACGCCCCTGATTCCCCACCTCTGATTCCCCATATCTGAATCCCCGCCTCTGTTTCCACGCCTCTGATTCCCTGCCTCTGATTCCCAACCTCTGATTCCCCACCCCTGATTCCCCATATCTGATTCCCCGCCTCTGTTTCCCTGCCTCTGATTCCCCGCCCCTGTTTCCCCATATCTGATTCCCCGCCTCTGATTCCCCAACTCTGATTCCCCGCCTCTGATTCCCCAGCTCTGATTCCCCGCCTCTGATTCCCCGTGTTTGATTCCCTGCCTCTGATTCCCCGCCTCTGATTCCCCATCTCTGATTCACCACCTTTGATTCGCCACCTCTGATTCCCCATATCTGATTCCCCACCTCTGTTACCCCGCCTCTGATTCCCCGCCTCTGATTCCCCATATATCATTCCCCGCCTCTGAATCCCCATCTCTGATTCCCGGACTCTGATTCCCCACCTCTGATTCCCGGCCTCTTATTCCCGGCATCTGAATCCCGGCCTCTGATTCCCGGCCTCTGATTCCCCGCTTCTGATTCTGATTCCCTGCCTCTGATTCCCCATCTCTGATTCCGCACATCTGATTCCCTGCCTCTGATTCCCCACCTCTGATTCCCTATATCTGATTCCTCGCCTCTGTTTCCCCGCCTCTGATTCCCCGCCTCTGTTTCCCCATATCTAATTCCCCACCTCAGATGCCCCAACTCTGATACCCCGCCTCTGATTCCCCAGCTCCCATTCCCCGCCTCTGATTCCCCGCATCCGATTCCCCATATCTCATTCCCCGCCTCTGTTTCCCCGCCTTTGATTCCCCGCCTCTGTTTCCCCATATCTGAAACCCCGCCTCTGATTCCCAACTATGATTCCCCGCCTCTGATTCCCCAGCTCTGATTCCCCGCCTCTGATTCCCCGCGTTCTATTCCCTGCCTCTGATTCCCCGCCTGTGATTCCCCATCTCTGATTCACCACCTCTGATTCCCCACCTCTGATTCCCCATATCTAATTCCCCGCCTCTGTTTGCCCGCCTCTGATTCCCCGCCTCTGTTTCCCCATATCTGATTCCACGTGTCTGATTCCCTGCTTCCGATTCCCAACCTCTGATTCCCCACCTCTGATTCCCCATATCTGATTCCCCGCCTCTGTTTCCCCGCCTCTGATTCCCCGCCTCTGATTCCCCGCATCTGATTCCCTGCATCTGATTCCAAGCCTCTGATTCCCTGCCTCTGATTCCCAACCTCTGATTCCCCACCTCTGATTCCCCATATCTGATTCCCCACCTCTGATTCCCCAGCTCTGATTCCCCGCCTCTGATTCCCCGCATCTGATTCCCGGCCTCTGATTCCCCGCCTCTGATTCCCCGCCTCTGATTCCCTGCCTCTGATTCCCCATCTCCGATTCCCTGCCTCTGATTCCCAACCTCTGATTCCCCACCTCTGATTCCCCGTGTTTGATTCCCTGCCTCTGATTCCCTGCCCTGATTCCCCATCTCTGTTTCACCGCCTTTGATTCGCCACCTCTGATTCAACATATCTGATTCCCCGCCTCTGTTTCCCCGACTCTGATTCCCTTCCTCTGATTCCCAACCTCTGATTCCACACCTCTGATTCCCCATATCTGATTCCCCGCCTCTATTTCCCCATATCTGAATCCCCGCCTCTGATTCTCCAACTCTGATTCCCCGCCTCTGATTCCCCAGCTCTGATTCCCCGACTCTGATTCCCGGCGTCCGATTCCCTGCCTCTGATTCCCCGCCTCTGATTCCCCATATCTGATTCCCCGCCTCTGATTGCCCACCTCTGATTCCCCGCCTCTGATTCGCCAGGTCTGATTCCCCGCCTCTGATTCCCCGCATCTGATTCCCTGCCTCTGATTCCCCGCCTCTGATTCCCCATCTCTGATTCACCGCCTTTGATTCGCCACCTCTGATTCCCCATATCTGATTCCCCACCTCTGTTTCCCGGCCTCTGATTCCCCGCCTCTGATTCTACATATCTCATTCCCCGCCTCTGAATCCCCATCTCTGATTCCCGGACTCTGATTCCCGGCCACTGATACCCCGCTTCTGATTCTGATTCCCTGCATCTGATTCCCCATCTCTGATTCACCACATCTAATTCCCTGCCTCTGATTCCACGCCCCTGATTCCCCACCTCTGATTCCCCATATCTGAATCCCCGCCTCTGTTTCCACGCCTCTGATTCCCTGCCTCTGATTCCCAACCTCTGATTCCCCACCCCTGATTCCCCATATCTGATTCCCCGCCTCTGTTTCCCTGCCTCTGATTCCCCGCCCCTGTTTCCCCATATCTGATTCCCCGCCTCTGATTCCCCAACTCTGATTCCCCGCCTCTGATTCCCCAGCTCTGATTCCCCGCCTCTGATTCCCCGTGTTTGATTCCCTGCCTCTGATTCCCCGCCTCTGAATCCCCATCTCTGATTCACCGCCTTTGATTCGCCACCTCTGATTCCCCATATCTGATTCCCCACCTCTGTTACCCCGCCTCTGATTCCCCGCCTCTGATTCCCCATATATCATTCCCCGCCTCTGAATCCCCATCTCTGATTCCCGGACTCTGATTCCCCACCTCTGATTCCCGGCCTCTTATTCCCGGCATCTGAATCCCGGCCTCTGATTCCCGGCCTCTGATTCCCCGCTTCTGATTCTGATTCCCTGCCTCTGATTCCCCATCTCTGATTCCGCACATCTGATTCCCTGCCTCTGATTCCCCACCTCTGATTCCCCATATCTGATTCCTCGCCTCTGTTTCCCCGCCTCTGATTCCCCGCCTCTGTTTCCCCATATCTAATTCCCCACCTCAGATGCCCCAACTCTGATACCCCGCCTCTGATTCCCCAGCTCCCATTCCCCGCCTCTGATTCCCCGCATCCGATTCCCCATATCTGATTCCCCGCCTCTGTTTCCCCGCCTTTGATTCCCCGCCTCTGTTTCCCCATATCTGATTCCCCGCCTCTGATTCCCAACTATGATTCCCCGCCTCTGATTCCCCAGCTCTGATTCCCCGCCTCTGATTCCCCGCGTTCTATTCCCTGCCTCTGATTCCCCGCCTGTGATTCCCCATCTCTGATTCACCACCTCTGATTCCCCACCTCTGATTCCCCATATCTAATTCCCCGCCTCTGTTTGCCCGCCTCTGATTCCCCGCCTCTGTTTCCCCATATCTGATTCCCCGTGTCTGATTCCCTGCCTCTGATTCCCCGCCTCTGTTTCCCCGCCTCTGATTCCCTGCCACTGATTCCCTGCCCCTGATACCCCACCTCTGATTCCCCATATCTGATTCCCTGCCTCTGTTTCCCCGCCTCTGATTCCCCGCCTCTGATTCCCCATATCTGATTCCCCGCCTCTGATTCCCCAACTCTGATTCCCCGCCTCTGATTCCCCAGCTCTGAATCCCCGCCTCTGATTCCCCGCGTCTGTTTCCCCGCCTCTGATTCCCCGCCTCTGTTTCCCCATATCTAAGTCCCCGACTCTGATTCCCCAACTCTGATTCCCCACCTCTGATTCCCCAGCTCTGATTCCCCGCCTCTGATTCCCCGCATCTGATTCCCTGCATCTGATTCCCAGCCTCTGATTCCCTGCCTCTGATTCCCAACCTCTGATTCCCCACCTCTGATTCCCCATATCTGATTCCCCGCCTCTGTTTCCCCGCCTCTGATTCCCCGCCTCTGTTTCCCCATATCTGATTCCCGGCCTCTGATTCTCCGCCTCTGATTCCCTGCCTCTGATTCCCTGCCTCTGATTCCCCATCTCCGATTCCGCACATCGGATTCCCTGCCTCTGATTCCCCGCCTCTGATTCCCCGCCTCTGATTCCCTGCTTCTGATTCCCAACCTCTGATTCCCCACCTCTGATTCCCCATATCTGATTCCCCGCCTCTGTTTCCCCGCCTCTGATTCCCCGCCTCTGATTCCCCAACTCTGATTCCCCGCCTCTGATTCCCCAGCTCTGAATCCCCGCCTCTGATTCCCCGCGTCTGATTCCCTGCCTCTGATTCCCCGCCTTGATTCCCCATCTCTGATTCACAACCTCTGATTCCCCACCTCTGATTCCCTATATTTGATTCCCCACCTCTGATGCCCCAACTCTGATTCCCCGCCTCTGATTCCCCAGCTCTGATTCCCCGCCTCTGATTCCCCGCATCCGATTCCCCATATCTGATTCCCCGCCTCTGTTTCCCCGCCTCTGATTCCCCGCCTCTGTTTCGCCATATCTGATTCCCCGCCTCTGATTCCCAACTATGATTCCCCGCCTCTGATTCCCCAGCTCTGATTCCCTGCCTCTGATTCCCTGCGTTCTATTCCCTGCCTCTGATTCCCCGCCTGTGATTCCCCATCACTGATTCACCACCTCTGATTCCCCACATCTGATTCCCCATATCTAATTCCCCGCCTCTGTTTGCCCGCCTCTGATTCCCCGCCTCTGTTTCCCCATATCTGATTCCCCGTCTCTGAATCCCCAACTCTGATTCCCTGCCTCTGATTCCCCAGCTCTGATTCCCCGCCTTTGATTCCCCCCGTCTGATTCCCAGCCTCTGAATCCCCGTGTCTGATTTCCTGCCTCTGATTCCCCGCCTCTGATTCCCCATCTCTGATTCACCGCCTCTGATTCCCCACCTCTGATTCCCCATCTCTGATTCCGCACATCCGATTCCCTGCCTCTGAATCCCCAACTCTGATTCCCCGCCTCTGATTCCCCATCTCTGATTCCCCACCTCTGATTCCCCGTGTCTGATTCCCTGCCTCTGATTCCCCGCCTCTGAAAACCAGCCTCTGATTCCCCATATCTGATTCCCCGCCTCTGATTCCCTGCCTCTGATTCCCCAGCTCTGATTCCCCGCCTTTGATTCCCCCCGTCTGATTCCCAGCCTCTGAATCCCCGTGGCTGATTTCCTGCCTCTGATTCCCCGCCTCTGATTCCCCATCTCTGATTCACCGCCTCTGATTCCCCATCTCTGATTCCCCACCTCTGATTCCCCGTGTCTGATTCCCCGTGTCTGATTCCCTGCCTCTGATTCCACGCCTCTGATTCCCCATATCTGATTCCCTGCCACTGATTCCCCGCCTCTGATTCCCCATCTCTGATTCACCACCTCTGATTCCCGGCCTCTGATTGCCCACCCCTGATTCCCCGCCTCTGATTCGCCAGCTATGATTCCCCCCCTCTGATTCCCCGCGTCTGATTCCCGGCCTCTGATTCCCCAACTCTAATACCCCGCCTCTGATTCCCCAGCTCTGATTCCCCTCCTCTGATTCCCCGCATCTGATTCCCTCCCTCTGATTCCACGCCTCTGATTCCAGGCCTCTGATTCCCAACCTCTGATTCCCCACCTCTGATTCCCAATATCTGATTCCCCGCCTCTGTTTCACCGCCTCTGATTCCTCGCCTCTGTTTCCCCATATCTGATTCTCCGCCTCTGATTCCCCAACTCTGATTCCCCGCCTGTGATTCCCCAGCTCTGATTCCCCGCCTCTGATTCCCCATATCTGATTCCCATCCTCTGATTGCCCACCTCTGATTCCCCGCCTCTGATTCGCCAGCTCTGATTCCCCGCCTCTGATTCCCCGCATCTGATTCCCTGCCTTTGATTCCCCGCCTCTGATTCCCCATCTCTGATTCCCCGCCTGTGATTCCCCAGCTCTGATTCCCCGCTTCTAATTCCCCAGCTCTGATTCCCAGCCTCTGATTCCCCGTGTTTGATCCCCTGCCTCTGATTACCTTCCTCTGATTCCCGGCCACTGATACCCCGCTTCTGATTCTGATTCCCTTCCTCTGATTCCCCATCTCTGATTCACCACATCTAATTCCCTGCCTCTGATTCCATGCCCCTGATTCCCCACCTCTGATTCCCCATATCTGAATCCCCGCCTCTGTTTCCACGCCTCTGATTCCCTGCCTCTGATTCCCAACCTCTGATTCCCCACCCCTGATTCCCCATATCTGATTCCCCGCCTCTGTTTCCCTGCCTCTGATTCCCCGCCCCTGTTTCCCCATATCTGATTCCCCGCCTCTGATTCCCCAACTCTGATTCCCCGCCTCTGATTCCCCAGCTCTGATTCCCCGCCTCTGCTTCCCCGTGTTTGATTCCCTGCCTCTGATTCCCCATCTCTGATTCCGCACATCTGATTCCCTGCCTCTGATTCCCCACCTCTGATTCCCTATATCTGATTCCTCGCCTCTGTTTCCCCGCCTCTGATTCCCCGCCTCTGTTTCCCCATATCTAATTCCCCACCTCAGATGCCCCAACTCTGATAACCCGCCTCTGATTCCCCAGCTCCCATTCCCCGCCTCTGATTCCCCGCATCCGATTCCCCATATCTGATTCCCCGCCTCTGTTTCCCCGCCTTTGATTCCCCGCCTCTGTTTCCCCATATCTGATTCCCCGCCTCTGATTCCCAACTATGATTCCCCGCCTCTGATTCCCCAGCTCTGATTCCCCGCCTCTGATTCCCCGCGTTCTATTCCCTGCCTCTGATTCCCCGCCTGTGATTCCCCATCTCTGATTCACCACCTCTGATTCCCCACCTCTGATTCCCCATATCTAATTCCCCGCCTCTGTTTGCCCGCCTCTGATTCCCCGCCTCTGTTTCCCCATATCTGATTCCACGTGTCTGATTCCCTGCCTCTGATTCCCCGCCTCTGTTTCCCCGCCTCTGATTCCCTGCCACTGATTCCCTGCCCCTGATACCCCACTTCTGATTCCCCATATCTGATTCCCTGCCTCTGTTTCCCCGCCTCTGATTCCCCGCCTCTGATTCCCCATATCTGATTCCCCGCCTCTGATTCCCCAACTCTGATTCCCCGCCTCTGATTCCCCAGCTCTGAATCCCCGCCTCTGATTCCCTGCGTCTGTTTCCCCGCCTCTGATTCCCCGCCTCTGCTTCCCCATATCTAAGTCCCCGACTCTGATTCCCCAACTCTGATTCCCCACCTCTGATTCCCCAGCTCTGATTCCCCGCCTCTGATTCCCCGCATCTGATTCCCTGCATCTGATTCCCAGCCTCTGATTCCCTGCCTCTGATTCCCAACCTCGGATTCCCCACCTCTGATTCCCCATATCTGATTCCCCGCCTCTGTTTACCCGCCTCTGATTCCCCGTCTCTGTTTCCCCATATCTGATTCCCGGCCTCTGATTCTCCGCCGCTGATTCCCCGCCTCTGATTCCCTGCCTCTGATTCCCCATTTCCGATTCCGCACATCGGATTCCCTGCCTCTGATTCCCCGCCTCTGATTCCCCGCCTCTGATTCCCTGCTTCTGATTCCCAACCTCTGATTCCCCACCTCTGATTCCCCATATCTGATTCCACGCCTCTGTTTCCCCGCCTCTGATTCCCCGCCTCTGATTCCACGCCTCTGATTCCAGGCCTCTGATTCCCAACCTCTGATTCCCCACCTCTGATTCCCAATATCTGATTCCCCGCCTCTGTTTCACCGCCTCTGATTCCCCGCCTCTGTTTCCCCATATCTGATTCCCCGCCTCTGATTCCCCAACTCTGATTCCCCGCCTGTGATTCCCCAGCTCTGATTCCCCGCCTCTGATTCCCCATATCTGATTCCCATCCTCTGATTGCCCACCTCTGATTCCCCGCCTCTGATTCGCCAGCTCTGATTCCCCGCCTCTGATTCCCCGCATCTGATTTCCTGCCTTTGATTCCCCGCCTCTGATTCCCCATCTCTGATTCCCCGCCTGTGATTCCCCAGCTCTGATTCCCCGCCTATAATTCCCCAGCTCTGATTCCCAGCCTCTGATTCCCCGTGTTTGATCCCCTGCCTCTGATTACCTTCCTCTGATTCCCGGCCACTGATACCCCGCTTCTGATTCTGATTCCCTGCCTCTGATTCCCCATCTCTGATTCACCACATCTAATTCCCTGCCTCTGATTCCACGCCCCTGATTCCCCACCTTTGATTCCCCATATCTGAATCCCCGCCTCTGTTTCCACGCCTCTGATTCCCTGCCTCTGATTCCCAACCTCTGATTCCCCACCCCTGATTCCCCATATCTGATTCCCCGCCTCTGTTTCCCTGCCTCTGATTCCCCGCCCCTGTTTCCCCATATCTGATTCCCCGCCTCTGATTCCCCAACTCTGATTCCCCGCCTCTGATTCCCCAGCTCTGATTCCCCGCCTCTGATTCCCCGTGTTTAATTCCCTGCCTCTGATTCCCCGCCTCTGATTTCCCATCTCTGATTCACCGCCTTTGATTCGCCACCTCTGATTCCCCATATCTGATTCCCCACCTCTGTTACCCCGCCTCTGATTCCCCGCCTCTGATTCCCCATATATAATTCCCCGCCTCTGAATCCCCATCTCTGATTCCCGGACTCTGATTCCCCACCTCTGATTCCCGGCCTCTTATTCCCGGCATCTGAATCCCGGCCTCTGATTCCCGGCCTCTGATTCCCCGCTTCTGATTCTGATTCCCTGCCTCTGATTCCCCATCTCTGATTCCGCACATCTGATTCCCTGCCTCTGATTCCCCACCTCTGATTCCCTATATCTGATTCCTCGCCTCTGTTTCCCCGCCTCTGATTCCCCGCCTCTGTTTCCCCATATCTAATTCCCCACCTCAGATGCCCCAACTCTGATACCCCGCCTCTGATTCCCCAGCTCCCATTCCCCGCCTCTGATTCCCCGCATCCGATTTCCCATATCTGATTCCCCGCCTCTGTTTCCCCGCCTTTGATTCCCCGCCTCTGTTTCCCCATATCTGATTCCCCGCCTCTGATTCCCAAATTTGATTCCCCGCCTCTGATTCCCCAGCTCTGATTCCCCGCCTCTGATTCCCCGCGTTCTATTCCCTGCCTCTGATTCCCCGCCTGTGATTCCCCATCTCTGATTCACCACCTCTGATTCCCCACCTCTGATTCCACATATCTAATTCCCCGCCTCTGTTTGCCCGCCTCTGATTCCCCGCCTCTGTTTCCCCATATCTGATTCCACGTGTCTGATTCCCTGCCTCTGATTCCCCGCCTCTGTTTCCCCGCCTCTGATTCCCTGCCACTGATTCCCTGCCCCTGATACCCCACTTCTGATTCCCCATATCTGATTCCCTGCCTCTGTTTCCCCGCCTCTGATTCCCCGCCTCTGATTCCCCATATCTGATTCCCCGCCTCTGATTCCCCAACTCTGATTCCCCGCCTCTGATTCCCCAGCTCTGAATCCCCGCCTCTGATTCCCTGCGTCTGTTTCCCCGCCTCTGATTCCCCGCCTCTGTTTCCCCATATCTAAGTCCCCGACTCTGATTCCCCAACTCTGATTCCCCACCTCTGATTCCCCAGCTCTGATTCCCCGCCTCTGATTCCCCGCATCTGATTCCCTGCATCTGATTCCCAGCCTCTGATTCCCTGCCTCTGATTCCCAACCTCTGATTCCCCACCTCTGATTCCCCATATCTGATTCCCCGCCTCTGTTTCCCCGCCTCTGATTCCCCGCCTCTGTTTCCCCATATCTGATTCCCGGCCTCTGATTCTCCGCCTCTGATTCCCCGCCTCTGATTCCCTGCCTCTGATTCCCCATCTCCGATTCCGCACATCGGATTCCCTGCCTCTGATTCCCCGCCTCTGATTCCCCGCCTCTGATTCCCTGCTTCTGATTCCCAACCTCTGATTCCCCACCTCTGATTCCCCATATCTGATTCCCCGCCTCTGTTTCCCCGCCTCTGATTCCCCGCCTCTGATTCCCCAACTCTGAATCCCCGCCTCTGATTCCCCAGCTCTGATTCCCCGCCTCTGATTCCCCGCATCTGATTCCCTGCCTCTGATTCCCCGCCTCTGATTCCAGGCCTCTGATTCCCAGCATCTGATTCCGGCCTCTGATTCCCGGCCTCTGATTCCCTGCTTCTGATTCTGATTCCCTGCCTCTGATTCCCCATCTCTGATTCCGCACATCTGATTTCCTGCCTCTGATTCCCCACCTCTGATTCCCCATATCTGATTCCTCGCCTCTGTTTCCCCGCCTCTGATTCCCCGCCTCTGTTTCCCCATATCTAATTCCCCACCTCAGATGCCCCAACTCTGATACCCCGCCTCTGATTCCCCAGCTCCCATTCCCCGCCTCAGATTCCCCGCATCCGATTCCCCATATCTGATTCCCCGCCTTTGATTCCCCGCCTCTGTTTCCCCATATCTGATTCCCCGCCTCTGATTCCCAACTATGATTCCCCGCCTCTGATTCCCCAGCTCTGATTCCCCGCCTCTGATTCCCCGCGTTCTATTCCCTGCCTCTGATTCCCCGCCTGTGATTCCCCATCTCTGATTCACCACCTCTGATTCCCCACCTCTGATTCCCCATATCTAATTCCCCGCCTCTGTTTGCCCGCCTCTGATTCCCCGCCTCTGTTTCCCCATATCTGATTGCCCGTGTCTGATTCCCTGCCTCTGATTCCCCGCCTCTGTTTCCCCGCCTCTGATTCCCTGCCACTGATTCCCTGCCCCTGATACCCCACCTCTGATTCCCCATATCTGATTCCCTGCCTCTGTTTCCCCGCCTCTGATTCCCCGCCTCTGATTCCCCATATCTGATTCCCCGCCTCTGATTCCCCAACTCTGATTCCCCGCCTCTGATTCCCCAGCTCTGAATCCCCGCCTCTGATTCCCCGCGTCTGTTTCCCCGCCTCTGATTCCCCGCCTCTGTTTCCCCATATCTAAGTCCCCGACTCTGATTCCCCAACTCTGATTCCCCACCTCTGATTCCCCAGCTCTGATTCCCCGCCTCTGATTCCCCGCATCTGATTCCCTGCATCTGATTCCCAGCCTCTGATTCCCTGCCTCTGATTCCCAACCTCTGATTCCCCACCTCTGATTCCCCATATCTGATTCCCCGCCTCTGTTTCCCCGCCTCTGATTCCCCGCCTCTGTTTCCCCATATCTGATTCCCGGCCTCTGATTCTCCGCCTCTGATTCCCCGCCTCTGATTCCCTGCCTCTGATTCCCCATCTCCGATTCCGCACATCGGATTCCCTGCCTCTGATTCCCCGCCTCTGATTCCCCGCCTCTGATTCTCTGCTTCTGATTCCCAACCTCTGATTCCCCACCTCTGATTCCCCATATCTGATTCCCCGCCTCTGTTTCCCCGCCTCTGATTCCCCGCCTCTGATTCCCCAACTCTGATTCCCCGCCTCTGATTCCCCAGCTCTGAATCCCCGCCTCTGATTCCCCGCGTCTGATTCCCTGCCTCTGATTCCCCGCCTTGATTCCCCATCTCTGATTCACAACCTCTGATTCCCCACCTCTGATTCCCTATATTTGATTCCCCACCTCTGATGCCCCAACTCTGATTCCCCGCCTCTGATTCCCCAGCTCTGATTCCCCGCCTCTGATTCCCCGCATCCGATTCCCCATATCTGATTCCCCGCCTCTGTTTCCCCGCCTCTGATTCCCCGCCTCTGTTTCCCCATATCTGATTCCCCGCCTCTGATTCGCAACTATGATTCCCCGCCTCTGATTCCCCAGCTCTGATTCCCTGCCTCTGATTCCCTGCGTTCTATTCCCTGCCTCTGATTCCCCGCCTGTGATTCCCCATCACTGATTCACCACCTCTGATTCCCCACATCTGATTCCCCATGTCTAATTCCCCGCCTCTGTTTGCCCGCCTCTGATTCCCCGCCTCTGTTTCCCCATATCTGATTCCCCGTCTCTGAATCCCAAACTCTGATTCCCTGCCTCTGATTCCCCAGCTCTGATTCCCCGCCTTTGATTCCCCCCGTCTGATTCCCAGCCTCTGAATCCCCGTGTCTGATTTCCTGCCTCTGATTCCCCGCCTCTGATTCCCCATCTCTGATTCACCGCCTCTGATTCCCCACCTCTGATTCCCCAACTCTGATTCCGCACATCCGATTCCCTGCCTCTGAATCCCCAACTCTGATTCCCCGCCTCTGATTCCCCATCTCTGATTCCCCACCTCTGATTCCCCGTGTCTGATTCCCTGCCTCTGATTCCCCGCCTCTGAATACCAGCCTCTGATTCCCCATATCTGATTCCCCGCCTCTGATTCCCTGCCTCTGATTCCCCAGCTCTGATTCCCCGCCTTTGATTCCCCCCGTCTGATTCCCAGCCTCTGAATCCCCGTGTCTTATTTCCTGCCTCTGATTCCCCGCCTCTGAATCCCCATCTCTGATTCACCGCCTCTGATTCCCCATCTCTGATTCCCCACCTCTGATTCCCCGTGTCTGATTCCCCGTGTCTGATTCCCTGCCTCTGATTCCACGCCTCTGATTCCCCATATCTGATTCCCTGCCACTGATTCCCCGCCTCTGATTCCCCATCTCTGATTCACCACCTCTGATTCCCGGCCTCTGATTGCCCACCCCTGATTCCCCGCCTCTGATTTGCCAGCTATGATTCCCCCCCTCTGATTCCCCGCGTCTGATTCCCCGCCTCTGATTCCCCAACTCTAATACCCCGCCTCTGATTCCCCAGCTCTGATTCCCCTCCTCTGATTCCCCGCATCTGATTCCCTGCCTCTGATTCCACGCCTCTGATTCCAGGCCTCTGATTCCCAACCTCTGATTCCCCACCTCTGATTCCCAATATCTGATTCCCCGCCTCTGTTTCACCGCCTCTGATTCCCCGCCTCTGTTTCCCCATATCTGATTCCCCGCTTCTGATTCCCCAACTCTGATTCCCCGCCTGTGATTCCCCAGCTCTGATTCCCCGCCTCTGATTCCCCATATCTGATTCCCATCCTCTGATTGCCCACCTCTGATTCCCCGCCTCTGATTCGCCAGCTCTGATTCCCCGCCTCTGATTCCCCGCATCTGATTCCCTGCCTCTGATTCCCCGCCTCTGATTCCCCATCTCTGATTCCCCGCCTGTGATTCCCCAGCTCTGATTCCCCGCCTCTAATTCCCCAGCTCTGATTCCCAGCCTCTGATTCCCCGTGTTTGATCCCCTGCCTCTGATTACCTTCCTCTGATTCCCGGCCACTGATACCCCGCTTCTGATTCTGATTCCCTGCCTCTGATTCCCCATCTCTGATTCACCACATCTAATTCCCTGCCTCTGATTCCACGCCCCTGATTCCCCACCTCTGATTCCCCATATCTGAATCCCCGCCTCTGTTTCCACGCCTCTGATTCCCTGCCTCTGATTCCCAACCTCTGATTCCCCACCCCTGATTCCCCATATCTGATTCCCCGCCTCTGTTTCCCTGCCTCTGATTCCCTGCCCCTGTTTCCCCATATCTGATTCCCCGCCTCTGATTCCCCAACTCTGATTCCCCGCCTCTGATTCCCCAGCTCTGATTCCCCGCCTCTGATTCCCCGTGTTTGTTTCCCTGCCTCTGATTCCCCGCCTCTGATTCCCCATCTCTGATTCACCGCCTTTGATTCGCCACCTCTGATTCCCCATATCTGATTCCCCACCTCTGTTACCCCGCCTCTGATTCCCCGCCTCTGATTCCCCATATATCATTCCCCGCCTCTGAATCCCCATCTCTGATTCCCGGACTCTGATTCCCCACCTCTGATTCCCGGCCTCTTATTCCCGGCATCTGAATCCCGGCCTCTGATTCCCGGCCTCTGATTCCCCGCTTCTGATTCTGATTCCCTGCCTCTGATTCCCCATCTCTGATTCCGCACATCTGATTCCCTGCCTCTGATTCCCCACCTCTGATTCCCTATATCTGATTCCTCGCCTCTGTTTCCCCGCCTCTGATTCCCCGCCTCTGTTTCCCCATATCTAATTCCCCACCTCAGATGCCCCAACTCTGATACCCCACCTCTGATTCCCCAGCTCCCATTCCCCGCCTCTGATTCCCCGCATCCGATTCCCCATATCTGATTCCCCGCCTCTGTTTCTCCGCCTTTGATTCCCCGCCTCTGTTTCCCCATATCTGATTCCCCGCCTCTGATTCCCAACTATGATTCCCCGCCTCTGATTCCCCAGCTCTGATTCCCCGCCTCTGATTCCCCGCGTTCTATTCCCTGCCTCTGATTCCCCGCCTGTGATTCCCCATCTCTGATTCACCACCTCTGATTCCCCACCTCTGATTCCCCATATCTAATTCCCCGCCTCTGTTTGCCCGCCTCTGATTCCCCGCCTCTGTTTCCCCATATCTGATTCCACGTGTCTGATTCCCTGCCTCTGATTCCCCGCCTCTGTTTCCCCGCCTCTGATTCCCTGCCACTGATTCCCTGCCCCTGATACCCCAACTCTGATTCCCCATATCTGATTCCCTGCCTCTGTTTCCCCGCCTCTGATTCCCCGCCTCTGATTCCCCATATCTGATTCCCCGCCTCTGATTCCCCAACTCTGATTCCCCGCCTCTGATTCCCCAGCTCTGAATCCCCGCCTCTGATTCCCCGCGTCTGTTTCCCCGCCTCTGATTCCCCGCCTCTGTTTCCCCATATCTAAGTCCCCGACTCTGATTCCCCAACTCTGATTCCCCACCTCTGATTCCCCAGCTCTGATTCCCCGCCTCTGATTCCCCGCATCTGATTCCCTGCATCTGATTCCCAGCCTCTGATTCCCTGCCTCTGATTCCCAACCTCTGATTCCCCACCTCTGATTCCCCATATCTGATTCCCCGCCTCTGTTTCCCCGCCTCTGATTCCCCGCCTCTGTTTCCCCATATCTGATTCCCGGCCTCTGATTCTCCGCCTCTGATTCCCCGCCTCTGATTCCCTGCCTCTGATTCCCCATCTCCGATTCCGCACATCGGATTCCCTGCCTCTGATTCCCCGCCTCTGATTCCCCGCCTCTGATTCCCTGCTTCTGATTCCCAACCTCTGATTCCCCACCTCTGATTCCCCATATCTGATTCCCCGCCTCTGTTTCCCCGCCTCTGATTCCCCGCCTCTGATTCCCCAACTCTGAATCCCCGCCTCTGATTCCCCAGCTCTGATTCCCCGCCTCTGATTCCACGTGTCTGATTCCCTGCCTCTGATTCCCCGCCTCTGTTTCCCCGCCTCTGATTCCCTGCCACTGATTCCCTGCCCCTGATACCCCACTTCTGATTCCCCATATCTGATTCCCTGCCTCTGTTTCCCCGCCTCTGATTCCCCGCCTCTGATTCCCCATATCTGATTCCCCGCCTCTGATTCCCCAACTCTGATTCCCCGCCTCTGATTCCCCAGCTCTGAAACCCCGCCTCTGATTCCCTGCGTCTGTTTCCCCGCCTCTGATTCCCCGCCTCTGTTTCCCCATATCTAAGTCCCCGACTCTGATTCCCCAACTCTGATTCCCCACCTCTGATTCCCCAGCTCTGATTCCCCGCCTCTGATTCCCCGCATCTGATTCCCTGCATCTGATTCCCAGCCTCTGATTCCCTGCCTCTGATTCCCAACCTCGGATTCCCCACCTCTGATTCCCCATATCTGATTCCCCGCCTCTGTTTACCCGCCTCTGATTCCCCGCCTCTGTTTCCCCATATCTGATTCCCGGCCTCTGATTCTCCGCCTCTGATTCCCCGCCTCTGATTCCCTGCCTCTGATTCCCCATTTCCGATTCCGCACATCGGATTCCCTGCCTCTGATTCCCCGCCTCTGATTCCCCGCCTCTGATTCCCTGCTTCTGATTCCCAACCTCTGATTCCCCACATCTGATTCCCCATATCTGATTCCCCGCCTCTGTTTCCCCGCCTCTGATTCCCCGCCTCTGATTCCACGCCTCTGATTCCAGGCCTCTGATTCCCAACCTCTGATTCCCCACCTCTGATTCCCAATATCTGATTCCCCGCCTCTGTTTCACCGCCTCTGATTCCCCGCCTCTGTTTCCCCATATCTGATTCCCCGCCTCTGATTCCCCAACTCTGATTCCCCGCCTGTGATTCCCCAGCTCTGATTCCCCGCCTCTGATTCCCCATATCTGATTCCCATCCTCTGATTGCCCACCTCTGATTCCCCGCCTCTGATTCGCCAGCTCTGATTCCCCGCCTCTGATTCCCCGCATCTGATTTCCTGCCTTTGATTCCCCGCCTCTGATTCCCCATCTCTGATTCCCCGCCTGTGATTCCCCAGCTCTGATTCCCCGCCTATAATTCCCCAGCTCTGATTCCCAGCCTCTGATTCCCCGTGTTTGATCCCCTGCCTCTGATTACCTTCCTCTGATTCCCGGCCACTGATACCCCGCTTCTGATTCTGATTCCCTGCCTCTGATTCCCCATCTCTGATTCACCACATCTAATTCCCTGCCTCTGATTCCACGCCCCTGATTCCCCACCTCTGATTCCCCATATCTGAATCCCCGCCTCTGTTTCCACGCCTCTGATTCCCTGCCTCTGATTCCCAACCTCTGATTCCCCACCCCTGATTCCCCATATCTGATTCCCCGCCTCTGTTTCCCTGCCTCTGATTCCCCGCCCCTGTTTCCCCATATCTGATTCCCCGCCTCTGATTCCCCAACTCTGATTCCCCGCCTCTGATTCCCCAGCTCTGATTCCCCGCCTCTGATTCCCCGTGTTTGATTCCCTGCCTCTGATTCCCCGCCTCTGATTCCCCATCTCTGATTCACCGCCTTTGATTCGCCACCTCTGATTCCCCATATCTGATTCCCCACCTCTGTTACCCCGCCTCTGATTCCCCGCCTCTGATTCCCCATATATCATTCCCCGCCTCTGAATCCCCATCTCTGATTCCCGGACTCTGATTCCCCACCTCTGATTCCCGGCCTCTTATTCCCGGCATCTGAATCCCGGCCTCTGATTCCCGGCCTCTGATTCCCCGCTTCTGATTCTGATTCCCTGCCTCTGATTCCCCATCTCTGATTCCGCACATCTGATTCCCTGCCTCTGATTCCCCACCTCTGATTCCCTATATCTGATTCCTCGCCTCTGTTTCCCCGCCTCTGATTCCCCGCCTCTGTTTCCCCATATCTAATTCCCCACCTCAGATGCCCCAACTCTGATACCCCGCCTCTGATTCCCCAGCTCCCATTCCCCGCCTCTGATTCCCCGCATCCGATTCCCCATATCTGATTCCCCGCCTCTGTTTCCCCGCCTTTGATTCCCCGCCTCTGTTTCCCCATATCTGATTCCCCGCCTCTGATTCCCAAATTTGATTCCCCGCCTCTGATTCCCCAGCTCTGATTCCCCGCCTCTGATTCCCCGCGTTCTATTCCCTGCCTCTGATTCCCCGCCTGTGATTCCCCATCTCTGATTCACCACCTCTGATTCCCCACCTCTGATTCCCCATATCTAATTCCCCGCCTCTGTTTGCCCGCCTCTGATTCCCCGCCTCTGTTTCCCCATATCTGATTCCACGTGTCTGATTCCCTGCCTCTGATTCCCCGCCTCTGTTTCCCCGCCTCTGATTCCCTGCCACTGATTCCCTGCCCCTGATACCCCACTTCTGATTCCACATATCTGATTCCCTGCCTCTGTTTCCCCGCCTCTGATTCCCCGCCTCTGATTCCCCATATCTGATTCCCCGCCTCTGATTCCCCAACTCTGATTCCCCGCCTCTGATTCCCCAGCTCTGAATCCCCGCCTCTGATTCCCTGCGTCTGTTTCCCCGCCTCTGATTCCCCGCCTCTGTTTCCCCATATCTAAGTCCCCGACTCTGATTCCCCAACTCTGATTCCCCACCTCTGATTCCCCAGCTCTGATTCCCCGCCTCTGATTCCCCGCATCTGATTCCCTGCATCTGATTCCCAGCCTCTGATTCCCTGCCTCTGATTCCCAACCTCTGATTCCCCACCTCTGATTCCCCATATCTGATTCCCCGCCTCTGTTTCCCCGCCTCTGATTCCCCGCCTCTGTTTCCCCATATCTGATTCCCGGCCTCTGATTCTCCGCCTCTGATTCCCCGCCTCTGATTCCCTGCCTCTGATTCCCCATCTCCGATTCCGCACATCGGATTCCCTGCCTCTGATTCCCCGCCTCTGATTCCCCGCCTCTGATTCCCTGCTTCTGATTCCCAACCTCTGATTCCCCACCTCTGATTCCCCATATCTGATTCCCCGCCTCTGTTTCCCCGCCTCTGATTCCCCGCCTCTGATTCCCCAACTCTGAATCCCCGCCTCTGATTCCCCAGCTCTGATTCCCCGCCTCTGATTCCCCGCATCTGATTCCCTGCCTCTGATTCCCCGCCTCTGATTCCAGGCCTCTGATTCCCAGCATCTGATTCCGGCCTCTGATTCCCGGCCTCGAATTCCCTGCTTCTGATTCTGATTCCCTGCCTCTGATTCCCCATCTCTGATTCCGCACATCTGATTTCCTGCCTCTGATTCCCCACCTCTGATTCCCCATATCTGATTCCTCGCCTCTGTTTCCCCGCCTCTGATTCCCCGCCTCTGTTTCCCCATATCTAATTCCCCACCTCAGATGCCCCAACTCTGATACCCCGCCTCTGATTCCCCAGCTCCCATTCCCCGCCTCTGATTCCCCGCATCCGATTCCCCATATCTGATTCCCCGCCTCTGTTTCCCCGCCTTTGATTCCCCGCCTCTGTTTCCCCATATCTGATTCCCCGCCTCTGATTCCCAACTATGATTCCCCGCCTCTGATTCCCCAGCTCTGATTCCCCGCCTCTGATTCCCCGCGTTCTATTCCCTGCCTCTGATTCCCCGCCTGTGATTCCCCATCTCTGATTCACCACCTCTGATTCCCCACCTCTGATTCCCCATATCTAATTCCCCGCCTCTGTTTGCCCGCCTCTGATTCCCCGCCTCTGTTTCCCCATATCTGATTGCCCGTGTCTGATTACCTGCCTCTGATTCCCCGCCTCTGTTTCCCCGCGTCTGATTCCCTGCCACTGATTCCCTGCCCCTGATACCCCACCTCTGATTCCCCATATCTGATTCCCTGCCTCTGTTTCCCCGCCTCTGATTCCCCGCCTCTGATTCCCCATATCTGATTCCCCGCCTCTGATTCCCCAACTCTGATTCCCCGCCTCTGATTCCCCAGCTCTGAATCCCCGCCTCTGATTCCCCGCGTCTGTTTCCCCGCCTCTGATTCCCCGCCTCTGTTTCCCCATATCTAAGTCCCCGACTCTGATTCCCCAACTCTGATTCCCCACCTCTGATTCCCCAGCTCTGATTCCCCGCCTCTGATTCCCCGCATCTGATTCCCTGCATCTGATTCCCAGCCTCTAATTCCCTGCCTCTGATTCCCAACCTCTGATTCCCCACCTCTGATTCCCCATATCTGATTCCCCGCCTCTGTTTCCCCGCCTCTGATTCCCCGCCTCTGTTTCCCCATATCTGATTCCCGGCCTCTGATTCTCCGCCTCTGATTCCCCGCCTCTGATTCCCTGCCTCTGATTCCCCATCTCCGATTCCGCACATCGGATTCCCTGCCTCTGATTCCCCGCCTCTGATTCCCCGCCTCTGATTCTCTGCTTCTGATTCCCAACCTCTGATTCCCCACCTCTGATTCCCCATATCTGATTCCCCGCCTCTGTTTCCCCGCCTCTGATTCCCCGCCTCTGATTCCCCAACTCTGATTCCCCGCCTCTGATTCCCCAGCTCTGAATCCCCGCCTCTGATTCCCCGCGTCTGATTCCCTGCCTCTGATTCCCCGCCTTGATTCCCCATCTCTGATTCACAACCTCTGATTCCCCACCTCTGATTCCCTATATTTGATTCCCCACCTCTGATGCCCCAACTCTGATTCCCCGCCTCTGATTCCCCAGCTCTGATTCCCCGCCTCTGATTCCCCGCATCCGATTCCCCTTATCTGATTCCCCGCCTCTGTTTCCCCGCCTCTGATTCCCCGCCTCTGTTTCCCCATATCTGATTCCCCGCCTCTGATTCGCAACTATGATTCCCCGCCTCTGATTCCCCAGCTCTGATTCCCTGCCTCTGATTCCCTGCGTTCTATTCCCTGCCTCTGATTCCCCGCCTGTGATTCCCC
This sequence comes from Narcine bancroftii, assembly GCF_036971445.1. Lineage (NCBI taxonomy): Eukaryota > Metazoa > Chordata > Chondrichthyes > Torpediniformes > Narcinidae > Narcine > Narcine bancroftii. The sequence continues at coordinate 144,522,833 of NC_091472.1, read as the reverse complement.
ATCACTGATTCACCACCTCTGATTCCCCACATCTGATTCCCCATATCTAATTCCCCGCCTCTGTTTGCCCGCCTCTGATTCCCCGCCTCTGTTTCCCCATATCTGATTCCCCGTCTCTGAATCCCCAACTCTGATTCCCTGCCTCTGATTCCCCAGCTCTGATTCCCCGCCTTTGATTCCCCCCGTCTGATTCCCAGCCTCTGAATCCCCGTGTCTGATTTCCTGCCTCTGATTCCCCGCCTCTGATTCCCCATCTCTGATTCACCGCCTCTGATTCCCCACCTCTGATTCCCCAACTCTGATTCCGCACATCCGATTCCCTGCCTCTGAATCCCCAACTCTGATTCCCCGCCTCTGATTCCCCATCTCTGATTCCCCACCTCTGATTCCCCGTGTCTGATTCCCTGCCTCTGATTCCCCGCCTCTGAATACCAGCCTCTGATTCCCCATATCTGATTCCCCGCCTCTGATTCCCTGCCTCTGATTCCCCAGCTCTGATTCCCCGCCTTTGATTCCCCCCGTCTGATTCCCAGCCTCTGAATCCCCGTGTCTTATTTCCTGCCTCTGATTCCCCGCCTCTGAATCCCCATCTCTGATTCACCGCCTCTGATTCCCCATCTCTGATTCCCCACCTCTGATTCCCCGTGTCTGATTCCCCGTGTCTGATTCCCTGCCTCTGATTCCACGCCTCTGATTCCCCATATCTGATTCCCTGCCACTGATTCCACGCCTCTGATTCCCCATCTCTGATTCACCACCTCTGATTCCCGGCCTCTGATTGCCCACCCCTGATTCCCCGCCTCTGATTCGCCAGCTATGATTCCCCCCCTCTGATTCCCCGCGTCTGATTCCCCGCCTCTGATTCCCCAACTCTAATACCCCGCCTCTGATTCCCCAGCTCTGATTCCCCTCCTCTGATTCCCCGCATCTGATTCCCTGCCTCTGATTCCACGCCTCTGATTCCAGGCCTCTGATTCCCAACCTCTGATTCCCCACCTCTGATTCCCAATATCTGATTCCCCGCCTCTGTTTCCCCATATCTGATTCCCCGCTTCTGATTCCCCAACTCTGATTCCCCGCCTGTGATTCCCCAGCTCTGATTCCCCGCCTCTGATTCCCCATATCTGATTCCCATCCTCTGATTGCCCACCTCTGATTCCCCGCCTCTGATTCGCCAGCTCTGATTCCCCGCCTCTGATTCCCCGCATCTGATTCCCTGCCTCTGATTCCCCGCCTCTGATTCCCCATCTCTGATTCCCCGCCTGTGATTCCCCAGCTCTGATTCCCCGCCTCTAATTCCCCAGCTCTGATTCCCAGCCTCTGATTCCCCGTGTTTGATCCCCTGCCTCTGATTACCTTCCTCTGATTCCCGGCCACTGATACCCCGCTTCTGATTCTGATTCCCTGCCTCTGATTCCCCATCTCTGATTCACCACATCTAATTCCCTGCCTCTGATTCCACGCCCCTGATTCCCCACCTCTGATTCCCCATATCTGAATCCCCGCCTCTGTTTCCACGCCTCTGATTCCCTGCCTCTGATTCCCAACCTCTGATTCCCCACCCCTGATTCCCCATATCTGATTCCCCGCCTCTGTTTCCCTGCCTCTGATTCCCTGCCCCTGTTTCCCCATATCTGATTCCCCGCCTCTGATTCCCCAACTCTGATTCCCCGCCTCTGATTCCCCAGCTCTGATTCCCCGCCTCTGATTCCCCGTGTTTGATTCCCTGCCTCTGATTCCCCGCCTCTGATTCCCCATCTCTGATTCACCGCCTTTGATTCGCCACCTCTGATTCCCCATATCTGATTCCCCACCTCTGTTACCCCGCCTCTGATTCCCCGCCTCTGATTCCCCATATATCATTCCCCGCCTCTGAATCCCCATCTCTGATTCCCGGACTCTGATTCCCCACCTCTGATTCCCGGCCTCTTATTCCCGTCATCTGAATCCCGGCCTCTGATTCCCGGCCTCTGATTCCCCGCTTCTGATTCTGATTCCCTGCCTCTGATTCCCCATCTCTGATTCCGCACATCTGATTCCCTGCCTCTGATTCCCCACCTCTGATTCCCTATATCTGATTCCTCGCCTCTGTTTCCCCGCCTCTGATTCCCCGCCTCTGTTTCCCCATATCTAATTCCCCACCTCAGATGCCCCAACTCTGATACCCCACCTCTGATTCCCCAGCTCCCATTCCCCGCCTCTGATTCCCCGCATCCGATTCCCCATATCTGATTCCCCGCCTCTGTTTCTCCGCCTTTGATTCCCCGCCTCTGTTTCCCCATATCTGATTCCCCGCCTCTGATTCCCAACTATGATTCCCCGCCTCTGATTCCCCAGCTCTGATTCCCCGCCTCTGATTCCCCGCGTTCTATTCCCTGCCTCTGATTCCCCGCCTGTGATTCCCCATCTCTGATTCACCACCTCTGATTCCCCACCTCTGATTCCCCATATCTAATTCCCCGCCTCTGTTTGCCCGCCTCTGATTCCCCGCCTCTGTTTCCCCATATCTGATTCCACGTGTCTGATTCCCTGCCTCTGATTCCCCGCCTCTGTTTCCCCGCCTCTGATTCCCTGCCACTGATTCCCTGCCCCTGATACCCCACCTCTGATTCCCCATATCTGATTCCCTGCCTCTGTTTCCCCGCCTCTGATTCCCCGCCTCTGATTCCCCATATCTGATTCCCCGCCTCTGATTCCCCAACTCTGATTCCCCGCCTCTGATTCCCCAGCTCTGAATCCCCGCCTCTGATTCCCCGCGTCTGTTTCCCCGCCTCTGATTCCCCGCCTCTGTTTCCCCATATCTAAGTCCCCGACTCTGATTCCCCAACTCTGATTCCCCACCTCTGATTCCCCAGCTCTGATTCCCCGCCTCTGATTCCCCGCATCTGATTCCCTGCATCTGATTCCCAGCCTCTGATTCCCTGCCTCTGATTCCCAACCTCTGATTCCCCACCTCTGATTCCCCATATCTGATTCCCCGCCTCTGTTTCCCCGCCTCTGATTCCCCGCCTCTGTTTCCCCATATCTGATTCCCGGCCTCTGATTCTCCGCCTCTGATTCCCCGCCTCTGATTCCCTGCCTCTGATTCCCCATCTCCGATTCCGCACATCGGATTCCCTGCCTCTGATTCCCCGCCTCTGATTCCCCGCCTCTGATTCCCTGCTTCTGATTCCCAACCTCTGATTCCCCACCTCTGATTCCCCATATCTGATTCCCCGCCTCTGTTTCCCCGCCTCTGATTCCCCGCCTCTGATTCCCCAACTCTGAATCCCCGCCTCTGATTCCCCAGCTCTGATTCCCCGCCTCTGATTCCACGTGTCTGATTCCCTGCCTCTGATTCCCCGCCTCTGTTTCCCCGCCTCTGATTCCCTGCCACTGATTCCCTGCCCCTGATACCCCACTTCTGATTCCCCATATCTGATTCCCTGCCTCTGTTTCCCCGCCTCTGATTCCCCGCCTCTGATTCCCCATATCTGATTCCCCGCCTCTGATTCCCCAACTCTGATTCCCCGCCTCTGATTCCCCAGCTCTGAATCCCCGCCTCTGATTCCCTGCGTCTGTTTCCCCGCCTCTGATTCCCCGCCTCTGTTTCCCCATATCTAAGTCCCCGACTCTGATTCCCCAACTCTGATTCCCCACCTCTGATTCCCCAGCTCTGATTCCCCGCCTCTGATTCCCCGCATCTGATTCCCTGCATCTGATTCCCAGCCTCTGATTCCCTGCCTCTGATTCCCAACCTCGGATTCCCCACCTCTGATTCCCCATATCTGATTCCCCGCCTCTGTTTACCCGCCTCTGATTCCCCGCCTCTGTTTCCCCATATCTGATTCCCGGCCTCTGATTCTCCGCCTCTGATTCCCCGCCTCTGATTCCCTGCCTCTGATTCCCCATTTCCGATTCCGCACATCGGATTCCCTGCCTCTGATTCCCCGCCTCTGATTCCCCGCCTCTGATTCCCTGCTTCTGATTCCCAACCTCTGATTCCCCACCTCTGATTCCCCATATCTGATTCCCCGCCTCTGTTTCCCCGCCTCTGATTCCCCGCCTCTGATTCCACGCCTCTGATTCCAGGCCTCTGATTCCCAACCTCTGATTCCCCACCTCTGATTCCCAATATCTGATTCCCCGCCTCTGTTTCACCGCCTCTGATTCCCCGCCTCTGTTTCCCCATATCTGATTCCCCGCCTCTGATTCCCCAACTCTGATTCCCCGCCTGTGATTCCCCAGCTCTGATTCCCCGCCTCTGATTCCCCATATCTGATTCCCATCCTCTGATTGCCCACCTCTGATTCCCCGCCTCTGATTCGCCAGCTCTGATTCCCCGCCTCTGATTCCCCGCATCTGATTTCCTGCCTTTGATTCCCCGCCTCTGATTCCCCATCTCTGATTCCCCGCCTGTGATTCCCCAGCTCAGATTCCCCGCCTATAATTCCCCAGCTCTGATTCCCAGCCTCTGATTCCCCGTGTTTGATCCCCTGCCTCTGATTACCTTCCTCTGATTCCCGGCCACTGATACCCCGCTTCTGATTCTGATTCCCTGCCTCTGATTCCCCATCTCTGATTCACCACATCTAATTCCCTGCCTCTGATTCCACGCCCCTGATTCCCCACCTCTGATTCCCCATATCTGAATCCCCGCCTCTGTTTCCACGCCTCTGATTCCCTGCCTCTGATTCCCAACCTCTGATTCCCCACCCCTGATTCCCCATATCTGATTCCCCGCCTCTGTTTCCCTGCCTCTGATTCCCCGCCCCTGTTTCCCCATATCTGATTCCCCGCCTCTGATTCCCCAACTCTGATTCCCCGCCTCTGATTCCCCAGCTCTGATTCCCCGCCTCTGATTCCCCGTGTTTGATTCCCTGCCTCTGATTCCCCGCCTCTGATTCCCCATCTCTGATTCACCGCCTTTGATTCGCCACCTCTGATTCCCCATATCTGATTCCCCACCTCTGTTACCCCGCCTCTGATTCCCCGCCTCTGATTCCCCATATATCATTCCCCGCCTCTGAATCCCCATCTCTGATTCCCGGACTCTGATTCCCCACCTCTGATTCCCGGCCTCTTATTCCCGGCATCTGAATCCCGGCCTCTGATTCCCGGCCTCTGATTCCCCGCTTCTGATTCTGATTCCCTGCCTCTGATTCCCCATCTCTGATTCCGCACATCTGATTCCCTGCCTCTGATTCCCCACCTCTGATTCCCTATATCTGATTCCTCGCCTCTGTTTCCCCGCCTCTGATTCCCCGCCTCTGTTTCCCCATATCTAATTCCCCACCTCAGATGCCCCAACTCTGATACCCCGCCTCTGATTCCCCAGCTCCCATTCCCCGCCTCTGATTCCCCGCATCCGATTCCCCATATCTGATTCCCCGCCTCTGTTTCCCCGCCTTTGATTCCCCGCCTCTGTTTCCCCATATCTGATTCCCCGCCTCTGATTCCCAAATTTGATTCCCCGCCTCTGATTCCCCAGCTCTGATTCCCCGCCTCTGATTCCCCGCGTTCTATTCCCTGCCTCTGATTCCCCGCCTGTGATTCCCCATCTCTGATTCACCACCTCTGATTCCCCACCTCTGATTCCCCATATCTAATTCCCCGCCTCTGTTTGCCCGCCTCTGATTCCCCGCCTCTGTTTCCCCATATCTGATTCCACGTGTCTGATTCCCTGCCTCTGATTCCCCGCCTCTGTTTCCCCGCCTCTGATTCCCTGCCACTGATTCCCTGCCCCTGATACCCCACTTCTGATTCCCCATATCTGATTCCCTGCCTCTGTTTCCCCGCCTCTGATTCCCCGCCTCTGATTCCCCATATCTGATTCCCCGCCTCTGATTCCCCAACTCTGATTCCCCGCCTCTGATTCCCCAGCTCTGAATCCCCGCCTCTGATTCCCTGCGTCTGTTTCCCCGCCTCTGATTCCCCGCCTCTGTTTCCCCATATCTAAGTCCCCGACTCTGATTCCCCAACTCTGATTCCCCACCTCTGATTCCCCAGCTCTGATTCCCCGCCTCTGATTCCCCGCATCTGATTCCCTGCATCTGATTCCCAGCCTCTGATTCCCTGCCTCTGATTCCCAACCTCTGATTCCCCACCTCTGATTCCCCATATCTGATTCCCCGCCTCTGTTTCCCCGCCTCTGATTCCCCGCCTCTTTTCCCCATATCTGATTCCCGGCCTCTGATTCTCCGCCTCTGATTCCCCGCCTCTGATTCCCTGCCTCTGATTCCCCATCTCCGATTCCGCACATCGGATTCCCTGCCTCTGATTCCCCGCCTCTGATTCCCCGCCTCTGATTCCCTGCTTCTGATTCCCAACCTCTGATTCCCCACCTCTGATTCCCCATATCTGATTCCCCGCCTCTGTTTCCCCGCCTCTGATTCCCCGCCTCTGATTCCCCAACTCTGAATCCCCGCCTCTGATTCCCCAGCTCTGATTCCCCGCCTCTGAAATCCCCGCATCTGATTCCCTGCCTCTGATTCCCCGCCTCTGATTCCAGGCCTCTGATTCCCAGCATCTGATTCCGGCCTCTGATTCCCGGCCTCTGATTCCCTGCTTCTGATTCTGATTCCCTGCCTCTGATTCCCCATCTCTGATTCCGCACATCTGATTTCCTGCCTCTGATTCCCCACCTCTGATTCCCCATATCTGATTCCTCGCCTCTGTTTCCCCGCCTCTGATTCCCCGCCTCTGTTTCCCCATATCTAATTCCCCACCTCAGATGCCCCAACTCTGATACTCCGCCTCTGATTCCCCAGCTCCCATTCCCCGCCTCTGATTCCCCGCATCCGATTCCCCATATCTGATTCCCCGCCTCTGTTTCCCCGCCTTTGATTCCCCGCCTCTGTTTCCCCATATCTGATTCCCCACCTCTGATTCCCCAGCTCTGATTCCCCGCCTCTGATTCCCCGCATCTGATTCCCTGCATCTGATTCCCAGCCTCTAATTCCCTGCCTCTGATTCCCAACCTCTGATTCCCCACCTCTGATTCCCCATATCTGATTCCCCGCCTCTGTTTCCCCGCCTCTGATTCCCCGCCTCTGTTTCCCCATATCTGATTCCCGGCCTCTGATTCTCCGCCTCTGATTCCCCGCCTCTGATTCCCTGCCTCTGATTCCCCATCTCCGATTCCGCACATCGGATTCCCTGCCTCTGATTCCCCGCCTCTGTTTCCCCGCCTCTGATTCTCTGCTTCTGATTCCCAACCTCTGATTCCCCACCTCTGATTCCCCATATCTGATTCCCCGCCTCTGTTTCCCCGCCTCTGATTCCCCGCCTCTGATTCCCCAACTCTGATTCCCCGCCTCTGATTCCCCAGCTCTGAATCCCCGCCTCTGATTCCCCGCGTCTGATTCCCTGCCTCTGATTCCCCGCCTTGATTCCCCATCTCTGATTCACAACCTCTGATTCCCCACCTCTGATTCCCTATATTTGATTCCCCACCTCTGATGCCCCAACTCTGATTCCCCGCCTCTGATTCCCCAGCTCTGATTCCCCGCCTCTGATTCCCCGCATCCGATTCCCCATATCTGATTCCCCGCCTCTGTTTCCCCGCCTCTGATTCCCCGCCTCTGTTTCCCCATATCTGATTCCCCGCCTCTGATTCGCAACTATGATTCCCCGCCTCTGATTCCCCAGCTCTGATTCCCTGCCTCTGATTCCCTGCGTTCTATTCCCTGCCTCTGATTCCCCGCCTGTGATTCCCCATCACTGATTCACCACCTCTGATTCCCCACATCTGATTCCCCATATCTAATTCCCCGCCTCTGTTTGCCCGCCTCTGATTCCCCGCCTCTGTTTCCCCATATCTGATTCCCCGTCTCTGAATCCCCAACTCTGATTCCCTGCCTCTGATTCCCCAGCTCTGATTCCCCGCCTTTGATTCCCCCCGTCTGATTCCCAGCCTCTGAATCCCCGTGTCTGATTTCCTGCCTCTGATTCCCCGCCTCTGATTCCCCATCTCTGATTCACCGCCTCTGATTCCCCACCTCTGATTCCCCAACTCTGATTCCGCACATCCGATTCCCTGCCTCTGAATCCCCAACTCTGATTCCCCGCCTCTGATTCCCCATCTCTGATTCCCCACCTCTGATTCCCCGTGTCTGATTCCCTGCCTCTGATTCCCCGCCTCTGAATACCAGCCTCTGATTCCCCATATCTGATTCCCCGCCTCTGATTCCCTGCCTCTGATTCCCCAGCTCTGATTCCCCGCCTTTGATTCCCCCCGTCTGATTCCCAGCCTCTGAATCCCCGTGTCTTATTTCCTGCCTCTGATTCCCCGCCTCTGAATCCCCATCTCTGATTCACCGCCTCTGATTCCCCATCTCTGATTCCCCACCTCTGATTCCCCGTGTCTGATTCCCCGTGTCTGATTCCCTGCCTCTGATTCCACGCCTCTGATTCCCCATATCTGATTCCCTGCCACTGATTCCCCGCCTCTGATTCCCCATCTCTGATTCACCACCTCTGATTCCCGGCCTCTGATTGCCCACCCCTGATTCCCCGCCTCTGATTCGCCAGCTATGATTCCCCCCCTCTGATTCCCCGCGTCTGATTCCCCGCCTCTGATTCCCCAACTCTAATACCCCGCCTCTGATTCCCCAGCTCTGATTCCCCTCCTCTGATTCCCCGCATCTGATTCCCTGCCTCTGATTCCACGCCTCTGATTCCAGGCCTCTGATTCCCAACCTCTGATTCCCCACCTCTGATTCCCAATATCTGATTCCCCGCCTCTGTTTCACCGCCTCTGATTCCCCGCCTCTGTTTCCCCATATCTGATTCCCCGCTTCTGATTCCCCAACTCTGATTCCCCGCCTGTGATTCCCCAGCTCTGATTCCCCGCCTCTGATTCCCCATATCTGATTCCCATCCTCTGATTGCCCACCTCTGATTCCCCGCCTCTGATTCGCCAGCTCTGATTCCCCGCCTCTGATTCCCCGCATCTGATTCCCTGCCTCTGATTCCCCGCCTCTGATTCCCCATCTCTGATTCCCCGCCTGTGATTCCCCAGCTCTGATTCCCCGCCTCTAATTCCCCAGCTCTGATTCCCAGCCTCTGATTCCCCGTGTTTGATCCCCTGCCTCTGATTACCTTCCTCTGATTCCCGGCCACTGATACCCCGCTTCTGATTCTGATTCCCTGCCTCTGATTCCCCATCTCTGATTCACCACATCTAATTCCCTGCCTCTGATTCCACGCCCCTGATTCCCCACCTCTGATTCCCCATATCTGAATCCCCGCCTCTGTTTCCACGCCTCTGATTCCCTGCCTCTGATTCCCAACCTCTGATTCCCCACCCCTGATTCCCCATATCTGATTCCCCGCCTCTGTTTCCCTGCCTCTGATTCCCTGCCCCTGTTTCCCCATATCTGATTCCCCGCCTCTGATTCCCCAACTCTGATTCCCCGCCTCTGATTCCCCAGCTCTGATTCCCCGCCTCTGATTCCCCGTGTTTGATTCCCTGCCTCTGATTCCCCGCCTCTGATTCCCCATCTCTGATTCACCGCCTTTGATTCGCCACCTCTGATTCCCCATATCTGATTCCCCACCTCTGTTACCCCGCCTCTGATTCCCCGCCTCTGATTCCCCATATATCATTCCCCGCCTCTGAATCCCCATCTCTGATTCCCGGACTCTGATTCCCCACCTCTGATTCCCGGCCTCTTATTCCCGTCATCTGAATCCCGGCCTCTGATTCCCGGCCTCTGATTCCCCGCTTCTGATTCTGATTCCCTGCCTCTGATTCCCCATCTCTGATTCCGCACATCTGATTCCCTGCCTCTGATTCCCCACCTCTGATTCCCTATATCTGATTCCTCGCCTCTGTTTCCCCGCCTCTGATTCCCCGCCTCTGTTTCCCCATATCTAATTCCCCACCTCAGATGCCCCAACTCTGATACCCCACCTCTTATTCCCCAGCTCCCATTCCCCGCCTCTGATTCCCCGCATCCGATTCCCCATATCTGATTCCCCGCCTCTGTTTCTCCGCCTTTGATTCCCCGCCTCTGTTTCCCCATATCTGATTCCCCGCCTCTGATTCCCAACTATGATTCCCCGCCTCTGATTCCCCAGCTCTGATTCCCCGCCTCTGATTCCCCGCGTTCTATTCCCTGCCTCTGATTCCCCGCCTGTGATTCCCCATCTCTGATTCACCACCTCTGATTCCCCACCTCTGATTCCCCATATCTAATTCCCCGCCTCTGTTTGCCCGCCTCTGATTCCCCGCCTCTGTTTCCCCATATCTGATTCCACGTGTCTGATTCCCTGCCTCTGATTCCCCGCCTCTGTTTCCCCGCCTCTGATTCCCTGCCACTGATTCCCTGCCCCTGATACCCCACCTCTGATTCCCCATATCTGATTCCCTGCCTCTGTTTCCCCGCCTCTGATTCCCCGCCTCTGATTCCCCATATCTGATTCCCCGCCTCTGATTCCCCAACTCTGATTCCCCGCCTCTGATTCCCCAGCTCTGAATCCCCGCCTCTGATTCCCCGCGTCTGTTTCCCCGCCTCTGATTCCCCGCCTCTGTTTCCCCATATCTAAGTCCCCGACTCTGATTCCCCAACTCTGATTCCCCACCTCTGATTCCCCAGCTCTGATTCCCCGCCTCTGATTCCCCGCATCTGATTCCCTGCATCTGATTCCCAGCCTCTGATTCCCTGCCTCTGATTCCCAACCTCTGATTCCCCACCTCTGATTCCCCATATCTGATTCCCCGCCTCTGTTTCCCCGCCTCTGATTCCCCGCCTCTGTTTCCCCATATCTGATTCCCGGCCTCTGATTCTCCGCCTCTGATTCCCCGCCTCTGATTCCCTGCCTCTGATTCCCCATCTCCGATTCCGCACATCGGATTCCCTGCCTCTGATTCCCCGCCTCTGATTCCCCGCCTCTGATTCCCTGCTTCTGATTCCCAACCTCTGATTCCCCACCTCTGATTCCCCATATCTGATTCCCCGCCTCTGTTTCCCCGCCTCTGATTCCCCGCCTCTGATTCCCCAACTCTGAATCCCCGCCTCTGATTCCCCAGCTCTGATTCCCCGCCTCTGATTCCACGTGTCTGATTCCCTGCCTCTGATTCCCCGCCTCTGTTTCCCCGCCTCTGATTCCCTGCCACTGATTCCCTGCCCCTGATACCCCACTTCTGATTCCCCATATCTGATTCCCTGCCTCTGTTTCCCCGCCTCTGATTCCCCGCCTCTGATTCCCCATATCTGATTCCCCGCCTCTGATTCCCCAACTCTGATTCCCCGCCTCTGATTCCCCAGCTCTGAATCCCCGCCTCTGATTCCCTGCGTCTGTTTCCCCGCCTCTGATTCCCCGCCTCTGTTTCCCCATATCTAAGTCCCCGACTCTGATTCCCCAACTCTGATTCCCCACCTCTGATTCCCCAGCTCTGATTCCCCGCCTCTGATTCCCAGCCTCTGATTCCCTGCCTCTGATTCCCAACCTCGGATTCCCCACCTCTGATTCCCCATATCTGATTCCCCGCCTCTGTTTACCCGCCTCTGATTCCCCGCCTCTGTTTCCCCATATCTGATTCCCGGCCTCTGATTCTCCGCCTCTGATTCCCCGCCTCTGATTCCCTGCCTCTGATTCCCCATTTCCGATTCCGCACATCGGATTCCCTGCCTCTGATTCCCCGCCTCTGATTCCCCGCCTCTGATTCCCTGCTTCTGATTCCCAACCTCTGATTCCCCACCTCTGATTCCCCATATCTGATTCCCCGCCTCTGTTTCCCCGCCTCTGATTCCCCGCCTCTGATTCCACGCCTCTGATTCCAGGCCTCTGATTCCCAACCTCTGATTCCCCACCTCTGATTCCCAATATCTGATTCCCCGCCTCTGTTTCACCGCCTCTGATTCCCCGCCTCTGTTTCCCCATATCTGATTCCCCGCCTCTGATTCCCCAACTCTGATTCCCCGCCTGTGATTCCCCAGCTCTGATTCCCCGCCTCTGATTCCCCATATCTGATTCCCATCCTCTGATTGCCCACCTCTGATTCCCCGCCTCTGATTCGCCAGCTCTGATTCCCCGCCTCTGATTCCCCGCATCTGATTTCCTGCCTTTGATTCCCCGCCTCTGATTCCCCATCTCTGATTCCCCGCCTGTGATTCCCCAGCTCAGATTCCCCGCCTATAATTCCCCAGCTCTGATTCCCAGCCTCTGATTCCCCGTGTTTGATCCCCTGCCTCTGATTACCTTCCTCTGATTCCCGGCCACTGATACCCCGCTTCTGATTCTGATTCCCTGCCTCTGATTCCCCATCTCTGATTCACCACATCTAATTCCCTGCCTCTGATTCCACGCCCCTGATTCCCCACCTCTGATTCCCCATATCTGAATCCCCGCCTCTGTTTCCACGCCTCTGATTCCCTGCCTCTGATTCCCAACCTCTGATTCCCCACCCCTGATTCCCCATATCTGATTCCCCGCCTCTGTTTCCCTGCCTCTGATTCCCCGCCCCTGTTTCCCCATATCTGATTCCCCGCCTCTGATTCCCCAACTCTGATTCCCCGCCTCTGATTCCCCAGCTCTGATTCCCCGCCTCTGATTCCCCGTGTTTGATTCCCTGCCTCTGATTCCCCGCCTCTGATTCCCCATCTCTGATTCACCGCCTTTGATTCGCCACCTCTGATTCCCCATATCTGATTCCCCACCTCTGTTACCCCGCCTCTGATTCCCCGCCTCTGATTCCCCATATATCATTCCCCGCCTCTGAATCCCCATCTCTGATTCCCGGACTCTGATTCCCCACCTCTGATTCCCGGCCTCTTATTCCCGGCATCTGAATCCCGGCCTCTGATTCCCGGCCTCTGATTCCCCGCTTCTGATTCTGATTCCCTGCCTCTGATTCCCCATCTCTGATTCCGCACATCTGATTCCCTGCCTCTGATTCCCCACCTCTGATTCCCTATATCTGATTCCTCGCCTCTGTTTCCCCGCCTCTGATTCCCCGCCTCTGTTTCCCCATATCTAATTCCCCACCTCAGATGCCCCAACTCTGATACCCCGCCTCTGATTCCCCAGCTCCCATTCCCCGCCTCTGATTCCCCGCATCCGATTCCCCATATCTGATTCCCCGCCTCTGTTTCCCCGCCTTTGATTCCCCGCCTCTGTTTCCCCATATCTGATTCCCCGCCTCTGATTCCCAAATTTGATTCCCCGCCTCTGATTCCCCAGCTCTGATTCCCCGCCTCTGATTCCCCGCGTTCTATTCCCTGCCTCTGATTCCCCGCCTGTGATTCCCCATCTCTGATTCACCACCTCTGATTCCCCACCTCTGATTCCCCATATCTAATTCCCCGCCTCTGTTTGCCCGCCTCTGATTCCCCGCCTCTGTTTCCCCATATCTGATTCCACGTGTCTGATTCCCTGCCTCTGATTCCCCGCCTCTGTTTCCCCGCCTCTGATTCCCTGCCACTGATTCCCTGCCCCTGATACCCCACTTCTGATTCCCCATATCTGATTCCCTGCCTCTGTTTCCCCGCCTCTGATTCCCCGCCTCTGATTCCCCATATCTGATTCCCCGCCTCTGATTCCCCAACTCTGATTCCCCGCCTCTGATTCCCCAGCTCTGAATCCCCGCCTCTGATTCCCTGCGTCTGTTTCCCCGCCTCTGATTCCCCGCCTCTGTTTCCCCATATCTAAGTCCCCGACTCTGATTCCCCAACTCTGATTCCCCACCTCTGATTCCCCAGCTCTGATTCCCCGCCTCTGATTCCCCGCATCTGATTCCCTGCATCTGATTCCCAGCCTCTGATTCCCTGCCTCTGATTCCCAACCTCTGATTCCCCACCTCTGATTCCCCATATCTGATTCCCCGCCTCTGTTTCCCCGCCTCTGATTCCCCGCCTCTGTTTCCCCATATCTGATTCCCGGCCTCTGATTCTCCGCCTCTGATTCCCTGCCTCTGATTCCCTGCCTCTGATTCCCCATCTCCGATTCCGCACATCGGATTCCCTGCCTCTGATTCCCCGCCTCTGATTCCCCGCCTCTGATTCCCTGCTTCTGATTCCCAACCTCTGATTCCCCACCTCTGATTCCCCATATCTGATTCCCCGCCTCTGTTTCCCCGCCTCTGATTCCCCGCCTCTGATTCCCCAACTCTGAATCCCCGCCTCTGATTCCCCAGCTCTGATTCCCCGCCTCTGAAATCCCCGCATCTGATTCCCTGCCTCTGATTCCCCGCCTCTGATTCCAGGCCTCTGATTCCCAGCATCTGATTCCGGCCTCTGATTCCCGGCCTCTGATTCCCTGCTTCTGATTCTGATTCCCTGCCTCTGATTCCCCATCTCTGATTCCGCACATCTGATTTCCTGCCTCTGATTCCCCACCTCTGATTCCCCATATCTGATTCCTCGCCTCTGTTTCCCCGCCTCTGATTCCCCGCCTCTGTTTCCCCATATCTAATTCCCCACCTCAGATGCCCCAACTCTGATACTCCGCCTCTGATTCCCCAGCTCCCATTCCCCGCCTCTGATTCCCCGCATCCGATTCCCCATATCTGATTCCCCGCCTCTGTTTCCCCGCCTTTGATTCCCCGCCTCTGTTTCCCCATATCTGATTCCCCGCCTCTGATTCCCAACTATGATTCCCCGCCTCTGATTCCCCAGCTCTGATTCCCCGCCTCTGATTCCCCGCGTTCTATTCCCTGCCTCTGATTCCCCGCCTGTGATTCCCCATCTCTGATTCACCACCTCTGATTCCCCACCTCTGATTCCCCATATCTAATTCCCCGCCTCTGTTTGCCCGCCTCTGATTCCCCGCCTCTGTTTCCCCATATCTGATTGCCCGTGTCTGATTCCCTGCCTCTGATTCCCCGCCTCTGTTTCCCCGCCTCTGATTCCCTGCCACTGATTCCCTGCCCCTGATACCCCACCTCTGATTCCCCATATCTGATTCCCTGCCTCTGTTTCCCCGCCTCTGATTCCCCGCCTCTGATTCCCCATATCTGATTCCCCGCCTCTGATTCCCCAACTCTGATTCCCCGCCTCTGATTCCCCAGCTCTGAATCCCCGCCTCTGATTCCCCGCGTCTGTTTCCCCGCCTCTGATTCCCCGCCTCTGTTTCCCCATATCTGTCCCCGACTCTGATTCCCCAACTCTGATTCCCCACCTCTGATTCCCCAGCTCTGATTCCCCGCCTCTGATTCCCCGCATCTGATTCCCTGCATCTGATTCCCAGCCTCTGATTCCCTGCCTCTGATTCCCAACCTCTGATTCCCCACCTCTGATTCCCCATATCTGATTCCCCGCCTCTGTTTCCCCGCCTCTGATTCCCCGCCTCTGTTTCCCCATATCTGATTCCCGGCCTCTGATTCTCCGCCTCTGATTCCCCGCCTCTGATTCCCTGCCTCTGATACCCCATCTCCGATTCCGCACATCGGATTCCCTGCCTCTGATTCCCCGCCTCTGATTCCCCGCCTCTGATTCTCTGCTTCTGATTCCCAACCTCTGATTCCCCGCATCCGATTCCCCATATCTGATTCCCCGCCTCTGTTTCCCCGCCTCTGATTCCCCGCCTCTGTTTCCCCATATCTGATTCCCCGCCTCTGATTCGCAACTATGATTCCCCGCCTCTGATTCCCCAGCTCTGATTCCCTGCCTCTGATTCCCTGCGTTCTATTCCCTGCCTCTGATTCCCCGCCTGTGATTCCCCATCACTGATTCACCACCTCTGATTCCCCACATCTGATTCCCCATATCTAATTCCCCGCCTCTGTTTGCCCGCCTCTGATTCCCCGCCTCTGTTTCCCCATATCTGATTCCCCGTCTCTGAATCCCCAACTCTGATTCCCTGCCTCTGATTCCCCAGCTCTGATTCCCCGCCTTTGATTCCCCCCGTCTGATTCCCAGCCTCTGAATCCCCGTGTCTGATTTCCTGCCTCTGATTCCCCGCCTCTGATTCCCCATCTCTGATTCACCGCCTCTGATTCCCCACCTCTGATTCCCCAACTCTGATTCCGCACATCCGATTCCCTGCCTCTGAATCCCCAACTCTGATTCCCCGCCTCTGATTCCCCATCTCTGATTCCCCACCTCTGATTCCCCGTGTCTGATTCCCTGCCTCTGATTCCCCGCCTCTTAATACCAGCCTCTGATTCCCCATATCTGATTCCCCGCCTCTGATTCCCTGCCTCTGATTCCCCAGCTCTGATTCCCCGCCTTTGATTCCCCACGTCTGATTCCCAGCCTCTGAATCCCCGTGTCTTATTTCCTGCCTCTGATTCCCCGCCTCTGATTCCCCATCTCTGATTCACCGCCTCTGATTCCCCATCTCTGATTCCCCACCTCTGATTCCCCGTGTCTGATTCCCCGTGTCTGATTCCCTGCCTCTGATTCCACGCCTCTGATTCCCCATATCTGATTCCCTGCCACTGATTCCCCGCCTCTGATTCCCCATCTCTGATTCACCACCTCTGATTCCCGGCCTCTGATTGCCCACCCCTGATTCCCCGCCTCTGATTCGCCAGCTATGATTCCCCCCCTCTGATTCCCCGCGTCTGATTCCCCGCCTCTGATTCCCCAACTCTAATACCCCGCCTCTGATTCCCCAGCTCTGATTCCCCTCCTCTGATTCCCCGCATCTGATTCCCTGCCTCTGATTCCACGCCTCTGATTCCAGGCCTCTGATTCCCAACCTCTGATTCCCCACCTCTGATTCCCAATATCTGATTCCCCGCCTCTGTTTCACCGCCTCTGATTCCCCGCCTCTGTTTCCCCATATCTGATTCCCCGCTTCTGATTCCCCAACTCTGATTCCCCGCCTGTGATTCCCCAGCTCTGATTCCCCGCCTCTGATTCCCCATATCTGATTCCCATCCTCTGATTGCCCACCTCTGATTCCCCGCCTCTGATTCGCCAGCTCTGATTCCCCGCCTCTGATTCCCCGCATCTGATTCCCTGCCTCTGATTCCCCGCCTCTGATTCCCCATCTCTGATTCCCCGCCTGTGATTCCCCAGCTCTGATTCCCCGCCTCTAATTCCCCAGCTCTGATTCCCAGCCTCTGATTCCCCGTGTTTGATCCCCTGCCTCTGATTACCTTCCTCTGATTCCCGGCCACTGATACCCCGCTTCTGATTCTGATTCCCTGCCTCTGATTCCCCATCTCTGATTCACCACATCTAATTCCCTGCCTCTGATTCCACGCCCCTGATTCCCCACCTCTGATTCCCCATATCTGAATCCCCGCCTCTGTTTCCACGCCTCTGATTCCCTGCCTCTGATTCCCAACCTCTGATTCCCCACCCCTGATTCCCCATATCTGATTCCCCGCCTCTGTTTCCCTGCCTCTGATTCCCCGCCCCTGTTTCCCCATATCTGATTCCCCGCCTCTGATTCCCCAACTCTGATTCCCCGCCTCTGATTCCCCAGCTCTGATTCCCCGCCTCTGATTCCCCGTGTTTGATTCCCTGCCTCTGATTCCCCGCCTCTGATTCCCCATCTCTGATTCACCGCCTTTGATTCGCCACCTCTAATTCCCCATATCTGATTCCCCACCTCTGTTACCCCGCCTCTGATTCCCCGCCTCTGATTCCCCATATATCATTCCCCGCCTCTGAATCCCCATCTCTGATTCCCGGACTCTGATTCCCCACCTCTGATTCCCGGCCTCTTATTCCCGGCATCTGAATCCCGGCCTCTGATTCCCGGCCTCTGATTCCCCGCTTCTGATTCTGATTCCCTGCCTCTGATTCCCCACCTCTGATTCCCCACCTCTGATTCCCCAGCTCTGATTCCCCGCCTCTGATTCCCCGCATCTGATTCCCTGCATCTGATTCCCAGCCTCTGATTCCCTGCCTCTGATTCCCAACCTCTGATTCCCCGCCTCTGATTCCCCAGCTCTGATTCCCCGCCTCTGATTCCCCGCATCTGATTCCCTGCCTCTGATTCCCCGCCTCTGATTCCAGGCCTCTGATTCCCAGCATCTGATTCCGGCCTCTGATTCCCGGCCTCTGATTCCCTGCTTCTGATTCTGATTCCCTGCCTCTGATTCCCCATCTCTGATTCCGCACATCTGATTCCTTGCCTCTGATTCCCCACCTCTGATTCCCCATATCTGATTCCCCACCTCTGATTCCCCAGCTCTGATTCCCCGCCTCTGATTCCCCAGCTCTGATTCCCCGCCTCTGATTCCCCGCATCTGATTCCCTGCATCTGATTCCCAGCCTCTGATTCCCTGCCTCTGATTCCCAACCTCTGATTCCCCACCTCTGATTCCCCATATCTGATTCCCCGCCTCTGTTTCCCCGCCTCTGATTCCCCGCCTCTGTTTCCCCATATCTGATTCCCGGCCTCTGATTCTCCGCCTCTGATTCCCCGCCTCTGATTCCCTGCCTCTGATTCCCCATCTCCGATTCCGCACATCGGATTCCCTGCCTCTGATTCCCCGCCTCTGATTCCCCGCCTCTGATTCCCTGCTTCTGATTCCCAACCTCTGATTCCCCACCTCTGATTCCCCATATCTGATTCCCCGCCTCTGTTTCCCCGCCTCTGATTCCCCGCCTCTGATTCCCCAACTCTGAATCCCCGCCTCTGATTCCCCAGCTCTGATTCCCCGCCTCTGATTCCCCGCATCTGATTCCCTGCCTCTGATTCCCCGCCTCTGATTCCAGGCCTCTGATTCCCAGCATCTGATTCCGGCCTCTGATTCCCGGCCTCTGATTCCCTGCTTCTGATTCTGATTCCCTGCCTCTGATTCCCCA
The DNA here is from genome assembly GCF_036971445.1 of Narcine bancroftii. Taxonomy (NCBI): domain Eukaryota; kingdom Metazoa; phylum Chordata; class Chondrichthyes; order Torpediniformes; family Narcinidae; genus Narcine; species Narcine bancroftii. The sequence goes on along the minus strand of NC_091472.1, from coordinate 144,504,141 downwards.
TCTCTGATTCCGCACATCTGATTCCTTGCCTCTGATTCCCCACCTCTGATTCCCCATATCTGATTCCCCGCCTGGGTTTCCCCGCCTCTGATTCCCCGCCTCTGTTTCCCAATATCTAAGTCCCCGCCTCTGATTCCCCAAATCTGATTCCCCACCTCTGATTCCCCACCTCTGATTCCCCATATCTGATTCCCCGCCTCTGTTTCCCCGCCTCGGATTCCCCGCCTCTGTTTCCCCATATCTGATTCCCTGCCTCTGATTCCCCATCTCCGATTCCGCACATCGGATTCTCTGCCTCTGATTCCCCGCCTCTGATTCCCCGCCTCTGATTCCCTGCTTCTGATTCCCAACCTCTGATTCCCCACCTCTGATTCCCCATATCTGATTCCCCGCCTCTGTTTCCCCGCCTCTGATTCCCCGCCTCTGATTCCCCAACTCTGAATCCCCGCCTCTGATTCCCCAGCTCTGATTCCCCGCCTCTGATTCCCCGCATCTGATTCCCTGCCTCTGATTCCCCGCCTCTGATTCCAGGCCTCTGATTCCCAGCATCTGAGTCCGGCCTCTGATTCCCGGCCTCTGATTCCCTGCTTCTGATTCTGATTCCCTGCCTCTGATTCCCCATCTCTGATTCCGCACATCTGATTCCTTGCCTCTGATTCCCCACCTCTGATTCCCCATATCTGATTCCCCGCCTGGGTTTCCCCGCCTCTGATTCCCCGCCTCTGTTTCCCAATATCTAAGTCCCCGCCTCTGATTCCCCAAATCTGATTCCCCACCTCTGATTCCCCAGCTCTGATTCCCCGCATCTGATTCCCCGCATCTGATTCCCTGCATCTGATTCCAAGCCTCTGATTCCCTGCCTCTGATTCCCAACCTCTGATTCCCCACCTCTGATTCCCCATATCTGATTCCCCGCCTCTGTTTCCCCGCCTCGGATTCCCCGCCTCTGTTTCCCCATATCTGATTCCCGGCCTCTGATTCCCCGCCTCTGATTCCCCGCCTCTGATTCCCTGCCTCTGATTCCCCATCTCCGATTCCGCACATCTGATTCCCTTCCTCTGATTCCCCGCCTCTGATTTTCCGCCTCTGATTCCCTGCCTCTGATTCCCAACCTCGGATTCCCCACCTCTGATTCCCCATATCTGATTCCCCGCCTCTGTTTCCCCGCCTCTGATTCCCCACCTCTGATTCCCAACTCTGATTCCCCGCCTCTGATTCCCCAGCTCTGATTCCCCGTGTTTGATTCCCTGCCTCTTATTCCCTGCCCTGATTCCCCATCTCTGTTTCACCGCCTTTGATTCGCCACCTCTGATTCCCAATATCTGATTCCCCGCCTCAGTTTCCCGGACTCTGATTCCCTGCCTCTGATTCCCAACCTCTGATTCCACACCTCTGATTCCCCATATCTGATTCCCCGCCTCTATTTCCCCATATCTGATTCCCCGCCTCTGATTCCCCAACTCTGATTCCCTGCCTCTGATTCCCCAGCTCTGATTCCCCGACTCTGATTCTCGGCATCCGATTCCCTGCCTCTGATTCCCCGCCTCTGATTCCCCATCTCTGATTCCCCGCCTCTGATTCCCCGTGTCTGATTCCCCGCCTCTGTTTCCCCGCCTCTGATTCCCTGCCTCTGATTCCCCATATCTGATTCCCTGCCTCTGATTCCCCAACTCTGATTCCCCGCCTCTGATTCCCCAGCTCTGAATCCTCGCCTCTGATTCCCCGCGTCTGATTCCCTGCCTCTGATTCCCCGCCTTGATTCCCCATCTCTGATTCACAACCTCTGATTCCCCACCTCTGATTCCCTATATTTGATTCCCCGCCTCTGTTTCCCCGCCTCTGATTCCCCACCTCTGATTCCCCATATCTGATTCCCCGCCTCTGATTGCCCACCTCTAATTCCCAGCCTCTGATTCGCCAGCTCTGATTCCCCGCCTCTGATTCCCCGCATCTGATTCCCTGCCTCTGATTCCCCGCCTCTGATTCCCCATCTCTGATTCAGCGCCTTTGATTCGCCACCTCTGATTCCCCATATCTGATTCCCCACCTCTGATTCCCGGCCTCTTATTCCCAGCATCTGATTCCCGGCCTCTGATTCCCGGCCTCTGATTCCCCGCTTCTGATTCTGATTCCCTGCCTCTTATTCCCCATCTCTGATTCCGCACATCTGATTCCCTGCCTCTGATTCCCCACCTCTGATTCCCCATATCTGATTCCCCGCCTCTGTTTCCCCGCCTCTGATTCCCCGCCTCTGTTTCCCTATATCTAATTCCCCACCTCTGATGCCCCAACTCTGATTCCCCGCCTCCGATTCCCCAGCTCTGATTCCCCGCCTCTGATTCCCTGCATCCGATTCCCCATATCTGATTCCCCGCCTCTGTTTCACCGCCTCTGATTCCCCGCCTCTGTTTCCCCATATCTGATTCCCGCCTCTGATTCCCAACTATGAATCCCCTCCTCTGATTCCCCAGCTCTGATTCCCTGCCTCTGATTCCCCGCGTTCTATTCCCTGCCTCTGATTCCCCGCCTGTGATTCCCCATCACTGATTCACCACCTCTGATTCCGTACCTCTGATTCCCCATATCTAATTCCCCGCCTCTGTTTGCCCGCCTCTGATTCCCCGCCTCTGTTTCCCCATATCTGATTCCCCGCCTCTGAATCCCCAACTCTGATTCCCTGCCTCAGATTCCCCAGCTCTGATTCCCCGCCTTTGATTCCCCCCGTCTGATTCCCAGCCTCTGAATCCCCGTGTCTGATTTCCTGCCTCTGATTCCCCGCCTCTGATTCCCCATCTCTGATTCTCCGCCTCTGATTCCCCACCTCTGATTCCCCCTCTCTGATTCCGCACATCCAATTCCCTGCCTCTGATTCCCCAACTCTGATTACCCACCTCTGATTCCCCAGCTCTGATTCCCCGCCTCAGATTCCCCGCGTTTGATTCCCTGCCTCTGATTCCCCGCCTCTGATTCCCTGCCTCTGATTATCCATATCTGATTCCCCGCCTCTGATTCCCCAACTCTGATTCCCCGCTTCTGATTCCCCAGCTCTGAATCCCCGCCTCTGATTCCCCGCGTCTGATTCCCTGCCTCTGATTCCCCGCCTCTGATTCCCCATCTGTGATTCACAACCTCTGATGCCCCACCTCTGATTCCCCATATCTGATTCCCTGCCTCTGTTTCCCCGCCTCTGATTCCCCACCTCTGTTTCCCCATATCTGATTCCCCGCCTCTGATTCCCCAACTCTAATACCCCGCCTCTGATTCCCCAGCTCTGATTCCCCGCCTCTGATTCCCCGCATCTGATTCCCTGCCTCTGATTCCCCGCCTCTGATTCCAGGCCTCTGATTCCAAGCATCTGATTCCGGCCTCTGATTCCCGGCCTCTGATTCCCTGCTTCTGATTCTGATTCCCTGCCTCTGATTCCCCATCTCTGATTCTGCACATCTGATTCCCTGCCTCTGATTCCCCACCTCTGATTCCCCATATCTGATTCCCCGCCTCTGTTTCCCCGCCTCTGATTCCCCGCCTCTGTTTCCCAATATCTAAGTCCCCACCTCTGATTCCCCAAATCTGATTCCCCACCTCTGATTCCCCAGCTCTGATTCCCCGCCTCTGATTCCCCGCATCTGATACCCTGCATCTGATTGCAAGCCTGTGATTCCCTGCCTCTGATTCCCAACCTCTGATTCCCCACCTCTGATTCCCCATATCTGATTCCCCGCCTCTGTTTCCCTGCCTCGGATTCCCCGCCTCTGTTTCCCCATATCTGATTCCCGGCCTCTGATTCCCCGCCTCTGATTCCCCATATCTGATTCCCTGCCTCTGATTCCCCAACTCTGATTCCCCGCCTCAGATTCCCCAGCTCTGAATCCCCGCCTCTGATTCCCCGCGTCTGATTCCCTGCCTCTGATTCCCCGCCTTGATTCCCCATCTCTGATTCACAACCTCTGATTCCCCACCTCTGATTCCCTATATTTGATTCCCCGCCTCTGTTTCCCCGCCTCTGATTCCCCGCCTCTGATTCCCCATATCTGATTCCCCGCCTCTGATTGCCCACCTCTGATTCCCCGCCTCTGATTCGCCAGCTGTGATTCCCCGCCTCTGATTCCCCGCCTCTGATTCCCCGCATCTGATTCCCTGCCTCTGATTCCCCGCCTCTGATTCCCCATCTCTGATTCACCGCCTTTGATTCGCCACCTCTGATTCCCCATATCTGATTCCCCACCTCTGTTTCCCCGCCTCTGATTCCCCGCCTCTGATTCTCCATATCTCATTCCCCGCCTCTGAATCCCCATCTCTGATTCCCGGACTCTGATTCCCATCCTCTGATTCCCGGCCTCTTATTCCCAGCATCTGATTCCCGGCCTCTGATTCCCGGCCTCTGATTCCCCGCTTCTGATTCCTGCCTCTGATTCCCCATCTCTGATTCCGCACATCTGATTCACTGCCTCTGATTCCCCACCTCTGATTCCCCATATCTGATTCCCCGCCTCTGTTTCCCCGCCTCTGATTCCCCGCCTCTGTTTCCCTATATCTAATTCCCCACCTCTGATGCCCCAACTCTGATTCCCCGCCTCTGATTCCCCAGCTCTGATTCCCCGCCTCTGATTCCCTGCATCCGATTCCCCATATCTGTTTCCCCGCCTCTGTTTCCTCGCCTCTGATTCCCCGCCTCTGTTTCCCCATATCTGATTCCCGCCTCTGATTCCCCGCGTTCTATTCCCTGCCTCTGATTCCCCGCCTGTGATTCCCCATCACTGATTCACCACCTCTGATTCCCTACCTCTGATTCCCCATATCTAATTCCCCGCCTCTGTTTGCCCGCCTCTGATTCCCCGCCTCTGTTTCCCCATATCTGATTCCCTGCCTCTGATTCCTCACCTCTGATTCCCCATATCTGATTCCTCGCCTCTGTTTCCCCGCCTCTGATTCCCCGCCTCTGTTTCCCCATATCTAATTCCCCACCTCAGATGCCCCAACTCTGATACCCCGCCTCTGATTCCCCAGCTCCCATTCCCCGCCTCTGATTCCCCGCATCCGATTCCCCATATCTGATTCCCCGCCTCTGTTTCCCCGCCTTTGATTCCCCGCCTCTGTTTCCCCATATCTGATTCCCCGCCTCTGATTCCCAACTATGATTCCCCGCCTCTGATTCCCCAGCTCTGATTCCCCGCCTCTGATTCCCTGCATCCGATTCCCCATATCTGATTCCCCGCCTCTGTTTCCCCGCCTTTGATTCCCCGCCTCTGTTTCCCCATATCTGATTCCCCGCCTCTGTTTCCCCGCCTTTGATTCCCCGCCTCTGTTTCCCCATATCTGATTCCCGCCTCTGATTCCCAACTATGAATCCCCTCCTCTGATTCCCCAGCTCTGATTCCCTGCCTCTGATTCCCCGCGTTCTATTCCCTGCCTCTGATTCCCCGCCTGTGATTCCCCATCACTGATTCACCACCTCTGATTCCCTACCTCTGATTCCCCATATCTAATTCCCCGCCTCTGTTTGCCCGCCTCTGATTCCCCGCCTCTGTTTCCCCATATCTGATTCCCCGCCTCTGAATCCCCAACTCTGATTCCCTGCCTCAGATTCCCCAGCTCTGATTCCACGCCTTTGATTCCCCCCGTCTGATTCCCAGCCTCTGAATCCCCGTGTCTGATTTCCTGCCTCTGATTCCCCGCCTCTGATTCCCCATCTCTGATTCACCGCCTCTGATTCCCCACCTCTGATTCCCCCTCTCTGATTCCGCACATCCAATTCCCAGCCTCTGATTCGCCAGCTCTGATTCCCCGCCTCTGATTCCCCGCATCTGATTCCCTGCCTCTGATTCCCCGCCTCTGATTCCCCATCTCTGATTCAGCGCCTTTGATTCGCCACCTCTGATTCCCCATATCTGATTCCCCACCTCTGATTCCCGGCCTCTTATTCCCAGCATCTGATTCCCGGCCTCTGATTCCCGGCCTCTGATTCCCCGCTTCTGATTCTGATTCCCTGCCTCTTATTCCCCATCTCTGATTCCGCACATCTGATTCCCTGCCTCTGATTCCCCACCTCTGATTCCCCATATCTGATTCCCCGCCTCTGTTTCCCCGCCTCTGATTCCCCGCCTCTGTTTCCCTATATCTAATTCCCCACCTCTGATGCCCCAACTCTGATTCCCCGCCTCCGATTCCCCAGCTCTGATTCCCCGCCTCTGATTCCCTGCATCCGATTCCCCATATCTGATTCCCCGCCTCTGTTTCACCGCCTCTGATTCCCCGCCTCTGTTTCCCCATATCTGATTCCCGCCTCTGATTCCCAACTATGAATCCCCTCCTCTGATTCCCCAGCTCTGATTCCCTGCCTCTGATTCCCCGCGTTCTATTCCCTGCCTCTGATTCCCCGCCTGTGATTCCCCATCACTGATTCACCACCTCTGATTCCGTACCTCTGATTCCCCATATCTAATTCCCCGCCTCTGTTTGCCCGCCTCTGATTCCCCGCCTCTGTTTCCCCATATCTGATTCCCCGCCTCTGAATCCCCAACTCTGATTCCCTGCCTCAGATTCCCCAGCTCTGATTCCCCGCCTTTGATTCCCCCCGTCTGATTCCCAGCCTCTGAATCCCCGTGTCTGATTTCCTGCCTCTGATTCCCCGCCTCTGATTCCCCATCTCTGATTCTCCGCCTCTGATTCCCCACCTCTGATTCCCCCTCTCTGATTCCGCACATCCAATTCCCTGCCTCTGATTCCCCAACTCTGATTACCCACCTCTGATTCCCCAGCTCTGATTCCCCGCCTCAGATTCCCCGCGTTTGATTCCCTGCCTCTGATTCCCCGCCTCTGATTCCCTGCCTCTGATTATCCATATCTGATTCCCCGCCTCTGATTCCCCAACTCTGATTCCCCGCTTCTGATTCCCCAGCTCTGAATCCCCGCCTCTGATTCCCCGCGTCTGATTCCCTGCCTCTGATTCCCCGCCTCTGATTCCCCATCTGTGATTCACAACCTCTGATGCCCCACCTCTGATTCCCCATATCTGATTCCCTGCCTCTGTTTCCCCGCCTCTGATTCCCCACCTCTGTTTCCCCATATCTGATTCCCCGCCTCTGATTCCCCAACTCTAATACCCCGCCTCTGATTCCCCAGCTCTGATTCCCCGCCTCTGATTCCCCGCATCTGATTCCCTGCCTCTGATTCCCCGCCTCTGATTCCAGGCCTCTGATTCCAAGCATCTGATTCCGGCCTCTGATTCCCGGCCTCTGATTCCCTGCTTCTGATTCTGATTCCCTGCCTCTGATTCCCCATCTCTGATTCTGCACATCTGATTCCCTGCCTCTGATTCCCCACCTCTGATTCCCCATATCTGATTCCCCGCCTCTGTTTCCCCGCCTCTGATTCCCCGCCTCTGTTTCCCAATATCTAAGTCCCCACCTCTGATTCCCCAAATCTGATTCCCCACCTCTGATTCCCCAGCTCTGATTCCCCGCCTCTGATTCCCCGCATCTGATACCCTGCATCTGATTGCAAGCCTGTGATTCCCTGCCTCTGATTCCCAACCTCTGATTCCCCACCTCTGATTCCCCATATCTGATTCCCCGCCTCTGTTTCCCTGCCTCGGATTCCCCGCCTCTGTTTCCCCATATCTGATTCCCGGCCTCTGATTCCCCGCCTCTGATTCCCCATATCTGATTCCCTGCCTCTGATTCCCCAACTCTGATTCCCCGCCTCAGATTCCCCAGCTCTGAATCCCCGCCTCTGATTCCCCGCGTCTGATTCCCTGCCTCTGATTCCCCGCCTTGATTCCCCATCTCTGATTCACAACCTCTGATTCCCCACCTCTGATTCCCTATATTTGATTCCCCGCCTCTGTTTCCCCGCCTCTGATTCCCCGCCTCTGATTCCCCATATCTGATTCCCCGCCTCTGATTGCCCACCTCTGATTCCCCGCCTCTGATTCGCCAGCTGTGATTCCCCGCCTCTGATTCCCCGCCTCTGATTCCCCGCATCTGATTCCCTGCCTCTGATTCCCCGCCTCTGATTCCCCATCTCTGATTCACCGCCTTTGATTCGCCACCTCTGATTCCCCATATCTGATTCCCCACCTCTGTTTCCCCGCCTCTGATTCCCCGCCTCTGATTCTCCATATCTCATTCCCCGCCTCTGAATCCCCATCTCTGATTCCCGGACTCTGATTCCCATCCTCTGATTCCCGGCCTCTTATTCCCAGCATCTGATTCCCGGCCTCTGATTCCCGGCCTCTGATTCCCCGCTTCTGATTCCTGCCTCTGATTCCCCATCTCTGATTCCGCACATCTGATTCACTGCCTCTGATTCCCCACCTCTGATTCCCCATATCTGATTCCCCGCCTCTGTTTCCCCGCCTCTGATTCCCCGCCTCTGTTTCCCTATATCTAATTCCCCACCTCTGATGCCCCAACTCTGATTCCCCGCCTCTGATTCCCCAGCTCTGATTCCCCGCCTCTGATTCCCTGCATCCGATTCCCCATATCTGTTTCCCCGCCTCTGTTTCCTCGCCTCTGATTCCCCGCCTCTGTTTCCCCATATCTGATTCCCGCCTCTGATTCCCCGCGTTCTATTCCCTGCCTCTGATTCCCCGCCTGTGATTCCCCATCACTGATTCACCACCTCTGATTCCCTACCTCTGATTCCCCATATCTAATTCCCCGCCTCTGTTTGCCCGCCTCTGATTCCCCGCCTCTGTTTCCCCATATCTGATTCCCTGCCTCTGATTCCTCACCTCTGATTCCCCATATCTGATTCCTCGCCTCTGTTTCCCCGCCTCTGATTCCCCGCCTCTGTTTCCCCATATCTAATTCCCCACCTCAGATGCCCCAACTCTGATACCCCGCCTCTGATTCCCCAGCTCCCATTCCCCGCCTCTGATTCCCCGCATCCGATTCCCCATATCTGATTCCCCGCCTCTGTTTCCCCGCCTTTGATTCCCCGCCTCTGTTTCCCCATATCTGATTCCCCGCCTCTGATTCCCAACTATGATTCCCCGCCTCTGATTCCCCAGCTCTGATTCCCCGCCTCTGATTCCCTGCATCCGATTCCCCATATCTGATTCCCCGCCTCTGTTTCCCCGCCTTTGATTCCCCGCCTCTGTTTCCCCATATCTGATTCCCCGCCTCTGTTTCCCCGCCTTTGATTCCCCGCCTCTGTTTCCCCATATCTGATTCCCGCCTCTGATTCCCAACTATGAATCCCCTCCTCTGATTCCCCAGCTCTGATTCCCTGCCTCTGATTCCCCGCGTTCTATTCCCTGCCTCTGATTCCCCGCCTGTGATTCCCCATCACTGATTCACCACCTCTGATTCCCTACCTCTGATTCCCCATATCTAATTCCCCGCCTCTGTTTGCCCGCCTCTGATTCCCCGCCTCTGTTTCCCCATATCTGATTCCCCGCCTCTGAATCCCCAACTCTGATTCCCTGCCTCAGATTCCCCAGCTCTGATTCCACGCCTTTGATTCCCCCCGTCTGATTCCCAGCCTCTGAATCCCCGTGTCTGATTTCCTGCCTCTGATTCCCCGCCTCTGATTCCCCATCTCTGATTCACCGCCTCTGATTCCCCACCTCTGATTCCCCCTCTCTGATTCCGCACATCCAATTCCCTGCCTCTGATTCCCCAACTCTGATTACCCACCTCTGATTCCCCAGCTCTGATTCCCCGCCTCAGATTCCCCGCGTCTGATTCCCTGCCTCTGATTCCCCGCCTCTGATTCCCTGCCTCTGATTACCCATATCTGATTCCCCGCCTCTGATTCCCCAACTCTGATTCCCCGCTTCTGATTCCCCAGCTCTGAATCCCCGCCTCTGATTCCCCGCGTCTGATTCCCTGCCTCTGATTCCCCGCCTCTGATTCCCCATCTGTGATTCACAACCTCTGATGCCCCACCTCTGATTCCCCATATCTGATTCCCTGCCTCTGTTTCCCCGCCTCTGATTCCCCACCTCTGTTTCCCCATATCTGATTCCCCGCCTCTGATTCCCCAACTCTAATACCCCGCCTCTGATTCCCCAGCTCTGATTCCCCGCCTCTGATTCCCCGCATCTGATTCCCTGCCTCTGATTCCCCGCCTCTGATTCCAGGCCTCTGATTCCAAGCATCTGATTCCGGCCTCTGATTCCCGGCCTCTGATTCCCTGCTTCTGATTCTGATTCCCTGCCTCTGATTCCCCATCTCTGATTCCGCACATCTGATTCCCTGCCTCTGATTCCCCACCTCTGATTCCCCATATCTGATTCCCCGCCTCTGTTTCCCCGCCTCTGATTCCCCGCCTCTGTTTCCCAATATCTAAGTCCCCACCTCTGATTCCCCAAATCTGATTCCCCACCTCTGATTCCCCAGCTCTGATTCCCCGCCTCTGATTCCCCGCATCTGATACCCTGCATCTGATTCCAAGCCTGTGATTCCCTGCCTCTGATTCCCAACCTCTGATTCCCCACCTCTGATTCCCCATATCTGATTCCCCGCCTCTGTTTCCCCGCCTCGGATTCCCCGCCTCTGTTTCCCCATATCTGATTCCCGGCCTCTGATTCCCCGCCTCTGATTCCCCATATCTGATTCCCTGCCTCTGATTCCCCAACTCTGATTCACCGCCTCAGATTCCCCAGCTCTGAATCCCCGCCTCTGATTCCCCGCGTCTGAATCCCTGCCTCTGATTCCCCGCCTTGATTCCCCATCTCTGATTCACAACCTCTGATTCCCCACCTCTGATTCCCTATATTTGATTCCCCGCCTCTGTTTCCCCGCCTCTGATTCCCCGCCTCTGATTCCCCATATCTGATTCCCCGCCTCTGATTGCCCACCTCTGATTCCCCGCCTCTGATTCGCCAGCTCTGATTCCCCGCCTCTGATTCCCAGCCTCTGATTCCCCATCTCTGATTCACCGCCTTTGATTCGCCACCTCTGATTCCCCATATCTGATTCCCCACCTCTGTTTCCCCGCCTCTGATTCCCCGCCTCTGATTCTCCATATCTCATTCCCCGCCTCTGAATCCCCATCTCTGATTCCCGGACTCTGATTCCCCTCCTCTGATTCCCGGCCTCTTATTCCCAGCATCTGATTCCCGGCCTCTGATTCCCGGCCTCTGATTCCCCGCTTCTGATTCCCTGCCTCTGATTCCCCATCTCTGATTCCGCACATCTGATTCACTGCCTCTGATTCCCCACCTCTGATTCCCCATATCTGATTCCCCGCCTCTGTTTCCCCGCCTCTGATTCCCCGCCTCTGTTTCCCTATATCTAATTCCCCACCTCTGATGCCCCAACTCTGATTCCCCGCCTCTGATTCCCCAGCTCTGATTCCCCGCCTCTGATTCCCTGCATCCGATTCCCCATATCTGATTCCCCGCCTCTGTTTCCTCGCCTCTGATTCCCCGCCTCTGTTTCCCCATATCTGATTCCCGCCTCTGATTCCCAACTATGATTCCCCGCCTCTGATTCCCCAGCTCTGATTTCCTGCCTCTGATTCCCCGCCTGTGATTCCCCATCACTGATTCACCACCTCTGATTCCCTACCTCTGATTCCCCATATCTAATTCCCCGCCTCTGTTTGCCCGCCTCTGATTCCCCGCCTCTGTTTCCCCATATCTGATTCCCCGTGTCTGATTCCCTGCCTCTGATTCCCCGCCTCTGTTTCCCCGCCTCTGATTCCCTGCCACTGATTCCCTGCCCCTGATACCCCACCTCTGATTCCCCATATCTGATTCCCTGCCTCTGTTTCCCCGCCTCTGATTCCCCGCCTCTGATTCCCCATATCTGATTCCCCGCCTCTGATTCCCCAACTCTGATTCCCCGCCTCTGATTCCACAGCTCTGAATCCCCGCCTCTGATTCCCCGCGTCTGTTTCCCCGCCTCTGATTCCCCGCCTCTGTTTCCCCATATCTAAGTCCCCGACTCTGATTCCCCAACTCTGATTCCCCACCTCTGATTCCCCAGCTCTGATTCCCCGCCTCTGATTCCCCGCATCTGATTCCCTGCATCTGATTCCCAGCCTCTGATTCCCTGCCTCTGATTCCCAACCTCTGATTCCCCACCTCTGATTCCCCATATCTGATTCCCCGCCTCTGTTTCCCCGCCTCTGATTCCCCGCCTCTGTTTCCCCATATCTGATTCCCGGCCTCTGATTCTCCGCCTCTGATTCCCCGCCTCTGATTCCCTGCCTCTGATTCCCCATCTCTGATTCCGCACATCGGATTCCCTGCCTCTGATTCCCCGCCTCTGATTCCCCGCCTCTGATTCCCTGCTTCTGATTCCCAACCTCTGATTCCCCACCTCTGATTCCCCATATCTGATTCCCCGCCTCTGTTTCCCCGCCTCTGATTCCCCGCCTCTGATTCCCCAACTCTGATTCCCCGCCTCTGATTCCCCAGCTCTGAATCCCCGCCTCTGATTCCCCGCGTCTGATTCCCTGCCTCTGATTCCCCGCCTTGATTCCCCATCTCTGATTCACAACCTCTGATTCACCACCTCTGATTCCCTATATTTGATTCCCCACCTCTGATGCCCCAACTCTGATTCCCCGCCTCTGATTCCCCAGCTCTTATTCCCCGCCTCTGATTCCCCGCATCCGATTCCCCATATCTGATTCCCCGCCTCTGTTTCCCCGCCTCTGATTCCCCGCCTCTGTTTCCCCATATCTGATTCCCCGACTCTGATTCCCAACTATGATTCCCCGCCTCTGATTCCCCAGCTCTGATTCCCTGCCTCTGATTCCCTGCGTTCTATTCCCTGCCTCTGATTCCCCGCCTGTGATTCCCCATCACTGATTCACCACTTCTGATTCCCCACATCTGATTCCCCATATCTAATTCCCGCCTCTGTTTGCCCGCCTCTGATACCCCGCCTCTGTTTCCCCATATCTGATTCCCCGTCTCTGAATCCCCAACTCTGATTCCCTGCCTCTGATTCCCCAGCTCTGATTCCCCGCCTTTGATTCCCCCCGTCTGATTCCCAGCCTCTGAATCCCCGTGTCTGATTTCCTGCCTCTGATTCCCCGCCTCTGATTCCGCATCTCTGATTCACCGCCTCTGATTCCCCACCTCTGATTCCCCATCTCTGATTCCGCACATCCGATTCCCTGCCTCTGAATCCCCAACTCTGATTCTCCGCCTCTGATTCCCCATCTCTGATTCCCCACCTCTGATTCCCCGTGTCTGATTCCCTGCCTCTGATTCCCCGCCTCTGAATACCAGCCTCTGATTCCCCATATCTGATTCCCCGCCTCTGATTCCCTGCCTCTGATTCCCCAGCTCTGATTCCCCGCCTTTGATTCCCCCCGTCTGATTCCCAGCCTCTGAATCCCCGTGTCTGATTTCCTGCCTCTGATTCCCCGCCTCTGATTCCCCATCTCTGATTCACCGCCTCTGATTCCCCATCTCTGATTCCCCACCTCTGATTCCCCGTGTCTGATTCCCCGTGTCTGATACCCTGCCTCTGATTCCACGCCTCTGATTCCCCATATCTGATTCCCTGCCACTGATTCCCCGCCTCTGATTCCCCATCTCTGATTCACCACCTCTGATTCCCGGCCTCTGATTGCCCACCCCTGATTCCCCGCCTCTGATTCGCCAGCTATGATTCCCCCCCTCTGATTCCCCGCGTCTGATTCCCCGCCTCTGATTCCCCAACTCTAATACCCCGCCTCTGATTCCCCAGCTCTGATTCCCCTCCTCTGATTCCCCGCATCTGATTCCCTGCCTCTGATTCCACGCCTCTGATTCCAGGCCTCTGATTCCCAACCTCTGATTCCCCACCTCTGATTCCCAATATCTGATTCCCCGCCTCTGTTTCACCGCCTCTGATTCCCCGCCTCTGTTTCCCCATATCTGATTCCCCGCCTCTGATTCCCCAACTCTGATTCCCCGCCTGTGATTCCCCAGCTCTGATTACCCGCCTCTGATTCCCCATATCTGATTCCCATCCTCTGATTGCCCACCTCTGATTCCCCGCCTCTGATTCGCCAGCTCTGATTCCCCGCCTCTGATTCCCCGCATCTGATTCCCTGCCTCTGATTCCCCGCCTCTGATTCCCCATCTCTGATTCCCCGCCTGTGATTCCCCAGCTCTGATTCCCCGCCTCTAATTCCCCAGCTCTGATTCCCAGCCTCTGATTCCCCGTGTTTGATCCCCTGCCTCTGATTACCTTCCTCTGATTCCCGGCCACTGATACCCCGCTTCTGATTCTGATTCCCTGCCTCTGATTCCCCATCTCTGATTCACCACATCTAATTCCCTGCCTCTGATTCCACGCCCCTGACTCCCCACCTTTGATTCCCCATATCTGAATCCCCGCCTCTGTTTCCACGCCTCTGATTCCCTGCCTCTGATTCCCAACCTCTGATTCCCCACCCCTGATTCCCCATATCTGATTCCCCGCCTCTGTTTCCCTGCCTCTGATTCCCCGCCCCTGTTTCCCCATATCTGATTCCCCGCCTCTGATTCCCCAACTCTGATTCCCCGCCTCTGATTCCCCAGCTCTGATTCCCCGCCTCTGATTCCCCGTGTTTGATTCCCTGCCTCTGATTCCCCGCCTCTGATTCCCCATCTCTGATTCACCGCCTTTGATTCGCCACCTCTGATTCCCCATATCTGATTCCCCACCTCTGTTACCCCGCCTCTGATTCCCCGCCTCTGATTCCCCATATATCATTCCCCGCCTCTGAATCCCCATCTCTGATTCCCGGACTCTGATTCCCCACCTCTGATTCCCGGCCTCTTATTCCCGGCATCTGAATCCCGGCCTCTGATTCCCGGCCTCTGATTCCCCGCTTCTGATTCTGATTCCCTGCCTCTGATTCCCCATCTCTGATTCCGCACATCTGATTCCCTGCCTCTGATTCCCCACCTCTGATTCCCCATATCTGATTCCTCGCCTCTGTTTCCCCGCCTCTGATTCCCCGCCTCTGTTTCCCCATATCTAATTCCCCACCTCAGATGCCCCAACTCTGATACCCCGCCTCTGATTCCCCAGCTCCCATTCCCCGCATCTGATTCCCCGCATCCGATTCCCAATATCTGATTCCCCGCCTCTGTTTCCCCGCCTTTGATTCCCCGCCTCTGTTTCCCCATATCTGATTCCCCGCCTCTGATTCCCAACTATGATTCCCCGCCTCTGATTCCCCAGCTCTGATTCCCCGCCTCTGATTCCCCGCGTTCTATTCCCTGCCTCTGATTCCCCGCCTGTGATTCCCCATCTCTGATTCACCACCTCTGATTCCCCACCTCTGATTCCCCATATCTAATACCCCGCCTCTGTTTGCCCGCCTCTGATTCCCCGCCTCTGTTTCCCCATATCTGATTCCACGTGTCTGATTCCCTGCCTCTGATTCCCCGCCTCTGTTTCCCCGCCTCTGATTCCCTGCCACTGATTCCCTGCCCCTGATACCCCACCTCTGATTCCCCATATCTGATTCCCTGCCTCTGTTTCCCCGCCTCTGATTCCCCGCCTCTGATTCCCCATATCTGATTCCCCGCCTCTGATTCCCCAACTCTGATTCCCCGCCTCTGATTCCCCAGCTCTGAATCCCCGCCTCTGATTCCCCGCGTCTGTTTCCCCGCCTCTGATTCCCCGCCTCTGTTTCCCCATATCTAAGTCCCCGACTCTGATTCCCCAACTCTGATTCCCCACCTCTGATTCCCCAGCTCTGATTCCCCGCCTCTGATTCCCCGCATCTGATTCCCTGCATCTGATTCCCAGCCTCTGATTCCCTGCCTCTGATTCCCAACCTCTGATTCCCCACCTCTGATTCCCCATATCTGATTCCCCGCCTCTGTTTCCCCGCCTCTGATTCCCCGCCATGTTTCCCCATATCTGATTCCCGGCCTCTGATTCTCCGCCTCTGATTCCCCGCCTCTGATTCCCTGCCTCTGATTCCCCATCTCCGATTCCGCACATCGGATTCCCTGCCTCTGATTCCCCGCCTCTGATTCCCCGCCTCTGATTCCCTGCTTCTGATTCCCAACCTCTGATTCCCCACCTCTGATTCCCCATATCTGATTCCCCGCCTCTGTTTCCCCGCCTCTAATTCCCCGCCTCTGATTCCCCAACTCTGAATCCCCGCCTCTGATTCCCCAGCTCTGATTCCCCGCCTCTGATTCCCCGCATCTGATTCCCTGCCTCTGATTCCCCGCCTCTGATTCCAGGCCTCTGATTCCCAGCATCTGATTCCAGCCTCTGATTCCCGGCCTCTGATTCCCTGCTTCTGATTCTGATTCCCTGCCTCTGATTCCCCATCTCTGATTCCGCACATCTGATTCCTTGCCTCTGATTCCCCACCTCTGATTCCCTGCTTCTGATTCCCCGCCTGGGTTTCCCTGCCTCTGATTCCCCGCCTCTGTTTCCCAATATCTAAGTCCCCGCCTCTGATTCCCCAAATCTGATTCCCCACCTCTGATTCCCCACCTCTGATTCCCCATATCTGATTCCCCGCCTCTGTTTCCCCGCCTCGGATTCCCCGCCTCTGTTTCCCCATATCTGATTCCCTGCCTCTGATTCCCCATCTCCGATTCCGCACATCGGATTCCCTGCCTCTGATTCCCCGCCTCTGATTCCCTGCTTCTGATTCCCAACCTCTGATTCCCCACCTCTGATTCCCCATATCTGATTCCCCGCCTCTGTTTCCCCGCCTCTGATTCCCCGCCTCTGATTCCCCAACTCTGAATCCCCGCCTCTGATTCCCCAGCTCTGATTCCCCGCCTCTGATTCCCCGCATCTGATTCCCTGCCTCTGATTCCCCGCCTCTGATTCCAGGCCTCTGATTCCCAGCATCTGATTCCAGCCTCTGATTCCCGGCCTCTGATTCCCTGCTTCTGATTCTGATTCCCTGCCTCTGATTCCCCATCTCTGATTCCGCACATGTGATTCCTTGCCTCTGATTCCCCACCTCTGATTCCCTGCTTCTGATTCCCCGCCTCTGTTTCCCAATATCTAAGACCCCGCCTCTGATTCCCCAAATCTGATTCCGCACCTCTGATTCCCCACCTCTGATTCCCCATATCTGATTCCCCGCCTCTGTTTCCCCGCCTCGGATTCCCCGCCTCTGTTTCCCCATATCTGATTCCCTGCCTCTGATTCCCCATCTCCGATTCCGCACATCGGATTCCCTGCCTCTGATTCCCCGCCTCTGATTCCCCGCCTATGATTCCCTGCTTCTGATTCCCAACCTCTGATTCCCCACCTCTGATTCCCCATATCTGATTCCCCGCCTCTGTTTCCCCGCCTCTGATTCCCCGCCTCTGATTCCCCAACTCTGAATCCCCGCCTCTGATTCCCCAGCTCTGATTCCCCGCCTCTGATTCCCCGCATCTGATTCCCTGCCTCTGATTCCCCGCCTCTGATTCCAGGCCTCTGATTCCCTGCTTCTGATTCTGATTCCCTGCCTCTGATTCCCCATCTCTGATTCCGCACATCTGATTCCTTGCCTCTGATTCCCCACCTCTGATTCCCCATATCTGATTCCCCGCCTGGGTTTCCCCGCCTCTGAATCCCCGCCTCTGTTTCCCAATATCTAAGTCCCCGCCTCTGATTCCCCAAATCTGATTCCCCACCTCTGATTCCCCAGCTCAGATTCCCCGCATCTGATTCCCCGCATCTGATTCCCTGCATCTGATTCCAAGCCTCTGATTCCCTGCCTCTGATTCCCAACCTCTGATTCCCCACCTCTGATTCCCCATATCTGATTCCCCGCCTCTGTTTCCCCGCCTCGGATTCCCCGCCTCTGTTTCCCCATATCTGATTCCCGGACTCTGATTCCCCGCCTCTGATTCCCCGCCTCTGATTCCCTGCCTCTGATTCCCCATCTCCGATTCCGCACATCTGATTCCCTTCCTCTGATTCCCCGCCTCTGATTTTCCGCCTCTGATTCCCTGCCTCTGATTCCCAACCTCGGATTCCCCACCTCTGATTCCCCATATCTGATTCCCCGCCCCTGTTTCACCGCCTCTGATTCCCAACTCTGATTCCCCGCCTCTGATTCCCCAGCTCTGATTCCCCGTGTTTGATTCCCTGCCTCTTATTCCCTGCCCTGATTCCCCATCTCTGTTTCACCGCCTTTGATTCGCCACCTCTGATTCCCAATATCTGATTCCCCGCCTCAGTTTCCCGGACTCTGATTCCCTGCCTCTGATTCCCAACCTCTGATTCCACACCTCTGATTCCCCATATCTGATTCCCCGCCTCTATTTCCCCATATCTGATTCCCCGCCTCTGATTCCCCAACTCTGATTCCCTGCCTCTGATTCCCCAACTCTGATTCCCCAACTCTGATTCCCGGCATCCGATTCCCTGCCTCTGATTCCCCGCCTCTGATTCCCCATCTCTGATTCCCCGCCTCTGATTCCCCGTGTCTGATTCCCTGTCTTTGATTCCCCGCCTCTGATTCCCCGCCTCTGATTCCCTGCCACTGATTCCCTGCCCCTGATTCCCCACCTCTGATTCCCCACATCTGATTCCCCGCCTCTGTTTCCCCGCCTCTGATTCCCCGCCTCTGATTCCCCATATCTGATTCCCTGCCTCTGATTCCCCAACTCTGATTCCCCGCCTCTGATTCCCCAGCTCTGAATCCCCGCCTCTGATTCCCCGCGTCTGATTCCCTGCCTCTGATTCCCCGCCTTGATTCCCCATCTCTGATTCACAACCTCTGATTCCCCACCTCTGATTCCCTATATTTGATTCCCCGCCTCTGTTTCCCCGCCTCTGATTCCCCGCCTCTGATTCCCCATATCTGATTCCCCGCCTCTGATTGCCCACCTCTAATTCCCAGCCTCTGATTCGCCAGCTCTGATTCCCCGCCTCTGATTCCCCGCATCTGATTCCCTGCCTCTGATTCCCCGCCTCTGATTCCCCATCTCTGATTCACCGCCTTTGATTCGCCACCTCTGATTCCCCATATCTGATTCCCCACCTCTGATTCCCGGCCTCTTATTCCCAGCATCTGATTCCCGGCCTCTGATTCCCGGCCTCTGATTCCCCGCTTCTGATTCTGATTCCCTGCCTCTTATTCCCCATCTCTGATTCCGCACATCTGATTCCCTGCCTCTGATTCCCCACCTCTGATTCCCCATATCTGATTCCCCGCCTCTGTTTCCCCGCCTCTGATTCCCCGCCTCTGTTTCCCTATATCTAATTCCCCACTTCTGATGCCCCAACTCTGATTCCCCGCCTCTGATTCCCCAGCTCTGATTCCCCGCCTCTGATTCCCTGCATCCGATTCCCCATATCTGATTCCCCGCCTCTGTTTCACCGCCTCTGATTCCCCGCCTCTGTTTCCCCATATCTGATTCCCGCCTCTGATTCCCAACTATGAATCCCCTCCTCTGATTCCCCAGCTCTGATTCCCTGCCTCTGATTCCCCGCGTTCTATTCCCTGCCTCTGATTCCCCGCCTGTGATTCCCCATCACTGATTCACCACCTCTGATTCCCTACCTCTGATTCCCCATATCTAATTCCCCGCCTCTGTTTGCCCGCCTCTGATTCCCCGCCTCTGTTTCCCCATATCTGATTCCCAGCCTCTGAATCCCCAACTCTGATTCCCTGCCTCAGATTCCCCAGCTCTGATTCCCCGCCTTTGATTCCCCCCGTCTGATTCCCAGCCTCTGAATCCCCGTGTCTGATTTCCTGCCTCTGATTCCCCGCCTCTGATTCCCCATCTCTGATTCACCGCCTCTGATTCCCACCTCTGATTCCCCCTCTCTGATTCCGCACATCCAATTCCCTGCCTCTGATTCCCCAACTCTGATTACCCACCTCTGATTCCCCAGCTCTGATTCCCCGCCTCAGATTCCCCGCGTCTGATTCCCTGCCTCTGATTCCCCGCCTCTGATTCCCTGCCTCTGATTACCCATATCTGATTCCCCGCCTCTGATTCCCCACCTCTGATTCCCCGCTTCTGATTCCCCAGCTCTGAATCCCCGCCTCTGATTCCCCGCGTCTGATTCCCTGCCTCTGATTCCCCGCCTCTGATTCCCCATCTGTGATTCACAACCTCTGATGCCCCACCTCTGATTCCCCATATCTTATTCCCTGCCTCTGTTTCCCCGCCTCTGATTCCCCACCTCTGTTTCCCCATATCTGTTTCCCCGCCTCTGATTCCCCACCTCTGTTTCCCCATATCTGATTCCCCGCCTCTGATTCCCCAACTCTAATACCCCGCCTCTGATTCCCCAGCTCTGATTCCCCGCCTCTGATTCCCCGCATCTGATTCCCTGCCTCTGATTCCCCGCCTCTGATTCCAGGCCTCTGATTCATAGCATCTGAATCCGGCCTCTGATTCCCGGCCTCTGATTCCCTGCTTCTGATTCTGATTCCCTGCCTCTGATTCCCCATCTCTGATTCCGCACATCTGATTCCCTGCCTCTGATTCCCCACCTCTGATTCCCCAGCTCTGATTCCCCGCCTCTGATTCCCCGCATCTGATACCCTGCATCTGATTCCAAGCCTGTGATTCCCTGCCTCTGATTCCCAACCTCTGATTCCCCACCTCTGATTCCCCATATCTGATTCCCCGCCTCTGTTTCCCCGCCTCGGATTCCCCGCCTCTGTTTCCCCATATCTGATTCCCGGCCTCTGATTCCCCGCCTCTGATTCCCCATATCTGATTCCCTGCCTCTGATTCCCCAACTCTGATTCCCCGCCTCAGATTCCCCAGCTCTGAATCCCCGCCTCTGATTCCCCGCGTCTGATTCCCTGCCTCTGATTCCCCGCCTTGATTCCCCATCTCTGATTCACAATCTCTGATTCCCCACCTCTGATTCCCTATATTTGATTCCCCGCCTCTGTTTCCCCGCCTCTGATTCCCCGCCTCTGATTCCCCATATCTGATTCCCCGCCTCTGATTGCCCACCTCTGATTCCCCGCCTCTGATTCGCCAGCTCTGATTCCCCGCCTCTGATTCCCCGCATCTGATTCCCTGCCTCTGATTCCCCGCCTCTGATTCCCCATCTCTGATTCACCGCCTTTGATTCGCCACCTCTGATTCCCCATATCTGATTCCCCACCTCTGTTTCCCCGCCTCTGATTCCCCGCCTCTGATTCTCCATATCTCATTCCCCGCCTCTGAATCCCCATCTCTGATTCCCGGACTCTGATTCCCCTCCTCTGATTCCCGGCCTCTTATTCCCAGCATCTGATTCCCGGCCTCTGATTCCCGGCCTCTGATTCCCCGCTTCTGATTCCCTGCCTCTGATTCCCCATCTCTGATTCCGCACATCTGATTCACTGCCTCTGATTCCCCACCTCTGATTCCCCATATCTGATTCCCCGCCTCTGTTTCCCCGCCTCTGATTCCCCGCCTCTGTTTCCCTATATCTAATTCCCCACCTCTGATGCCCCAACTCTGATTCCCCGCCTCTGATTCCCCAGCTCTGATTCCCCGCCTCTGATTCCCTGCATCCGATTCCCCATATCTGATTCCCCGCCTCTGTTTCCTCGCCTCTGATTCCCCGCCTCTGTTTCCCCATATCTGATTCCCGCCTCTGATTCCCAACTATGATTCCCAGCCTCTGATTCCCCAGCTCTGATTCCCTGCCTCTGATTCCCCGCGTTCTATTCCCTACCTCTGATTCCCCGCCTGTGATTCCCCATCACTGATTCACCACCTCTGATTCCCTACCTCTGATTCCCCATATCTAATTCCCCGCCTCTGTGTGCCCGCCTCTGATTCCCCGCCTCTGTTTCCCCATATCTGATTCCCCGCCTCTGAATCCCCAACTCTGATTCCCTGCCTCAGATTCCCCAGCTCTGATGCCCCGCCTTTGATTCCCCCCGTCTGATTCCCAGCCTCTGAATCCCCGTGTCTGATTTGCTGCCTCTGATTCCCCGCCTCTGATTCCCCATCTCTGATTCACCACCTCTGATTCCCCACCTCTGATTCCCCATCTCTGATTCCGCATATCCAATTCCCTGCCTCTGATACCCCAACTCTGATTCCCCACCTCTGATTCCCCAGCTCTGATTCCCCGCCTCAGATTCCCCGCGTCTGATTCCCTGCCTCTGATTCCCAGCCTCTGATTCCACACCTCTGATTCCCCATATCTGATTCCCCGCCTCTATTTCCCCATATCTGATTCCCCGCCTCTGATTCCCCAACTCTGATTCCCTGCCTCTGATTCCCCAACTCTGATTCCCCAACTCTGATTCCCGGCATCCGATTCCCTGCCTCTGATTCCCCGCCTCTGATTCCCCATCTCTGATTCCCCGCCTCTGATTCCCCGTGTCTGATTCCCTGTCTTTGATTCCCCGCCTCTGATTCCCTGCCACTGATTCCCTGCCCCTGATTCCCCACCTCTGATTCCCCACATCTGATTCCCCGCCTCTGTTTCCCCGCCTCTGATTCCCCGCCTCTGATTCCCCATATCTGATTCCCTGCCTCTGATTCCCCAACTCTGATTCCCCGCCTCTGATTCCCCAGCTCTGAATCCCCGCCTCTGATTCCCCGCGTCTGATTCCCTGCCTCTGATTCCCCGCCTTGATTCCCCATCTCTGATTCACAACCTCTGATTCCCCACCTCTGATTCCCTATATTTGATTCCCCGCCTCTGTTTCCCCGCCTCTGATTCCCCGCCTCTGATTCCCCATATCTGATTCCCCGCCTCTGATTGCCCACCTCTAATTCCCAGCCTCTGATTCGCCAGCTCTGATTCCCCGCCTCTGATTCCCCGCATCTGATTCCATGCCTCTGATTCCCCGCCTCTGATTCCCCATCTCTGATTCACCGCCTTTGATTCGCCACCTCTGATTCCCCATATCTGATTCCCCACCTCTGATTCCCGGCCTCTTATTCCCAGCATCTGATTCCCGGCCTCTGATTCCCGGCCTCTGATTCCCCGCTTCTGATTCTGATTCCCTGCCTCTTATTCCCCATCTCTGATTCCGCACATCTGATTCCCTGCCTCTGATTCCCCACCTCTGATTCCCCATATCTGATTCCCTGCCTCTGTTTCCCCGCCTCTGATTCCCCGCCTCTGTTTCCCTATATCTAATTCCCCACTTCTGATGCCCCAACTCTGATTCCCCGCCTCTGATTCCCCAGCTCTGATTCCCCGCCTCTGATTCCCTGCATCCGATTCCCCATATCTGATTCCCCGCCTCTGTTTCACCGCCTCTGATTCCCCGCCTCTGTTTCCCCATATCTGATTCCCACCTCTGATTCCCAACTATGAATCCCCTCCTCTGATTCCCCAGCTCTGATTCCCTGCCTCTGATTCCCCGCGTTCTATTCCCTGCCTCTGATTCCCCGCCTGTGATTCCCCATCACTGATTCACCACCTCTGATTCCCTACCTCTGATTCCCCATATCTAATTCCCCGCCTCTGTTTGCCCGCCTCTGATTCCCCGCCTCTGTTTCCCCATATCTGATTCCCAGCCTCTGAATCCCCAACTCTGATTCCCTGCCTCAGATTCCCCAGCTCTGATTCCCCGCCTTTGATTCCCCCCGTCTGATTCCCAGCCTCTGAATCCCCGTGTCTGATTTCCTGCCTCTGATTCCCCGCCTCTGATTCCCCATCTCTGATTCACCGCCTCTGATTCCCACCTCTGATTCCCCCTCTCTGATTCCGCACATCCAATTCCCTGCCTCTGATTCCCCAACTCTGATTACCCACCTCTGATTCCCCAGCTCTGATTCCCCGCCTCAGATTCCCCGCGTCTGATTCCCTGCCTCTGATTCCCCGCCTCTGATTCCCTGCCTCTGATTACCCATATCTGATTCCCCGCCTCTGATTCCCCAACTCTGATTCCCCGCTTCTGATTCCCCAGCTCTGAATCCCCGCCTCTGATTCCCCGCGTCTGATTCCCTGCCTCTGATTCCCCGCCTCTGATTCCCCATCTGTGATTCACAACCTCTGATGCCCCACCTCTGATTCCCCATATCTTATTCCCTGCCTCTGTTTCCCCGCCTCTGATTCCCCACCTCTGTTTCCCCATATCTGTTTCCCCGCCTCTGATTCCCCACCTCTGTTTCCCCATATCTGATTCCCCGCCTCTGATTCCCCAACTCTAATACCCCGCCTCTGATTCCCCAGCTCTGATTCCCCGCCTCTGATTCCCCGCATCTGATTCCCTGCCTCTGATTCCCCGCCTCTGATTCCAGGCCTCTGATTCATAGCATCTGATTCCGGCCTCTGATTCCCGGCCTCTGATTCCCTGCTTCTGATTCTGATTCCCTGCCTCTGATTCCCCATCTCTGATTCCGCACATCTGATTCCCTGCCTCTGATTCCCCACCTCTGATTCCCCAGCTCTGATTCCCCGCCTCTGATTCCCCGCATCTGATACCCTGCATCTGATTCCAAGCCTGTGATTCCCTGCCTCTGATTCCCAACCTCTGATTCCCCACCTCTGATTCCCCATATCTGATTCCCCGCCTCTGTTTCCCCGCCTCGGATTCCCCGCCTCTGTTTCCCCATATCTGATTCCCGGCCTCTGATTCCCCGCCTCTGATTCCCCATATCTGATTCCCTGCCTCTGATTCCCCAACTCTGATTCCCCGCCTCAGATTCCCCAGCTCTGAATCCCCGCCTCTGATTCCCCGCGTCTGATTCCCCGCCTCTGATTCCCCGCCTTGATTCCCCATCTCTGATTCACAATCTCTGATTCCCCACCTCTGATTCCCTATATTTGATTCCCCGCCTCTGTTTCCCCGCCTCTGATTCCCCGCCTCTGATTCCCCATATCTGATTCCCCGCCTCTGATTGCCCACCTCTGATTCCCCGCCTCTGATTCGCCAGCTCTGATTCCCCGCCTCTGATTCCCCGCATCTGATTCCCTGCCTCTGATTCCCCGCCTCTGATTCCCCATCTCTGATTCACCGCCTTTGATTCGCCACCTCTGATTCCCCATATCTGATTCCTCACCTCTGTTTCCCCACCTCTGATTCCCCGCCTCTGATTCTCCATATCTCATTCCCCGCCTCTGAATCCCCATCTCTGATTCCCGGACTCTGATTCCCCTCCTCTGATTCCCGGCCTCTTATTCCCAGCATCTGATTCCCGGCCTCTGATTCCCGGCCTCTGATTCCCCGCTTCTGATTCCCTGCCTCTGATTCCCCATCTCTGATTCCGCACATCTGATTCACTGCCTCTGATTCCCCACCTCTGATTCCCCATATCTGTTTCCCCGCCTCTGTTTCCCCGCCTCTGATTCCCCGCCTCTGTTTCCCTATATCTAATTCCCCACCTCTGATGCCCCAACTCTGATTCCCCGCCTCTGATTCCCCAGCTCTGATTCCCCGCCTCTGATTCCCTGCATCCGATTCCCCATATCTGATTCCCCGCCTCTGTTTCCTCGCCTCTGATTCCCCGCCTCTGTTTCCCCATATCTGATTCCCGCCTCTGATTCCCAACTATGATTCCCCGCCTCTGATTCCCCAGCTCTGATTCCCTGCCTCTGATTCCCCGCGTTCTATTCCCTACCTCTGATTCCCCGCCTGTGATTCCCCATCACTGATTCACCACCTCTGATTCCCTACCTCTGATTCCCCATATCTAATTCCCCGCCTCTGTGTGCCCGCCTCTGATTCCCCGCCTCTGTTTCCCCATATCTGATTCCCCGCCTCTGAATCCCCAACTCTGATTCCCTGCCTCAGATTCCCCAGCTCTGATGCCCCGCCTTTGATTCCCCCCGTCTGATTCCCAGCCTCTGAATCCCCGTGTCTGATTTGCTGCCTCTGATTCCCCGCCTCTGATTCCCCATCTCTGATTCACCACCTCTGATTCCCCACCTCTGATTCCCCATCTCTGATTCCGCACATCCAATTCC
Organism: Narcine bancroftii; assembly: GCF_036971445.1. NCBI lineage: Eukaryota > Metazoa > Chordata > Chondrichthyes > Torpediniformes > Narcinidae > Narcine > Narcine bancroftii. The sequence continues at coordinate 144,478,387 of NC_091472.1, read as the reverse complement.
CTGCCTCTGATTCCCCAACTCTGATTCCCCACCTCTGATTCCCCAGCTCTGATTCCCCACCTCAGATTCCCCGCGTCTGATTCCCTGCCTCTGATTCCCAGCCTCTGATTCCCTGCCTCTGATTCCCCATATTTGATTCCCCGCCTCTGATTCCCCAACTCTGATTCCCCGCTTCTGATTCCCCAGCTCTGAATCCCTGCCTCTGATTCCCCGCGTCTGATTCCCTGCCTCTGATTCCCCGCCTCTGATTCCCCATCTGTGATTCACAACCTCTGATGCCCCACCTCTGATTCCCCATATCTGATTCCCCGCCTCTGTTTCCCCGCCTCTGATTCCCCGCCTCTGATTCCAGGCCTCTGATTCCCATCATCTGATTCCGGCCTCTGATTCCCGGCCTCTGATTCCCTGCTTCTGATTCTGATTCCCTGCCTCTGATTCCCCATCTCTGATTCCGCACATCTGATTCCCTGCCTCTGATTCCCCACCTCTGATTCCCCATATCTGATTCCCCGCCTCTGTTTCCCCGCCTCTGATTCCCCGCCTCTGTTTCCCAATATCTAAGTCCCCACCTCTGATTCCCCAAATCTGATTCCCCACCTCTGATTCCCCAGCTCTGATTCCCCGCCTCTGATTCCCCGCATCTTATTCCCTGCATCTGATTCCAAGCCTCTGATTCCCTGCCTCTGATTCCCAACCTCTGATTCCCCACCTCTGATTCCCCATATCTGATTCCCCGCTTCTGTTTCCCCGCCTCGGATTCCCCGCCTCAGTTTCCCCATATCTGATTCCCGGCCTCTGATTCCCCGCCTCTGATTCCCCACCTCTGATTCCCTGCCTCTGATTCCCCATCTCCGATTCCCTGCCTCTGATTCCCAACCTCTGATTCCCCACCTCTGATTCCCCGTGTTTGATTCCCTGCCTCTGATTCCCTGCCCTGATTCCCCATCTCTGTTTCACCGCCTTTGATTCGCCACCTCTGATTCCACATATCTGATTCCCCGCCTCTGTTTCCCCGACTCTGATTCCCTTCCTCTGATTCCCAACCTCTGATTCCACACCTCTGATTCCCCATATCTGATTCCCCGCCTCTATTTCCCCATATCTGAATCCCCGCCTCTGATACCCCAACTCTGATTCCCCGCCTCTGATTCCCCAGCTCTGATTCCCCGACTCTGATTCCCGGCGTCCGATTCCCTGCCTCTGATTCCCCGCCTCTGATTCCCCATCTCTGATTCCCCGCCTCTGATTCCCCGTGTCTGATTCCCTGCCTCTGATTCCCCGCCTCTGATTCCCCGCCTCTGATTCCCTGACACTGAATCCCTGCCCCTGATTCCCCACTTCTGATTCCCCATATCTGATTCCCCGCCTCTGTTTCCCCGCCTCTGATTCCCCGCCTCTGATTCCCCATATCTGATTCCCTGCCTCTGATTCCCCAACTCTGATTCCCCGCCTCTGATTCCCCAGCTCTGAATCCCCGCCTCTGATTCCCCGTGTCTGATTCCCTGCCTCTGATTCCCCGCCTTGATTCACCATCTCTGATTCACAACCTCTGATTCCCCACCTCTGATTCCCTATATTTGATTCCCCGCCTCTGTTTCCCCGCCTCTGATTCCCCGCCTCTGATTCCCCATATCTGATTCCCCGCCTCTGATTGCCCACCTCTGATTCCCCGCCTCTGATTCGCCAGCTCTGATTCCCCGCCTCTGATTCCCCGCATCTGATTCCCTGCCTCTGATTCCCCGCCTCTGATTCCCCATCTCTGATTCACCGCCTTTGATTCGCCACCTCTGATTCCCCATATCTGATTCCCCACCTCTGTTTCCCGGCCTCTGATTCCCCGCCTCTGATTCTCCATATCTCATTCCCCGCCTCTGAATCCCCATCTCTGATTCCCGGACTCTGATTCCCCACCTCTGATTCCCGGCCTCTTATTCCCAGCATCTGATTCCCTGCCTCTGATTCCCGGCCACTGATACCCCGCTTCTGATTCTGATTCCCTGCCTCTGATTCCCCATCTCTGATTCACCACATCTAATTCCCTGCCTCTGATTCCACGCCCCTGATTCCCCACCTCTGATTCCCCATATCTGAATCCCCGCCTCTGTTTCCACGCCTCTGATTCCCTGCCTCTGATTCCCAACCTCTGATTCCCCACCCCTGATTCCCCATATCTGATTCCCCGCCTCTGTTTCCCTGCCTCTGATTCCCCGCCCCTGTTTCCCCATATCTGATTCCCCGCCTCTGATTCCCCAACTCTGATTCCCCGCCTCTGATTCCCCAGCTCTGATTCCCCGCCTCTGATTCCCCGTGTTTGATTCCCTGCCTCTGATTCCCCGCCTCTGATTCCCCATCTCTGATTCACCGCCTTTGATTCGCCACCTCTGATTCCCCATATCTGATTCCCCACCTCTGTTACCCCGCCTCTGATTCCCCGCCTCTGATTCCCCATATATCATTCCCCGCCTCTGAATCCCCATCTCTGATTCCCGGACTCTGATTCCCCACCTCTGATTCCCGGCCTCTTATTCCCGGCATCTGAATCCCGGCCTCTGATTCCCGGCCTCTGATTCCCCGCTTCTGATTCTGATTCCCTGCCTCTGATTCCCCATCTCTGATTCCGCACATCTGATTCCCTGCCTCTGATTCCCCACCTCTGATTCCCCATATCTGATTCCTCGCCTCTGTTTCCCCGCCTCTGATTCCCCGCCTCCGTTTCCCCATATCTAATTCCCCACCTCAGATGCCCCAACTCTGATACCCCGCCTCTGATTCCCCAGCTCCCATTCCCCGCCTCTGATTCCCCGCATCCGATTCCCCATATCTGATTCCCCGCATCTGTTTCCCCGCCTTTGATTCCCCGCCTCTGTTTCCCCATATCTGATTCCCCGCCTCTGATTCCCAACTATGATTCCCCGCCTCTGATTCCCCAGCTCTGATTCCCCGCCTCTGATTCCCCGCGTTCTATTCCCTGCCTCTGATTCCCCGCCTGTGATTCCCCATCTCTGATTCACCACCTCTGATTCCCCACCTCTGATTCCCCATATCTAATTCCCCGCCTCTGTTTGCCCGCCTCTGATTCCCCGCCTCTGTTTCCCCATATCTGATTCCCCGTGTCTGATTCCCTGCCTCTGATTCCCCGCCTCTGTATCCCCGCCTCTGATTCCCTGCCACTGATTCCCTGCCCCTGATACCCCACCTCTGATTCCCCATATCTGATTCCCTGCCTCTGTTTCCCCGCCTCTGATTCCCCGCCTCTGATTCCCCATATCTGATTCCCCGCCTCTGATTCCCCAACTCTGATTCCCCGCCTCTGATTCCCCAGCTCTGAATCCCCGCCTCTGATTCCCCGCGTCTGTTTCCCCGCCTCTGATTCCCTGCCTCTGTTTCCCCATATCTAAGTCCCCGACTCTGATTCCCCAACTCTGATTCGCCACCTCTGATTACCCATATCTGATTCCCCACCTCTGTTTCCCGGCCTCTGATTCCCCGCCTCTGATTCTCCATATCTCATTCCCCGCCTCTGAATCCCCATCTCTGATTCCCGGACTCTGATTCCCCACCTCTGATTCCCGGCCTCTTATTCCCAGCATCTGATTCCCTGCCTCTGATTCCCGGCCACTGATACCCCGCTTCTGATTCTGATTCCCTGCCTCTGATTCCCCATCTCTGATTCACCACATCTAATTCCCTGCCTCTGATTCCACGCCCCTGATTCCCCACCTCTGATTCCCCATATCTGAATCCCCGCCTCTGTTTCCACGCCTCTGATTCCCTTCCTCTGATTCCCAACCTCTGATTCCCCACCCCTGATTCCCCATATCTGATTCCCCGCCTCTGTTTCCCTGCCTCTGATTCCCCGCCCCTGTTTCCCCATATCTGATTCCCCGCCTCTGATTCCCCAACTCTGATTCCCCGCCTCTGATTCCCCAGCTCTGATTCCCCGCCTCTGATTCCCCGTGTTTGATTCCCTGCCTCTGATTCCCCGCCTCTGATTCCCCATCTCTGATTCACCGCCTTTGATTCGCCACCTCTGATTCCCCATATCTGATTCCCCACCTCTGTTACCCCGCCTCTGATTCCCCGCCTCTGATTCCCCATATATCATTCCCCGCCTCTGAATCCCCATCTCTGATTCCCGGACTCTGATTCCCCACCTCTGATTCCCGGCCTCTTATTCCCGGCATCTGAATCCCGGCCTCTGATTCCCGGCCTCTGATTCCCCGCTTCTGATTCTGATTCCCTGCCTCTGATTCCCCATCTCTGATTCCGCACATCTGATTCCCTGCCTCTGATTCCCCACCTCTGATTCCCCATATCTGATTCCTCGCCTCTGTTTCCCCGCCTCTGATTCCCCGCCTCTGTTTCCCCATATCTAATTCCCCACCTCAGATGCCCCAACTCTGATACCCCGCCTCTGATTCCCCAGCTCCCATTCCCCGCCTCTGATTCCCCGCATTCGATTCCCCATATCTGATTCCCCGCATCTGTTTCCCCGCCTTTGATTCCCCGCCTCTGTTTCCCCATATCTGATTCCCCGCCTCTGATTCCCAACTATGATTCCCCGCCTCTGATTCCCCAGCTCTGATTCCCCGCCTCTGATTCCCCGCGTTCTATTCCCTGCCTCTGATTCCCCGCCTGTGATTCCCCATCTCTGATTCACCACCTCTGATTCCCCACCTCTGATTCCCCATATCTAATTCCCCGCCTCTGTTTGCCCGCCTCTGATTCCCCGCCTCTGTTTCCCCATATCTGATTCCCCGTGTCTGATTCCCTGCCTCTGATTCCCCGCCTCTGTATCCCCGCCTCTGATTCCCTGCCACTGATTCCCTGCCCCTGATACCCCACCTCTGATTCCCCATATCTGATTCCCTGCCTCTGTTTCCCCGCCTCTGATTCCCCGCCTCTGATTCCCCATATCTGATTCCCCGCCTCTGATTCCCCAACTCTGATTCCCCGCCTCTGATTCCCCAGCTCTGAATCCCCGCCTCTGATTCCCCGCGTCTGTTTCCCCGCCTCTGATTCCCTGCCTCTGTTTCCCCATATCTAAGTCCCCGACTCTGATTCCCCAACTCTGATTCCCCACCTCTGATTCCCCAGCTCTGATTCCCCGCCTCTGATTCCCCGCATCTGATTCCCTGCATCTGATTCCCAGCCTCTGATTCCCTGCCTCTGATTCCCAACCTCTGATTCCCCACCTCTGATTCCCCATATCTGATTCCCCGCCTCTGTTTCCCCGCCTCTGATTCCCCGCCTCTGTTTCCCCATATCTGATTCCCGGCCTCTGATTCTCCGCCTCTGATTCCCCGCCTCTGTTTCCCTGCCTCTGATTCCCCGCCCCTGTTTCCCCATATCTGATTCCCCGCCTCTGATTCCCCAACTCTGATTCCCCGCCTCTGATTCCCCAGCTCTGATTCCCCGCCTCTGATTCCCCGTGTTTGATTCCCTGCCTCTGATTCCCCGCCTCTGATTCCCCATCTCTGATTCACCGCCTTTGATTCGCCACCTCTGATTCCCCATATCTGATTCCCCACCTCTGTTACCCCGCCTCTGATTCCCCGCCTCTGATTCCCCATATATCATTCCCCGCCTCTGAATCCCCATCTCTGATTCCCGGACTCTGATTCCCCACCTCTGATTCCCGGCCTCTTATTCCCGGCATCTGAATCCCGGCCTCTGATTCCCGGCCTCTGATTCCCCGCTTCTGATTCTGATTCCCTGCCTCTGATTCCCCATCTCTGATTCCGCACATCTGATTCCCTGCCTCTGATTCCCCACCTCTGATTCCCCATATCTGATTCCTCGCCTCTGTTTCCCCGCCTCTGATTCCCCGCCTCCGTTTCCCCATATCTAATTCCCCACCTCAGATGCCCCAACTCTGATACCCCGCCTCTGATTCCCCAGCTCCCATTCCCCGCCTCTGATTCCCCGCATCCGATTCCCCATATCTGATTCCCCGCATCTGTTTCCCCGCCTTTGATTCCCCGCCTCTGTTTCCCCATATCTGATTCCCCGCCTCTGATTCCCAACTATGATTCCCCGCCTCTGATTCCCCAGCTCTGATTCCCCGCCTCTGATTCCCCGCGTTCTATTCCCTGCCTCTGATTCCCCGCCTGTGATTCCCCATCTCTGATTCACCACCTCTGATTCCCCACCTCTGATTCCCCATATCTAATTCCCCGCCTCTGTTTGCCCGCCTCTGATTCCCCGCCTCTGTTTCCCCATATCTGATTCCCCGTGTCTGATTCCCTGCCTCTGATTCCCCGCCTCTGTATCCCCGCCTCTGATTCCCTGCCACTGATTCCCTGCCCCTGATACCCCACCTCTGATTCCCCATATCTGATTCCCTGCCTCTGTTTCCCCGCCTCTGATTCCCCGCCTCTGATTCCCCATATCTGATTCCCCGCCTCTGATTCCCCAACTCTGATTCCCCGCCTCTGATTCCCCAGCTCTGAATCCCCGCCTCTGATTCCCCGCGTCTGTTTCCCCGCCTCTGATTCCCTGCCTCTGTTTCCCCATATCTAAGTCCCCGACTCTGATTCCCCAACTCTGATTCGCCACCTCTGATTACCCATATCTGATTCCCCACCTCTGTTTCCCGGCCTCTGATTCCCCGCCTCTGATTCTCCATATCTCATTCCCCGCCTCTGAATCCCCATCTCTGATTCCCGGACTCTGATTCCCCACCTCTGATTCCCGGCCTCTTATTCCCAGCATCTGATTCCCTGCCTCTGATTCCCGGCCACTGATACCCCGCTTCTGATTCTGATTCCCTGCCTCTGATTCCCCATCTCTGATTCACCACATCTAATTCCCTGCCTCTGATTCCACGCCCCTGATTCCCCACCTCTGATTCCCCATATCTGAATCCCCGCCTCTGTTTCCACGCCTCTGATTCCCTTCCTCTGATTCCCAACCTCTGATTCCCCACCCCTGATTCCCCATATCTGATTCCCCGCCTCTGTTTCCCTGCCTCTGATTCCCCGCCCCTGTTTCCCCATATCTGATTCCCCGCCTCTGATTCCCCAACTCTGATTCCCCGCCTCTGATTCCCCAGCTCTGATTCCCCGCCTCTGATTCCCCGTGTTTGATTCCCTGCCTCTGATTCCCCGCCTCTGATTCCCCATCTCTGATTCACCGCCTTTGATTCGCCACCTCTGATTCCCCATATCTGATTCCCCACCTCTGTTACCCCGCCTCTGATTCCCCGCCTCTGATTCCCCATATATCATTCCCCGCCTCTGAATCCCCATCTCTGATTCCCGGACTCTGATTCCCCACCTCTGATTCCCGGCCTCTTATTCCCGGCATCTGAATCCCGGCCTCTGATTCCCGGCCTCTGATTCCCCGCTTCTGATTCTGATTCCCTGCCTCTGATTCCCCATCTCTGATTCCGCACATCTGATTCCCTGCCTCTGATTCCCCACCTCTGATTCCCCATATCTGATTCCTCGCCTCTGTTTCCCCGCCTCTGATTCCCCGCCTCTGTTTCCCCATATCTAATTCCCCACCTCAGATGCCCCAACTCTGATACCCCGCCTCTGATTCCCCAGCTCCCATTCCCCGCCTCTGATTCCCCGCATCCGATTCCCCATATCTGATTCCCCGCATCTGTTTCCCCGCCTTTGATTCCCCGCCTCTGTTTCCCCATATCTGATTCCCCGCCTCTGATTCCCAACTATGATTCCCCGCCTCTGATTCCCCAGCTCTGATTCCCCGCCTCTGATTCCCCGCGTTCTATTCCCTGCCTCTGATTCCCCGCCTGTGATTCCCCATCTCTGATTCACCACCTCTGATTCCCCACCTCTGATTCCCCATATCTAATTCCCCGCCTCTGTTTGCCCGCCTCTGATTCCCCGCCTCTGTTTCCCCATATCTGATTCCCCGTGTCTGATTCCCTGCCTCTGATTCCCCGCCTCTGTATCCCCGCCTCTGATTCCCTGCCACTGATTCCCTGCCCCTGATACCCCACCTCTGATTCCCCATATCTGATTCCCTGCCTCTGTTTCCCCGCCTCTGATTCCCCGCCTCTGATTCCCCATATCTGATTCCCCGCCTCTGATTCCCCAACTCTGATTCCCCGCCTCTGATTCCCCAGCTCTGAATCCCCGCCTCTGATTCCCCGCGTCTGTTTCCCCGCCTCTGATTCCCTGCCTCTGTTTCCCCATATCTAAGTCCCCGACTCTGATTCCCCAACTCTGATTCCCCACCTCTGATTCCCCAGCTCTGATTCCCCGCCTCTGATTCCCCGCATCTGATTCCCTGCATCTGATTCCCAGCCTCTGATTCCCTGCCTCTGATTCCCAACCTCTGATTCCCCACCTCTGATTCCCCATATCTGATTCCCCGCCTCTGTTTCCCCGCCTCTGATTCCCCGCCTCTGTTTCCCCATATCTGATTCCCGGCCTCTGATTCTCCGCCTCTGATTCCCCGCCTCTGATTCCCTGCCTCTGATTCCCCATCTCCGATTCCGCACATCGGATTTCCTGCCTCTGATTCCCCGCCTCTGATTCCCCGCCTCTGATTCCCTGCTTCTGATTCCCAACCTCTGATTCCCCACCTCTGATTCCCCATATCTGATTCCCCGCCTCTGTTTCCCCGCCTCTGATTCCCCGCCTCTGATTCCCCAACTCTGAATCCCCGCCTCTGATTCCCCAGCTCTGATTCCCCGCCTCTGATTCCCCGCATCTGATTCCCTGCCTCTGATTCCCCGCCTCTGATTCCAGGCCTCTGATTCCCAGCATCTGATTCCGGCCTCTGATTCCCGGCCTCTGATTCCCTGCTTCTGATTCTGATTCCCTGCCTCTGATTCCCCATCTCTGATTCCGCACATCTGATTCCTTGCCTCTGATTCCCCACCTCTGATTCCCCATATCTGATTCCCCGCCTGTGTTTCCCCGCCTCTGATTCCCCGCCTCTGTTTCCCAATATCTAAGTCCCCGCCTCTGATTCCCCAAATCTGATTCCCCACCTCTGATTCCCCAGCTCTGATTCCCCGCCTCTGATTCCCCGCATCTGATTCCCTGCATCTGATTCCACGCCTCTGATTCCCTGCCTCTGATTCCCAACCTCTGATTCCCCACCTCTGATTCCCCATATCTGATTCCCCGCCTCTGTTTCCCCGCCTCGGATTCCCCGCCTCTGTTTCCCCATATCTGATTCCCGGCCTCTGATTCCCCGCCTCTGATTCCCCGCCTCTGATTCCCTGCCTCTGATTCCCCATCTCCGATTCCGCACATCTGATTCCCTTCCTCTGATTCCCCGCCTCTGATTTTCCGCCTCTGATTCCCTGCCTCTGATTCCCAACCTCGGATTCCCCACCTCTGATTCCCCATATCTGATTCCCCGCCTCTGTTTCCCCGCCTCTGATTCCCCGCCTCTGATTCCCAACTCTGATTCCCCGCCTCTGATTCCCCACCCCTGATTCCCCATATCTGATTCCCCGCCTCTGTTTCCCTGCCTCTGATTCCCCGCCCCTGTTTCCCCATTTCTGATTCCCCGCCTCTGATTCCCCAACTCTGATTCCCTTCCTCTGATTCCCAGCCTCTGATTTTCCGCCTCTTATTCCCTGCCTCTGATTCCCAACCTCGGATTCCCCACCTCTGATTCCCCATATCTGATTCCCCGCCTCTGTTTCCCCGCCTCTGATTCCCCGCCTCTGATTCCCAACTCTGATTCCCCGCCTCTGATTCCCCAGCTCTGATTCCCCGTGTTTGATTCCCTGCCTCTGATTCCCTGCCCTGATTCCCCATCTCTGTTTCACCGCCTTTGATTCGCCATCTCTGATTCCCAATATCTGATTCCCCGTCTCAGTTTCCCGGACTCTGATTCCCTGCCTCTGATTCCCAACCTCTGATTCCACACCTCTGATTCCCCATATCTGATTCCCCGCCTCTATTTCTCCATATCTGATTCCCCGCCTCTGATTCCCCAACTCTGATTCCCCGCCTCTGATTCCCCAGCTCTGATTCCCCGACTCTGATTCCCGGCATCCGATTCCCTGCCTCTGATTCCCCGCCTCTGATTCCCCATCTTTGATTCCCCGCCTCTGATTCCCCGCCTCTGATTCCCTGCCACTGATTCCCTGCCCCTGATTCCCCACCTCTGATTCCCCACATCTGATTCCCCGCCTCTGTTTCCCCGCCTCTGATTCCCCGCCTCTGATTCCCCATATCTGATTCCCTGCCTCTGATTCCCCAACTCTGATTCCCCGCCTCTGATTCCCCAGCTCTGAATCCCCGCCTCTGATTCCCCGCGTCTGATTCCCTGCCTCTGATTCCCCGCCTTGATTCCCCATCTCTGATTCACAACCTCTGATTCCCCACCTCTGATTCCCTATATTTGATTCCCCGCCTCTGTTTCCCCGCCTCTGATTCCCCGCCTCTGATTCCCCATATCTGATTCCCCGCCTCTGATTGCCCACCTCTAATTCCCAGCCTCTGATTCGCCAGCTCTGATTCCCCGCCTCTGATTCCCCGCATCTGATTCCCTGCCTCTGATTCCCCGCCTCTGATTCCCCATCTCTGATTCACCGCCTTTGATTCGCCACCTCTGATTCCCCATATCTGATTCCCCACCTCTGATTCCCGGCCTCTTATTCCCAGCATCTGATTCCCGGCCTCTGATTCCCGGCCTCTGATTCCCCGCTTCTGATTCTGATTCCCTGCCTCTTATTCCCCATCTCTGATTCCGCACATCTGATTCCCTGCCTCTGATTCCCCACCTCTGATTCCCCATATCTGATTCCCCGCCTCTGTTTCCCCGACTCTGATTCCCCGCCTCTGATTCCCCAACTCTGATTCCCCGCCTCTGATTCCCTAGCTCTGAATCCCCGCCTCTGATTCCCCGCGTCTGATTCCCTGCCTCTGATTCCCCGCCTTGATTCCCCATCTCTGATTCACAACCTCTGATTCACCACCTCTGATTCCCTATATTTGATTCCCCACCTCTGATGCCCCAACTCTGATTCCCCGCCTCTGATTCCCAAGCTCTGATTCCCCGCCTCTGATTCCCCGCATCCGATTCCCCATATCTGATTCCCCGCCTCTGTTTCCCCGCCTCTGATTCCCCGCCTCTGTTTCCCCATATCTGATTCCCCGACTCTGATTCCCAACTATGATTCCCCGCCTCTGATTCCCCAGCTCTGATTCCCTGCCTCTGATTCCCTGCGTTCTATTCCCTGCCTCTGATTCCCCGCCTGTGATTCCCCATCACTGATTCACCACTTCTGTTTCCCCACATCTGATTCCCCATATCTAATTCCCCGCCTCTGTTTGCCCGCCTCTGATACCCCGCCTCTGTTTCCCCATATCTGATTCCCCGTCTCTGAATCCCCAACTCTGATTCCCTGCCTCTGATTCCCCAGCTCTGATTCCCCGCCTTTGATTCCCCCCGTCTGATTCCCAGCCTCTGAATCCCCGTGTCTGATTTCCTGCCTCTGATTCCCCGCCTCTGATTCCCCATCTCTGATTCACCGCCTCTGATTCCCCACCTCTGATTCCCCATCTCTGATTCCGCACATCCGATTCCCTGCCTCTGAATCCCCAACTCTGATTCTCCGCCTCTGATTCCCCATCTCTGATTCCCCACCTCTGATTCCCCGTGTCTGATTCCCTGCCTCTGATTCCCCGCCTCTGAATACCAGCCTCTGATTCCCCATATCTGATTCCCCGCCTCTGATTCCCTGCCTCTGATTCCCCAGCTCTGATTCCCCGCCTTTGATTCCCCCCGTCTGATTCCCAGCCTCTGAATCCCCGTGTCTGATTTCCTGCCTCTGATTCCCCGCCTCTGATTCCCCATCTCTGATTCACCGCCTCTGATTCCCCATCTCTGATTCCCCACCTCTGATTCCCCGTGTCTGATTCCCCGTGTCTGATTCCCTGCCTCTGATTCCACGCCTCTGATTCCCCATATCTGATTCCCTGCCACTGATTCCCCGCCTCTGATTCCCCATCTCTGATTCACCACCTCTGATTCCCGGCCTCTGATTGCCCACCCCTGATTCCCCGCCTCTGATTCGCCAGCTATGATTCCCCCCCTCTGATTCCCCGCGTCTGATTCCCCGCCTCTGATTCCCCAACTCTAATACCCCGCCTCTGATTCCCCAGCTCTGATTCCCCTCCTCTGATTCCCCGCATCTGATTCCCTGCCTCTGATTCCACGCCTCTGATTCCAGGCCTCTGATTCCCAACCTCTGATTCCCCACCTCTGATTCCCAATATCTGATTCCCCGCCTCTGTTTCACCGCCTCTGATTCCCCGCCTCTGTTTCCCCATATCTGATTCCCCGCCTCTGATTCCCCAACTCTGATTCCCCGCCTGTGATTCCCCAGCTCTGATTACCCGCCTCTGATTCCCCATATCTGATTCCCATCCTCTGATTGCCCACCTCTGATTCCCCGCCTCTGATTCGCCAGCTCTGATTCCCCGCCTCTGATTCCCCGCATCTGATTCCCTGCCTCTGATTCCCCGCCTCTGATTCCCCATCTCTGATTCCCCGCCTGTGATTCCCCAGCTCTGATTCCCCGCCTCTAATTCCCCAGCTCTGATTCCCAGCCTCTGATTCCCCGTGTTTGATCCCCTGCCTCTGATTACCTTCCTCTGATTCCCGGCCACTGATACCCCGCTTCTGATTCTGATTCCCTGCCTCTGATTCCCCATCTCTGATTCACCACATCTAATTCCCTGCCTCTGATTCCACACCCCTGACTCCCCACCTCTGATTCCCCATATCTGAATCCCCGCCTCTGTTTCCACGCCTCTGATTCCCTGCCTCTGATTCCCAACCTCTGATTCCCCACCCCTGATTCCCCATATCTGATTCCCCGCCTCTGTTTCCCTGCCTCTGATTCCCCGCCCCTGTTTCCCCATATCTGATTCCCCGCCTCTGATTCCCCAACTCTGATTCCCCGCCTCTGATTCCCCAGCTCTGATTCCCCGCCTCTGATTCCCCGTGTTTGATTCCCTGCCTCTGATTCCCCGCCTCTGATTCCCCATCTCTGATTCACCGCCTTTGATTCGCCACCTCTGATTCCCCATATCTGATTCCCCACTTCTGTTACCCCGCCTCTGATTCCCCACCTCTGATTCCCCATATATCATTCCCCGCCTCTGAATCCCCATCTCTGATTCCCGGACTCTGATTCCCCACCTCTGATTCCCGGCCTCTTATTCCCGGCATCTGAATCCCGGCCTCTGATTCCCGGCCTCTGATTCCCCGCTTCTGATTCTGATTCCCTGCCTCTGATTCCCCATCTCTGATTCCGCACATCTGATTCCCTGCCTCTGATTCCCCACCTCTGATTCCCCATATCTGATTCCTCGCCTCTGTTTCCCCGCCTCTGATTCCCCGCCTCTGTTTCCCCATATCTAATTCCCCACCTCAGATGCCCCAACTCTGATACCCCGCCTCTGATTCCCCAGCTCCCATTCCCCGCATCTGATTCCCCGCATCCGATTCCCCATATCTGATTCCCCGCCTCTGTTTCCCCGCCTTTGATTCCCCGCCTCTGTTTCCCCATATCTGATTCCCCGCCTCTGATTCCCAACTATGATTCCCCGCCTCTGATTCCCCAGCTCTGATTCCCCGCCTCTGTTTCCCCGCCTCTGATTCCCCGCCTCTGTTTCCCCATATCTGATTCCCCGACTCTGATTCCCAACTATGATTCCCCGCCTCTGATTCCCCAGCTCTGATTCCCTGCCTCTGATTCCCTGCGTTCTATTCCCTGCCTCTGATTCCCCGCCTGTGATTCCCCATCACTGATTCACCACTTCTGATTCCCCACATCTGATTCCCCATATCTAATTCCCCGCCTCTGTTTGCCCGCCTCTGATACCCCGCCTCTGTTTCCCCATATCTGATTCCCCGTCTCTGAATCCCCAACTCTGATTCCCTGCCTCTGATTCCCCAGCTCTGATTCCCCGCCTTTGATTCCCCCCGTCTGATTCCCAGCCTCTGAATCCCCGTGTCTGATTTCCTGCCTCTGATTCCCCGCCTCTGATTCCCCATCTCTGATTCACCGCCTCTGATTCCCCACCTCTGATTCCCCATCTCTGATTCCGCACATCCGATTCCCTGCCTCTGAATCCCCAACTCTGATTCTCCGCCTCTGATTCCCCATCTCTGATTCCCCACCTCTGATTCCCCGTGTCTGATTCCCTGCCTCTGATTCCCCGCCTCTGAATACCAGCCTCTGATTCCCCATATCTGATTCCCCGCCTCTGATTCCCTGCCTCTGATTCCCCAGCTCTGATTCCCCGCCTTTGATTCCCCCCGTCTGATTCCCAGCCTCTGAATCCCCGTGTCTGATTTCCTGCCTCTGATTCCCCGCCTCTGATTCCCCATCTCTGATTCACCGCCTCTGATTCCCCATCTCTGATTCCCCACCTCTGATTCCCCGTGTCTGATTCCCCGTGTCTGATTCCCTGCCTCTGATTCCACGCCTCTGATTCCCCATATCTGATTCCCTGCCACTGATTCCCCGCCTCTGATTCCCCATCTCTGATTCACCACCTCTGATTCCCGGCCTCTGATTGCCCACCCCTGATTCCCCGCCTCTGATTCGCCAGCTATGATTCCCCCCCTCTGATTCCCCGCGTCTGATTCCCCGCCTCTGATTCCCCAACTCTAATACCCCGCCTCTGATTCCCCAGCTCTGATTCCCCTCCTCTGATTCCCCGCATCTGATTCCCTGCCTCTGATTCCACGCCTCTGATTCCAGGCCTCTGATTCCCAACCTCTGATTCCCCACCTCTGATTCCCAATATCTGATTCCCCGCCTCTGTTTCACCGCCTCTGATTCCCCGCCTCTGTTTCCCCATATCTGATTCCCCGCCTCTGATTCCCCAACTCTGATTCCCCGCCTGTGATTCCCCAGCTCTGATTACCCGCCTCTGATTCCCCATATCTGATTCCCATCCTCTGATTGCCCACCTCTGATTCCCCGCCTCTGATTCGCCAGCTCTGATTCCCCGCCTCTGATTCCCCGCATCTGATTCCCTGCCTCTGATTCCCCGCCTCTGATTCCCCATCTCTGATTCCCCGCCTGTGATTCCCCAGCTCTGATTCCCCGCCTCTAATTCCCCAGCTCTGATTCCCAGCCTCTGATTCCCCGTGTTTGATCCCCTGCCTCTGATTACCTTCCTCTGATTCCCGGCCACTGATACCACGCTTCTGATTCTGATTCCCTGCCTCTGATTCCCCATCTCTGATTCACCACATCTAATTCCCTGCCTCTGATTCCACGCCCCTGACTCCCCACCTCTGATTCCCCATATCTGAATCCCCGCCTCTGTTTCCACGCCTCTGATTCCCTGCCTCTGATTCCCAACCTCTGATTCCCCACCCCTGATTCCCCATATCTGATTCCCCGCCTCTGTTTCCCTGCCTCTGATTCCCCGCCCCTGTTTCCCCATATCTGATTCCCCGCCTCTGATTCCCCAACTCTGATTCCCCGCCTCTGATTCCCCAGCTCTGATTCCCCGCCTCTGATTCCCCGTGTTTGATTCCCTGCCTCTGATTCCCCGCCTCTGATTCCCCATCTCTGATTCACCGCCTTTGATTCGCCACCTCTGATTCCCCATATCTGATTCCCCACCTCTGTTACCCCGCCTCTGATTCCCCGCCTCTGATTCCCCATATATCATTCCCCGCCTCTGAATCCCCATCTCTGATTCCCGGACTCTGATTCCCCACCTCTGATTCCCGGCCTCTTATTCCCGGCATCTGAATCCCGGCCTCTGATTCCCGGCCTCTGATTCCCCGCTTCTGATTCTGATTCCCTGACTCTGATTCCCCATCTCTGATTCCGCACATCTGATTCCCTGCCTCTGATTCCCCACCTCTGATTCCCCATATCTGATTCCTCGCCTCTGTTTCCCCGCCTCTGATTCCCCGCCTCTGTTTCCCCATATCTAATTCCCCACCTCAGATGCCCCAACTCTGATACCCCGCCTCTGATTCCCCAGCTCCCATTCCCCGCATCTGATTCCCCGCATCCGATTCCCCATATCTGATTCCCCGCCTCTGTTTCCCCGCCTTTGATTCCCCGCCTCTGTTTCCCCATATCTGATTCCCCGCCTCTGATTCCCAACTATGATTCCCCGCCTCTGATTCCCCAGCTCTGATTCCCCGCCTCTGATTCCCCGCGTTCTATTCCCTGCCTCTGATTCCCCGCCTGTGATTCCCCATCTCTGATTCACCACCTCTGATTCCCCACCTCTGATTCCCCATATCTAATACCCCGCCTCTGTTTGCCCGCCTCTGATTCCCCGCCTCTGTTTCCCCATATCTGATTCCACGTGTCTGATTCCCTGCCTCTGATTCCCCGCCTCTGTTTCCCCGCCTCTGATTCCCTGCCACTGATTCCCTGCCCCTGATACCCCACCTCTGATTCCCCATATCTGATTCCCTGCCTCTGTTTCCCCGCCTCTGATTCCCCGCCTCTGATTCCCCATATCTGATTCCCCGCCTCTGATTCCCCAACTCTGATTCCCCGCCTCTGATTCCCCAGCTCTGAATCCCCGCCTCTGATTCCCCGCGTCTGTTTCCCCGCCTCTGATTCCCCGCCTCTGTTTCCCCATATCTAAGTCCCCGACTCTGATTCCCCAACTCTGATTCCCCACCTCTGATTCCCCAGCTCTGATTCCCCGCCTCTGATTCCCCGCATCTGATTCCCTGCATCTGATTCCCAGCCTCTGATTCCCTGCCTCTGATTCCCAACCTCTGATTCCCCACCTCTGATTCCCCATATCTGATTCCCCGCCTCTGTTTCCCCGCCTCTGATTCCCCGCCTCTGTTTCCCCATATCTGATTCCCGGCCTCTGATTCTCCGCCTCTGATTCCCCGCCTCTGATTCCCTGCCTCTGATTCCCCATCTCCGATTCCGCCCATCGGATTCCCTGCCTCTGATTCCCCGCCTCTGATTCCCCGCCTCTGATTCCCTGCTTCTGATTCCCAACCTCTGATTCCCCACCTCTGATTCCCCATATCTGATTCCCCGCCTCTGTTTCCCCGCCTCTAATTCCCCGCCTCTGAATCCCCAACTCTGAATCCCCGCCTCTGATTCCCCAGCTCTGATTCCCCGCCTCTGATTCCCCGCATCTGATTCCCTGCCTCTGATTCCCCGCCTCTGATTCCAGGCCTCTGATTCCCAGCATCTGATTCCAGCCTCTGATTCCCGGCCTCTGATTCCCTGCTTCTGATTCTGATTCCCTGCCTCTGATTCCCCATCTCTGATTCCGCACATCTGATTCCTTGCCTCTGATTCCCCACCTCTGATTCCCTGCTTCTGATTCCCCGCCTGGGTTTCCCTGCCTCTGATTCCCCGCCTCTGTTTCCCAATATCTAAGTCCCCGCCTCTGATTCCCCAAATCTGATTCCCCACCTCTGATTCCCCACCTCTGATTCCCCATATCTGATTCCCCGCCTCTGTTTCCCCGCCTCGGATTCCCCGCCTCTGTTTCCCCATATCTGATTCCCTGCCTCTGATTCCCCATCTCCGATTCCGCACATCGGATTCCCTGCCTCTGATTCCCCGCCTCTGATTCCCCGCCTCTGATTCCCTGCTTCTGATTCCCAACCTCTGATTCCCCACCTCTGATTCCCCATATCTGATTCCCCGCCTCTGTTTCCCCGCCTCTGATTCCCCGCCTCTGATTCCCCAACTCTGAATCCCCGCCTCTGATTCCCCAGCTCTGATTCCCCGCCTCTGATTCCCCGCATCTGATTCCCTGCCTCTGATTCCCCGCCTCTGATTCCAGGCCTCTGATTCCCAGCATCTGATTCCAGCCTCTGATTCCCGGCCTCTGATTCCCTGCTTCTGATTCTGATTCCCTGCCTCTGATTCCCCATCTCTGATTCCGCACATCTGATTCCTTGCCTCTGATTCCCCACCTCTGATTCCCTGCTTCTGATTCCCCGCCTGGGTTTCCCTGCCTCTGATTCCCCGCCTCTGTTTCCCAATATCTAAGACTCCGCCTCTGATTCCCCAAATCTGATTCCGCACCTCTGATTCCCCACCTCTGATTCCCCATATCTGATTCCCCGCCTCTGTTTCCCCGCCTCGGATTCCCCGCCTCTGTTTCCCCATATCTGATTCCCTGCCTCTGATTCCCCATCTCCGATTCCGCACATCGGATTCCCTGCCTCTGATTCCCCGCCTCTGATTCCCCGCCTCTGATTCCCTGCTTCTGATTCCCAACCTCTGATTCCCCACCTCTGATTCCCCATATCTGATTCCCCGCCTCTGTTTCCCCGCCTCTGATTCCCCGCCTCTGATTCCCCAACTCTGAATCCCCGCCTCTGATTCCCCAGCTCTGATTCCCCACCTCTGATTCCCCGCATCTGATTCCCTGCCTCTGATTCCCCGCCTCTGATTCCAGGCCTCTGATTCCCTGCTTCTGATTCTGATTCCCTGCCTCTGATTCCCCATCTCTGATTCCGCACATCTGATTCCTTGCCTCTGATTCCCCACCTCTGATTCCCCATATCTGATTCCCCGCCTGGGTTTCCCCGCCTCTGAATCCCCGCCTCTGTTTCCCAATATCTAAGTCCCCGCCTCTGATTCCCCAAATCTGATTCCCCACCTCTGATTCCCCAGCTCTGATTCCCCGCATCTGATTCCCCGCATCTGATTCCCTGCATCTGATTCCAAGCCTCTGATTCCCTGCCTCTGATTCCCAACCTCTGATTCCCCACCTCTGATTCCCCATATCTGATTCCCCGCCTCTGTTTCCCCGCCTCGGATTCCCCGCCTCTGTTTCCCCATATCTGATTCCCGGACTCTGATTCCCCGCCTCTGATTCCCCGCCTCTGATTCCCTGCCTCTGATTCCCCATCTCCGATTCCGCACATCTGATTCCCTTCCTCTGATTCCCCGCCTCTGATTTTCCGCCTCTGATTCCCTGCCTCTGATTCCCAACCTCGGATTCCCCACCTCTGATTCCCCATATCTGATTCCCCGCCCCTGTTTCCCCGCCTCTGATTCCCAACTCTGATTCCCCGCCTCTGATTCCCCAGCTCTGATTCCCCGTGTTTGATTCCCTGCCTCTTATTCCCTGCCCTGATTCCCCATCTCTGTTTCACCGCCTTTGATTCGCCACCTCTGATTCCCAATATCTGATTCCCCGCCTCAGTTTCCCGGACTCTGATTCCCTGCCTCTGATTCCCAACCTCTGATTCCACACCTCTGATTCCCCATATCTGATTCCCCGCCTCTATTTCCCCATATCTGATTCCCCGCCTCTGATTCCCCAACTCTGATTCCCTGCCTCTGATTCCCCAACTCTGATTCCCCAACTCTGATTCCCGGCATCCGATTCCCTGCCTCTGATTCCCCGCCTCTGATTCCCCATCTCTGATTCCCCGCCTCTGATTCCCCGTGTCTGATTCCCTGTCTTTGATTCCCC
The DNA here is from genome assembly GCF_036971445.1 of Narcine bancroftii. NCBI lineage: Eukaryota > Metazoa > Chordata > Chondrichthyes > Torpediniformes > Narcinidae > Narcine > Narcine bancroftii. The sequence goes on along the minus strand of NC_091472.1, from coordinate 144,458,984 downwards.
GCCTCTGATTCCCCGCCTCTGATTCCCTGCCACTGATTCCCTGCCCCTGATTCCCCACCTCTGATTCCCCACATCTGATTCCCCGCCTCTGTTTCCCCGCCTCTGATTCCCCGCCTCTGATTCCCCATATCTGATTCCCTGCCTCTGATTCCCCAACTCTGATTCCCCGCCTCTGATTCCCCAGCTCTGAATCCCCGCCTCTGATTCCCCGCGTCTGATTCCCTGCCTCTGATTCCCCGCCTTGATTCCCCATCTCTGATTCACAACCTCTGATTCCCCACCTCTGATTCCCTATATTTGATTCCCCGCCTCTGTTTCCCCGCCTCTGATTCCCCGCCTCTGATTCCCCATATCTGATTCCCCGCCTCTGATTGCCCACCTCTAATTCCCAGCCTCTGATTCGCCAGCTCTGATTCCCCGCCTCTGATTCCCCGCATCTGATTCCCTGCCTCTGATTCCCCGCCTCTGATTCCCCATCTCTGATTCACCGCCTTTGATTCGCCACCTCTGATTCCCCATATCTGATTCCCCACCTCTGATTCCCGGCCTCTTATTCCCAGCATCTGATTCCCGGCCTCTGATTCCCGGCCTCTGATTCCCCGCTTCTGATTCTGATTCCCTGCCTCTTATTCCCCATCTCTGATTCCGCACATCTGATTCCCTGCCTCTGATTCCCCACCTCTGATTCCCCATATCTGATTCCCCGCCTCTGTTTCCCCGCCTCTGATTCCCCGCCTCTGTTTCCCTATATCTAATTCCCCACTTCTGATGCCCCAACTCTGATTCCCCGCCTCTGATTCCCCAGCTCTGATTCCCCGCCTCTGATTCCCTGCATCCGATTCCCCATATCTGATTCCCCGCCTCTGTTTCACCGCCTCTGATTCCCCGCCTCTGTTTCCCCATATCTGATTCCCGCCTCTGATTCCCAACTATGAATCCCCTCCTCTGATTCCCCAGCTCTGATTCCCTGCCTCTGATTCCCCGCGTTCTATTCCCTGCCTCTGATTCCCCGCCTGTGATTCCCCATCACTGATTCACCACCTCTGATTCCCTACCTCTGATTCCCCATATCTAATTCCCCGCCTCTGTTTGCCCGCCTCTGATTCCCCGCCTCTGTTTCCCCATATCTGATTCCCAGCCTCTGAATCCCCAACTCTGATTCCCTGCCTCAGATTCCCTAGCTCTGATTCCCCGCCTTTGATTCCCCCCGTCTGATTCCCAGCCTCTGAATCCCCGTGTCTGATTTCCTGCCTCTGATTCCCCGCCTCTGATTCCCCATCTCTGATTCACCGCCTCTGATTCCCACCTCTGATTCCCCCTCTCTGATTCCGCACATCCAATTCCCTGCCTCTGATTCCCCAACTCTGATTACCCACCTCTGATTCCCCAGCTCTGATTCCCCGCCTCAGATTCCCCGCGTCTGATTCCCTGCCTCTGATTCCCCGCCTCTGATTCCCTGCCTCTGATTACCCATATCTGATTCCCCGCCTCTGATTCCCCAACTCTGATTCCCCGCTTCTGATTCCCCAGCTCTGAATCCCCGCCTCTGATTCCCCGCGTCTGATTCCCTGCCTCTGATTCCCCGCCTCTGATTCCCCATCTGTGATTCACAACCTCTGATGCCCCACCTCTGATTCCCCATATCTTATTCCCTGCCTCTGTTTCCCCGCCTCTGATTCCCCACCTCTGTTTCCCCATATCTGTTTCCCCGCCTCTGATTCCCCACCTCTGTTTCCCCATATCTGATTCCCCGCCTCTGATTCCCCAACTCTAATACCCCGCCTCTGATTCCCCAGCTCTGATTCCCCGCCTCTGATTCCCCGCATCTGATTCCCTGCCTCTGATTCCCCGCCTCTGATTCCAGGCCTCTGATTCATAGCATCTGATTCCGGCCTCTGATTCCCGGCCTCTGATTCCCTGCTTCTGATTCTGATTCCCTGCCTCTGATTCCCCACCTCTGATTCCCCAGCTCTGATTCCCCGCCTCTGATTCCCCGCATCTGATTCCCCAGCTCTGATTCCCCGCCTCTGATTCCCCGCATCTGATACCCTGCATCTGATTCCAAGCCTGTGATTCCCTGCCTCTGATTCCCAACCTCTGATTCCCCACCTCTGATTCCCCATATCTGATTCCCCGCCTCTGTTTCCCCGCCTCGGATTCCCCGCCTCTGTTTCCCCATATCTGATTCCCGGCCTCTGATTCCCCGCCTCTGATTCCCCATATCTGATTCCCTGCCTCTGATTCCCCAACTCTGATTCCCCGCCTCAGATTCCCCAGCTCTGAATCCCCGCCTCTGATTCCCCGCGTCTGATTCCCTGCCTCTGATTCCCCGCCTTGATTCCCCATCTCTGATTCACAATCTCTGATTCCCCACCTCTGATTCCCTATATTTGATTCCCCGCCTCTGTTTCCCCGCCTCTGATTCCCCGCCTCTGATTCCCCATATCTGATTCCCCGCCTCTGATTGCCCACCTCTGATTCCCCGCCTCTGATTCGCCAGCTCTGATTCCCCGCCTCTGATTCCCCGCATCTGATTCCCTGCCTCTGATTCCCCGCCTCTGATTCCCCATCTATGATTCACCGCCTTTGATTCGCCACCTCTGATTCCCCATATCTGATTCCCCACCTCTGTTTCCCCGCCTCTGATTCCCCGCCTCTGATTCTCCATATCTCATTCCCCGCCTCTGAATCCCCATCTCTGATTCCCGGACTCTGATTCCCCTCCTCTGATTCCCGGCCTCTTATTCCCAGCATCTGATTCCCGGCCTCTGATTCCCGGCCTCTGATTCCCCGCTTCTGATTCCCTGCCTCTGATTCCCCATCTCTGATTCCGCACATCTGATTCACTGCCTCTGATTCCCCACCTCTGATTCCCCATATCTGATTCCCCGCCTCTGTTTCCCCGCCTCTGATTCCCCGCCTCTGTTTCCCTATATCTAATTCCCCACCTCTGATGCCCCAACTCTGATTCCCCGCCTCTGATTCCCCAGCTCTGATTCCCCGCCTCTGATTCCCTGCATCCGATTCCCCATATCTGATTCCCCGCCTCTGTTTCCTCGCCTCTGATTCCCCGCCTCTGTTTCCCCATATCTGATTCCCGCCTCTGATTCCCAACTATGATTCCCCGCCTCTGATTCCCCAGCTCTGATTCCCTGCCTCTGATTCCCCGCGTTCTATTCCCTACCTCTGATTCCCCGCCTGTGATTCCCCATCACTGATTCACCACCTCTGATTCCCTACCTCTGATTCCCCATATCTAATTCCCCGCCTCTGTGTGCCCGCCTCTGATTCCCCGCCTCTGTTTCCCCATATCTGATTCCCCGCCTCTGAATCCCCAACTCTGATTCCCTGCCTCAGATTCCCCAGCTCTGATGCCCCGCCTTTGATTCCCCCCGTCTGATTCCCAGCCTCTGAATCCCCGTGTCTGATTTGCTGCCTCTGATTCCCCGCCTCTGATTCCCCATCTCTGATTCACCACCTCTGATTCCCCACCTCTGATTCCCCATCTCTGATTCCGCACATCCAATTCCCTGCCTCTGATTCCCTAACTCTGATTCCCCACCTCTGATTCCCCAGCTCTGATTCCCCGCCTCAGATTCCCCGCGTCTGATTCCCTTCCTCTGATTCCCAGCCTCTGATTCCCTGCCTCTGATTCCCCATATTTGATTCCCCGCCTCTGATTCCCCAACTCTGATTCCCCGCTTCTGATTCCCCAGCTCTGAATCCCTGCCTCTGATTCCCCGCGTCTGATTCCCTGCCTCTGATTCCCCGCCTCTGATTCCCCATCTGTGATTCACAACCTCTGATGCCCCACCTCTGATTCCCCATATCTGATTCCCCGCCTCTGTTTCCCCGCCTCTGATTCCCCGCCTCTGATTCCAGGCCTCTGATTCCCATCATCTGATTCCGGCCTCTGATTCCCGGCCTCTGATTCCCTGCTTCTGATTCTGATTCCCTGCCTCTGATTCCCCATCTCTGATTCCGCACATCTGATTCCCTGCCTCTGATTCCCCACCTCTGATTCCCCATATCTGATTCCCCGCCTCTGTTTCCCCGCCTCTGATTCCCCGCCTCTGTTTCCCAATATCTAAGTCCCCACCTCTGATTCCCCAAATCTGATTCCCCACCTCTGATTCCCCAGCTCTGATTCCCCGCCTCTGATTCCCCGCATCTTATTCCCTGCATCTGATTCCAAGCCTCTGATTCCCTGCCTCTGATTCCCAACCTCTGATTCCCCACCTCTGATTCCCCATATCTGATTCCCCGCCTCTGTTTCCCCGCCTCGGATTCCCCGCCTCAGTTTCCCCATATCTGATTCCCGGCCTCTGATTCCCCGCCTCTGATTCCCCACCTCTGATTCCCTGCCTCTGATTCCCCATCTCCGATTCCCTGCCTCTGATTCCCAACCTCTGATTCCCCACCTCTGATTCCCCGTGTTTGATTCCCTGCCTCTGATTCCCTGCCCTGATTCCCCATCTCTGTTTCACCGCCTTTGATTCGCCACCTCTGATTCCACATATCTGATTCCCCGCCTCTGTTTCCCCGACTCTGATTCCCTTCCTCTGATTCCCAACCTCTGATTCCACACCTCTGATTCCCCATATCTGATTCCCCGCCTCTATTTCCCCATATCTGAATCCCCGCCTCTGATACCCCAACTCTGATTCCCCGCCTCTGATTCCCCAGCTCTGATTCCCCGACTCTGATTCCCGGCGTCCGATTCCCTGCCTCTGATTCCCCGCCTCTGATTCCCCATCTCTGATTCCCCGCCTCTGATTCCCCGTGTCTGATTCCCTGCCTCTGATTCCCCGCCTCTGATTCCCCGCCTCTGATTCCCTGGCACTGAATCCCTGCCCCTGATTCCCCACCTCTGATTCCCCATATCTGATTCCCCGCCTCTGTTTCCCCGCCTCTGATTCCCCGCCTCTGATTCCCCATATCTGATTCCCTGCCTCTGATTCCCCAACTCTGATTCCCCGCCTCTGATTCCCCGGCTCTGAATCCCCGCCTCTGATTCCCCGTGTCTGATTCCCTGCCTCTGATTCCCCGCCTTGATTCACCATCTCTGATTCACAACCTCTGATTCCCCACCTCTGATTCCCTATATTTGATTCCCCGCCTCTGTTTCCCCGCCTCTGATTCCCCGCCTCTGATTCCCCATATCTGACTCCCCGCCTCTGATTGTCCACCTCTGATTCCCCGCCTCTGATTCGCCAGCTCTGATTCCCCGCCTCTGATTCCCCGCATCTGATTCCCTGCCTCTGATTCCACGCCTCTGATTCCCCATCTCTGATTCACCGCCTTTGATTCGCCACCTCTGATTCCCCATATCTGATTCCCCACCTCTGTTTCCCGGCCTCTGATTCCCCGCCTCTGATTCTCCATATCTCATTCCCCGCCTCTGAATCCCCATCTCTGATTCCCGGACTCTGATTCCCCACCTCTGATTCCCGGCCTCTTATTCCCAGCATCTGATTCCCTGCCTCTGATTCCCGGCCACTGATACCCCGCTTCTGATTCTGATTCCCTGCCTCTGATTCCCCATCTCTGATTCACCACATCTAATTCCCTGCCTCTGATTCCACGCCCCTGATTCCCCACCTCTGATTCCCCATATCTGAATCCCCGCCTCTGTTTCCACGCCTCTGATTCCCTGCCTCTGATTCCCAACCTCTGATTCCCCACCCCTGATTCCCCATATCTGATTCCCCGCCTCTGTTTCCCTGCCTCTGATTCCCCGCCCCTGTTTCCCCATATCTGATTCCCCGCCTCTGATTCCCCAACTCTGATTCCCCGCCTCTGATTCCCCAGCTCTGATTCCCCGCCTCTGATTCCCCGTGTTTGATTCCCTGCCTCTGATTCCCCGCCTCTGATTCCCCATCTCTGATTCACCGCCTTTGATTCGCCACCTCTGATTCCCCATATCTGATTCCCCACCTCTGTTACCCCGCCTCTGATTCCCCGCCTCTGATTCCCCATATATCATTCCCCGCCTCTGAATCCCCATCTCTGATTCCCGGACTCTGATTCCCCACCTCTGATTCCCGGCCTCTTATTCCCGGCATCTGAATCCCGGCCTCTGATTCCCGGCCTCTGATTCCCCGCTTCTGATTCTGATTCCCTGCCTCTGATTCCCCATTTCTGATTCCGCACATCTGATTCCCTGCCTCTGATTCCCCACCTCTGATTCCCCATATCTGATTCCTCGCCTCTGTTTCCCCGCCTCTGATTCCCCGCCTCTGTTTCCCCATATCTAATTCCCCACCTCAGATGCCCCAACTCTGATACCCCGCCTCTGATTCCCCAGCTCCCATTCCCCGCCTCTGATTCCCCGCATCCGATTCCCCATATCTGATTCCCCGCATCTGTTTCCCCGCCTTTGATTCCCCGCCTCTGTTTCCCCATATCTGATTCCCCGCCTCTGATTCCCAACTATGATTCCCCGCCTCTGATTCCCCAGCTCTGATTCCCCGCCTCTGATTCCCCGCGTTCTATTCCCTGCCTCTGATTCCCCGCCTGTGATTCCCCATCTCTGATTCACCACCTCTGATTCCCCACCTCTGATTCCCCATATCTAATTCCCCGCCTCTGTTTGCCCGCCTCTGATTCCCCGCCTCTGTTTCCCCATATCTGATTCCCCGTGTCTGATTCCCTGCCTCTGATTCCCCGCCTCTGTTTCCCCGCCTCTGATTCCCTGCCACTGATTCCCTGCCCCTGATACCCCACCTCTGATTCCCCATATCTGATTCCCTGCCTCTGTTTCCCCGCCTCTGATTCCCCGCCTCTGATTCCCCATATCTGATTCCCCGCCTCTGATTCCCCAACTCTGATTCCCCACCTCTGATTCCCCAGCTCTGAATCCCCGCCTCTGATTCCCCGCGTCTGTTTCCCCGCCTCTGATTCCCTGCCTCTGTTTCCCCATATCTAAGTCCCCGACTCTGATTCCCCAACTCTGATTCCCCACCTCTGATTCCCCAGCTCTGATTCCCCGCTTCTGATTCCCCGCATCTGATTCCCTGCATCTGATTCCCAGCCTCTGATTCCCTGCCTCTGATTCCCAACCTCTGATTCCCCACCTCTGATTCCCCATATCTGATTCCCCGCCTCTGTTTCCCCGCCTCTGATTCCCCGCCTCTGTTTCCCCATATCTGATTCCCGGCCTCTGATTCTCCGCCTCTGATTCCCCGCCTCTGATTCCCTGCCTCTGATTCCCCATCTCCGATTCCGCACATCGGATTTCCTGCCTCTGATTCCCCGCCTCTGATTCCCCGCCTCTGATTCCCTGCTTCTGATTCCCAACCTCTGATTCCCCACCTCTGATTCCCCGCCTCTGATTCCCCGCCTCTGTTTCCCCGCCTCTGATTCCCCGCCTCTGATTCCCCAACTCTGAATCCCCGCCTCTGATTCCCCAGCTCTGATTCCCCGCCTCTGATTCCCCGCATCTGATTCCCTGCCTCTGATTCCCCGCCTCTGATTCCAGGCCTCTGATTCCCAGCATCTGATTCCGGCCTCTGATTCCCGGCCTCTGATTCCCTGCTTCTGATTCTGATTCCCTGCCTCTGATTCCCCATCTCTGATTCCGCACATCTGATTCCTTGCCTCTGATTCCCCACCTCTGATTCCCCATATCTGATTCCCCGCCTGGGTTTCCCCGCCTCTGATTCCCCGTCTCTGTTTCCCAATATCTATGTCCCCGCCTCTGATTCCCCAAATCTGATTCCCCACCTCTGATTCCCCAGCTCTGATTCCCCGCCTCTGATTCCCCGCATCTGATTCCCTGCATCTGATTCCACGCCTCTGATTCCCTGCCTCTGATTCCCAACCTCTGATTCCCCACCTCTGATTCCCCATATCTGATTCCCCGCCTCTGTTTCCCCGCCTCGGATTCCCCGCCTCTGTTTCCCCATATCTGATTCCCGGCCTCTGATTCCCCGCCTCTGATTCCCCGCCTCTGATTCCCTGCCTCTGATTCCCCATCTCCGATTCCGCACATCTGATTCCCTTCCTCTGATTCCCCGCCTCTGATTTTCCGCCTCTGATTCCCTGCCTCTGATTCCCAACCTCGGATTCCCCACCTCTGATTCCCCATATCTGATTCCCCGCCTCTGTTTCCCCGCCTCTGATTCCCCGCCTCTGATTCCCAACTCTGATTCCCCGCCTCTGATTCCCCACCCCTGATTCCCCATATCTGATTCCCCGCCTCTGTTTCCCTGCCTCTGATTCCCCGCCCCTGTTTCCCCATTTCTGATTCCCCGCCTCTGATTCCCCAACTCTGATTCCCTTCCTCTGATTCCCCGCCTCTGATTTTCCGCCTCTGATTCCCTGCCTCTGATTCCCAACCTCGGATTCCCCACCTCTGATTCCCCATATCTGATTCCCCGCCTCTGTTTCCCCGCCTCTGATTCCCCGCCTCTGATTCCCAACTCTGATTCCCCGCCTCTGATTCCCCAGCTCTGATTCCCCGTGTTTGATTCCCTGCCTCTGATTCCCTGCCCTGATTCCCCATCTCTGTTTCACCGCCTTTGATTCGCCATCTCTGATTCCCAATATCTGATTCCCCGTCTCAGTTTCCCGGACTCTGATTCCCTGCCTCTGATTCCCAACCTCTGATTCCACACCTCTGATTCCCCATATCTGATTCCCCGCCTCTATTTCTCCATATCTGATTCCCCGCCTCTGATTCCCCAACTCTGATTCCCCGCCTCTGATTCCCCAGCTCTGATTCCCCGACTCTGATTCCCGGCATCCGATTCCCTGCCTCTGATTCCCCGCCTCTGATTCCCCATCTTTGATTCCCCGCCTCTGATTCCCCGCCTCTGATTCCCTGCCACTGATTCCCTGCCCCTGATTCCCCACCTCTGATTCCCCACATCTGATTCCCCGCCTCTGTTTCCCCGCCTCTGATTCCCCGCCTCTGATTCCCCATATCTGATTCCCTGCCTCTGATTCCCCAACTCTGATTCCCCGCCTCTGATTCCCCAGCTCTGAATCCCCGCCTCTGATTCCCCGCGTCTGATTCCCTGCCTCTGATTCCCCGCCTTGATTCCCCATCTCTGATTCACAACCTCTGATTCCCCACCTCTGATTCCCTATATTTGATTCCCCGCCTCTGTTTCCCCGCCTCTGATTCCCCGCCTCTGATTCCCCATATCTGATTCCCCGCCTCTGATTGCCCACCTCTAATTCCCAGCCTCTGATTCGCCAGCTCTGATTCCCCGCCTCTGATTCCCCGCATCTGATTCCCTGCCTCTGATTCCCCGCCTCTGATTCCCCATCTCTGATTCACGGCCTTTGATTCGCCACCTCTGATTCCCCATATCTGATTCCCCACCTCTGATTCCCGGCCTCTTATTCCCAGCATCTGATTCCCGGCCTCTGATTCCCGGCCTCTGATTCCCCGCTTCTGATTCTGATTCCCTGCCTCTTATTCCCCATCTCTGATTCCGCACATCTGATTCCCTGCCTCTGATTCCCCACCTCTGATTCCCCATATCTGATTCCCCGCCTCTGTTTCCCCGCCTCTGATTCCCCGCCTCTGTTTCCCTATATCTAATTCCCCACCTCTGATGCCCCAACTCTGATTCCCCGCCTCTGATTCCCCAGCTCTGATTCCCCGCCTCTGATTCCCTGCATCCGATTCCCCATATCTGATTCCCCACCTCTGTTTCACCGCCTCTGATTCCCTGCCTCTGTTTCCCCATATCTGATTACCGCCTCTGATTCCCAACTATGAATCCCCTCCTCTGATTCCCCAGCTCTGATTCCCTGCCTCTGATTCCCCGCGTTCTATTCCCTGCCTCTGATTCCCCGCCTGTGATTCCCCATCACTGATTCACCACCTCTGATTCCCTACCTCTGATTCCCCATATCTAATTCCCCGCCTCTGTTTGCCCGCCTCTGATTCCCCGCCTCTGTTTCCCCATATCTGATTCCCCGCCTCTGAATCCCCAACTCTGATTACCTGCCTCAGATTCCCCAGCTCTGATTCCCCGCCTTTGATTCCCCCCGTCTGATTCCCAGCCTCTGAATCCCCGTGTCAGATTTCCTGCCTCTGATTCCCCGCCTCTGATTCCCCATCTCTGATTCCCGGACTCTGATTCCCCGCCTCTGATTCCCCATCTCTGATTCCCCGCCTGTGATTCCCCAGCTCTGATTCCCCGCCTCTAATTCCCCAGCTCTGATTCCCAGCCTCTGATTCCCCGTGTTTGATCCCCTGCCTCTGATTACCTTCCTCTGATTCCCGGCCACTGATACCCCGCTTCTGATTCTGATTCCCTGCCTCTGATTCCCCATCTCTGATTCACCACATCTAATTCCCTGCCTCTGATTCCACGCCCCTGATTCCCCACCTCTGATTCCCCATATCTGAATCCCCGCCTCTGTTTCCACGCCTCTGATTCCCTGCCTCTGATTCCCAACCTCTGATTCCCCACCCCTGATTCCCCATATCTGATTCCCCGCCTCTGTTTCCCTGCCTCTGATTCCCCGCCCCTGTTTCCCCATTTCTGATTCCCCGCCTCTGATTCCCCAACTCTGATTCCCCGCCTCTGATTCCCCAGCTCTGATTCCCCACCTCTGATTCCCCGTGTTTGATTCCCTGCCTCTGATTCCCCGCCTCTGATTCCCCATCTCTGATTCACCGCCTTTGATTCGCCACCTCTGATTCCCCATATCTGATTCCCCACCTCTGTTACCCCGCCTCTGATTCCCCGCCTCTGATTCCCCATATATCATTCCCCGCCTCTGAATCCCCATCTCTGATTCCCGGACTCTGATTCCCCACCTCTGATTCCCGGCCTCTTATTCCCGGCATCTGAATCCCGGCCTCTGATTCCCGGCCTCTGATTCCCCGCTTCTGATTCTGATTCCCTGCCTCTGATTCCCCATCTCTGATTCCGCACATCTGATTCCCTGCCTCTGATTCCCCACCTCTGATTCCCCATATCTGATTCCTCGCCTCTGTTTCCCCGCCTCTGATTCCCCGCCTCTGTTTCCCCATATCTAATTCCCCACCTCAGATGCCCCAACTCTGATACCCCGCCTCTGATTCCCCAGCTCCCATTCCCCGCATCTGATTCCCCGCATCCGATTCCCCATATCTGATTCCCCGCCTCTGTTTCCCCGCCTTTGATTCCCCGCCTCTGTTTCCCCATATCTGATTCCCCGCCTCTGATTCCCAACTATGATTCCCCGCCTCTGATTCCCCAGCTCTGATTCCCCGCCTCTGATTCCCCGCGTTCTATTCCCTGCCTCTGATTCCCCGCCTGTGATTCCCCATCTCTGATTCACCACCTCTGATTCCCCACCTCTGATTCCCCATATCTAATTCCCCGCCTCTGTTTGCCCGCCTCTGATTCCCCGCCTCTGTTTCCCCATATCTGATTCCACGTGTCTGATTCCCTGCCTCTGATTCCCCGCCTCTGTTTCCCCGCCTCTGATTCCCTGCCACTGATTCCCTGCCCCTGATACCCCACCTCTGATTCCCCATATCTGATTCCCTGCCTCTGTTTCCCCGCCTCTGATTCCCCGCCTCTGATTCCCCATATCTGATTCCCCGCCTCTGATTCCCCAACTCTGATTCCCCGCCTCTGATTCCCCAGCTCTGAATCCCCGCCTCTGATTCCCCGCGTCTGTTTCCCCGCCTCTGATTCCCCGCCTCTGTTTCCCCATATCTAAGTCCCCGACTCTGATTCCCCAACTCTGATTCCCCACCTCTGATTCCCCAGCTCTGATTCCCCGCCTCTGATTCCCCGCATCTGATTCCCTGCATCTGATTCCCAGCCTCTGATTCCCTGCCTCTGATTCCCAACCTCTGATTCCCCACCTCTGATTCCCCATATCTGATTCCCCGCCTCTGTTTCCCCGCCTCTGATTCCCCGCCTCTGTTTCCCCATATCTGATTCCCGGCCTCTGATTCTCCGCCTCTGATTCCCCGCCTCTGATTCCCTGCCTCTGATTCCCCATCTCCGATTCCGCACATCGGATTCCCTGCCTCTGATTCCCCGCCTCTGATTCCCCGCCTCTGATTCCCTGCTTCTGATTCCCAACCTCTGATTCCCCACCTCTGATTCCCCATATCTGATTCCCCGCCTCTGTTTCCCCGCCTCTGATTCCCCGCCTCTGATTCCCCAACTCTGAATCCCCGCCTCTGATTCCCCAGCTCTGATTCCCCGCCTCTGATTCCCCGCATCTGATTCCCTGCCTCTGATTCCCCGCCTCTGATTCCAGGCCTCTGATTCCCAGCATCTGATTCCGGCCTCTGATTCCCGGCCTCTGATTCCCTGCTTCTGATTCTGATTCCCTGCCTCTGATTCCGCATCTCTGATTCCGCACATCTGATTCCTTGCCTCTGATTCCCCACCTCTGATTCCCTGCTTCTGATTCCCCGCCTGGGTTTCCCTGCCTCTGATTCCCCGCCTCTGTTTCCCAATATCTAAGTCCCCGCCTCTGATTCCCCAAATCTGATTCCCCACCTCTGATTCCCCACCTCTGATTCCCCATATCTGATTCCCCGCCTCTGTTTCCCCGCCTCGGATTCCCCGCCTCTGTTTCCCCATATCTGATTCCCTGCCTCTGATTCCCCATCTCCGATTCCGCACATCGGATTCCCTGCCTCTGATTCCCCGCCTCTGATTCCCCGCCTCTGATTCCCTGCTTCTGATTCCCAACCTCTGATTCCCCACCTCTGATTCCCCATATCTGATTCCCCGCCTCTGTTTCCCCGCCTCTGATTCCCCGCCTCTGATTCCCCAACTCTGAATCCCCGCCTCTGAAACCCCAGCTCTGATTCCCCGCCTCTGATTCCCCGCATCTGATTCCCTGCCTCTGATTCCCCGCCTCTGATTCCAGGCCTCTGATTCCCAGCATCTGAGTCCGGCCTCTGATTCCCGGCCTCTGATTCCCTGCTTCTGATTCTGATTCCCTACCTCTGATTCCCCATCTCTGATTCCGCACATCTGATTCCTTGCCTCTGATTCCCCACCTCTGATTCCCCATATCTGATTCCCCGCCTGGGTTTCCCCGCCTCTGATTCCCCGCCTCTGTTTCCCAATATCTAAGTCCCCGCCTCTGATTCCCCAAATCTGATTCCCCACCTCTGATTCCCCAGCTCTGATTCCCCGCATCTGATTCCCCGCATCTGATTCCCTGCATCTGATTCCAAGCCTCTGATTCCCTGCCTCTGATTCCCAACCTCTGATTCCCCACCTCTGATTCCCCATATCTGATTCCCCGCCTCTGTTTCCCCGCCTCGGATTCCCCGCCTCTGTTTCCCCATATCTGATTCCCGGACTCTGATTCCCCGCCTCTGATTCCCCGCCTCTGATTCCCTGCCTCTGATTCCCCATCTCCGATTCCGCACATCTGATTCCCTTCCTCTGATTCCCCGCCTCTGATTTTCCGCCTCTGATTCCCTGCCTCTGATTCCCAACCTCGGATTCCCCACCTCTGATTCCCCATATCTGATTCCCCGCCCCTGTTTCCCCGCCTCTGATTCCCCACCTCTGATTCCCAACTCTGATTCCCCGCCTCTGATTCCCCAGCTCTGATTCCCCGTGTTTGATTCCCTGCCTCTTATTCCCTGCCCTGATTCCCCATCTCTGTTTCACCGCCTTTGATTCGCCACCTCTGATTCCCAATATCTGATTCCCCGCCTCAGTTTCCCGGACTCTGATTCCCTGCCTCTGATTCCCAACCTCTGATTCCACACCTCTGATTCCCCATATCTGATTCCCCGCCTCTATTTCCCCATATCTGATTCCCCGCTTCTGATTCCCCAACTCTGATTCCCTGCCTCTGATTCCCCAACTCTGATTCCCCAACTCTGATTCCCGGCATCCGATTCCCTGCCTCTGATTCCCCGCCTCTGATTCCCCATCTCTGATTCCCCGCCTCTGATTCCCCGTGTCTGATTCCCTGCCTTTGATTCCCCGCCTCTGATTCCCCGCCTCTGATTCCCAGCCACTGATTCCCTGCCCCTGATTCCCCACCTCTGATTCCCCACATCTGATTCCCCGCCTCTGTTTCCCCGCCTCTGATTCCCCGCCTCTGATTCCCCATATCTGATTCCCTGCCTCTGATTCCCCAACTCTGATTCCCCGCCTCTGATTCCCCAGCTCTGAATCCCCGCCTCTGATTCCCCGCGTCTGATTCCCTGCCTCTGATTCCCCGCCTTGATTCCCCATCTCTGATTCACAACCTCTGATTCCCCACCTCTGATTCCCTATATTTGATTCCCCGCCTCTGTTTCCCCGCCTCTGATTCCCCGCCTCTGATTCCCCATATCTTTTTCCCCGCCTCTGATTGCCCACCTCTAATTCCCAGCCTCTGATTCGCCAGCTCTGATTCCCCGCCTCTGATTCCCCGCATCTGATTCCCTGCCTCTGATTCCCCGCCTCTGATTCCCCATCTCTGATTCACCGCCTTTGATTCGCCACCTCTGATTCCCCATATCTGATTCCCCACCTCTGATTCCCGGCCTCTTATTCCCAGCATCTGATTCCCGGCCTCTGATTCCCGGCCTCTGATTCCCCGCTTCTGATTCTGATTCCCTGCCTCTTATTCCCCATCTCTGATTCCGCACATCTGATTCCCTGCCTCTGATTCCCCACCTCTGATTCCCCATATCTGATTCCCCGCCTCTGTTTCCCCGCCTCTGATTCCCCGCCTCTGTTTCCCTATATCTAATTCCCCACTTCTGATGCCCCAACTCTGATTCCCCGCCTCTGATTCCCCAGCTCTGATTCCCCGCCTCTGATTCCCTGCATCCGATTCCCCATATCTGATTCCCCGCCTCTGTTTCACCGCCTCTGATTCCCCGCCTCTGTTTCCACATATCTGATTCCCGCCTCTGATTCCCAACTATGAATCCCCTCCTCTGATTCCCCAGCTCTGATTCCCTGCCTCTGATTCCCCGCATTCTATTCCCTGCCTCTGATTCCCCGCATTCTATTCCCTGCCTCTGATTCCCCGCCTGTGATTCCCCATCACTGATTCACCACCTCTGATTCCCTACCTCTGATTCCCCATATCTAATTCCCCGCCTCAGATTCCCCGCGTCTGATTCCCTGCCTCTGATTCCCCGCCTCTGATTCCCTGCCTCTGATTACCCATATCTGATTCCCCGCCTCTGATTCCCCAACTCTGATTCCCCGCTTCTGATTCCCCAGCTCTGAATCCCCGCCTCTGATTCCCCGCGTCTGATTCCCTGCCTCTGATTCCCCGCCTCTGATTCCCCATCTGTGATTCACAACCTCTGATGCCCCACCTCTGATTCCCCATATCTTATTCCCTGCCTCTGTTTCCCCGCCTCTGATTCCCCACCTCTGTTTCCCCATATCTGTTTACCCGCCTCTGATTCCCCACCTCTGTTTCCCCATATCTGATTCCCCGCCTCTGATTCCCCAACTCTAATACCCCGCCTCTGATTCCCCAGCTCTGATTCCCCGCCTCTGATTCCCCGCATCTGATTCCCTGCCTCTGATTCCCCGCCTCTGATTCCAGGCCTCTGATTCATAGCATCTGATTCCGGCCTCTGATTCCCGGCCTCTGATTCCCTGCTTCTGATTCTGATTCCCTGCCTCTGATTCCCCATCTCTGATTCCGCACATCTGATTCCCTGCCTCTGATTCCCCACCTCTGATTCCCCAGCTCTGATTCCCCGCCTCTGATTCCCCGCATCTGATACCCTGCATCTGATTCCAAGCCTGTGATTCCCTGCCTCTGATTCCCAACCTCTGATTCCCTACCTCTGATTCCCCATATCTGATTCCCCGCCTCTGATTCCCGGCCTCTGATTCCCCATCTCTGATTCCGCACATCTGATTGCCCACCTCTGATTCCCCACCTCTGATTCCCCATATCTGATTCCCCGCCTCTGTTTCCCCGCCTCTGATGCCCCGCCTTTGATTCCCCCCGTCTGATTCCCAGCCTCTGAATCCCCGTGTCTGATTTGCTGCCTCTGATTCCCCGCCTCTGATTCCCCATCTCTGATTCACCACCTCTGATTCCCCACCTCTGATTCCCCATCTCTGATTCCGCACATCCAATTCCCTGCCTCTGATTCCCCAACTCTGATTCCCCACCTCTGATTCCCCAGCTCTGATTCCCCGCCTCAGATTCCCCGCGTCTGATTCCCTGCCTCTGATTCCCAGCCTCTGATTCCCTGCCTCTGATTCCCCATATTTGATTCCCCGCCTCTGATTCCCCAACTCTGATTCCCCGCTTCTGATTCCCCAGCTCTGAATCCCTGCCTCTGATTCCCCGCGTCTGATTCCCTGCCTCTGATTCCCCGCCTCTGATTCCCCATCTGTGATTCACAACCTCTGATGCCCCACCTCTGATTCCCCATATCTGATTCCCCGCCTCTGTTTCCCCGCCTCTGATTCCCCGCCTCTGATTCCCCATATCTGATTCCCCGCCTCTGATTGCCCACCTCTGATTCCCCGCGTCAGATACCCTGCCTCTGATTCCCCGCCTCTGATTCCCCATCTCTGATTCACCACCTCTGATTCCCGGCCTCTGATTCCCCATATCTGATTCCCTGCCTCTGTTTCCCCGCCTCTGATTCCCTACCTCTGTTTCCCCATGTCTGATTCCCCGCCTCTGATTCCCCAACTCTAATACCCCGCCTCTGATTCCCCAGCTCTGATTCCCCGCCTCTGATTCCCCGCATCTGATTCCCTGCCTCTGATTCCCCGCCTCTGATTCCAGGCCTCTGATTCCCATCATCTGATTCCGGCCTCTGATTCCCGGCCTCTGATTCCCTGCTTCTGATTCTGATTCCCTGCCTCTGATTCCCCATCTCTGATCCCGCACATCTGATTCCCTGCCTCTGATTCCCCACCTCTGATTCCCCATATCTGATTCCCCGCCTCTGTTTCCCCGCCTCTGATTCCCCGCCTCTGTTTCCCAATATCTAAGTCCCCACCTCTGATTCCCCAAATCTGATTCCCCACCTCTGATTCCCCAGCTCTGATTCCCCGCCTCTGATTCCCCGCATCTTATTCCCTGCATCAGATTCCAAGCCTCTGATTCCCTGCCTCTGATTCCCAACCTCTGATTCCCCACCTCTGATTCCCCATATCTGATTCCCCGCCTCTGTTTCCCCGCCTCGGATTCCCCGCCTCAGTTTCCCCATATCTGATTCCCGGCCTCTGATTCCCCGCCTCTGATTCCCCACCTCTGATTCCCTGCCTCTGATTCCCCATCTCCGATTCCCTGCCTCTGATTCCCATCCTCTGATTCCCCACCTCTGATTCCCCGTGTTTGATTCCCTGCCTCTGATTCCCTGCCCTGATTCCCCATCTCTGTTTCACCGCCTTTGATTCGCCACCTCTGATTCCACATATCTGATTCCCCGCCTCTGTTTCCCCGACTCTGATTCCCTTCCTCTGATTCCCAACCTCTGATTCCACACCTCTGATTCCCCATATCTGATTCCCCGCCTCTATTTACCCATATCTGAATCCCCGCCTCTGATTCCCCAACTCTGATTCCCCGTCTCTGATTCCCCAGCTCTGATTCCCCGACTCTGATTCCCGGCGTCCGATTCCCTGCCTCTGATTCCCTGCCTCTGATTCCCCATCTCTGATTCCCCGCCTCTGATTCCCCGTGTCTGATTCCCTGCCTCTGATTCCCCGCCTCTGATTCCCCGCCTCTGATTCCCTGACACTGAATCCCTGCCCCTGATTCCCCACCTCTGATTCCCCATATCTGATTCCCCGCCTCTGATTCCCCGCCTGTGATTCCCCGTGTCTGATTCCCTGCCTCTGATTCCCCGCCTTGATTCACCATCTCTGATTCACAACCTCTGATTCCCCAGCTCTGAATCCCCGCCTCTGATTCCCCGTGTCTGATTCCCTGCCTCTGATTCCCCGCCTTGATTCACCATCTCTGATTCACAACCTCTGATTCCCCACCTCTGATTCCCTATATTTGATTCCCCGCCTCTGTTTCCCCGCCTCTGATTCCCCGCCTCTGATTCCCCATATCTGATTCCCCGCCTCTGATTGCCCACCTCTGATTCCCCGCCTCTGATTCCCCACCTCTGATTCCCGGCCTCTTATTCCCGGCATCTGAATCCCGGCCTCTGATTCCCGGCCTCTGATTCCCCGCTTCTGATTCTGATTCCCTGCCTCTGATTCCCCATCTCTGATTCCGCACATCTGATTCCCTGCCTCTGATTCCCCACCTCTGATTCCCCATATCTGATTCCTCGCCTCTGTTTCCCCGCCTCTGATTCCCCGCCTCTGTTTCCCCATATCTAATTCCCCACCTCAGATGCCCCAACTCTGATACCCCGCCTCTGATTCCCCAGCTCCCATTCCCCGCCTCTGATTCCCCGCATCCGATTCCCCATATCTGATTCCCCGCATCTGTTTCCCCGCCTTTGATTCCCCGCCTCTGTTTCCCCATATCTGATTCCCCGCCTCTGATTCCCAACTATGATTCCCCGCCTCTGATTCCCCAGCTCTGATTCCCCGCCTCTGATTCCCCGCGTTCTATTCCCTGCCTCTGATTCCCCGCCTGTGATTCCCCATCTCTGATTCACCACCTCTGATTCCCCACCTCTGATTCCCCATATCTAATTCCCCGCCTCTGTTTGCCCGCCTCTGATTCCCCGCCTCTGTTTCCCCATATCTGATTCCCCGTGTCTGATTCCCTGCCTCTGATTCCCCGCCTCTGTTTCCCCGCCTCTGATTCCCTGCCACTGATTCCCTGCCCCTGATACCCCACCTCTGATTCCCCATATCTGATTCCCTGCCTCTGTTTCCCCGCCTCTGATTCCCCGCCTCTGATTCCCCATATCTGATTCCCCGCCTCTGATTCGCCAGCTCTGATTCCCCGCCTCTGATTCCCCGCATCTGATTCCCTGCCTCTGATTCCCCGCCTCTGATTCCCCATCTCTGATTCACCGCCTTTGATTCGCCACCTCTGATTCCCCATATCTGATTCCCCACCTCTGTTTCCCGGCCTCTGATTCGCCGCCTCTGATTCTCCATATCTCATTCCCCGCCTCTGAATCCCCATCTCTGATTCCCGGACTCTGATTCCCCACCTCTGATTCCCGGCCTCTTATTCCCAGCATCTGATTCCCTGCCTCTGATTCCCGGCCACTGATACCCCGCTTCTGATTCTGATTCCCTGCCTCTGATTCCCCATCTCTGATTCACCACATCTAATTCCCTGCCTCTGATTCCACGCCCCTGATTCCCCACCTCTGATTCCCCATATCTGAATCCCCGCCTCTGTTTCCACGCCTCTGATTCCCTGCCTCTGATTCCCAACCTCTGATTCCCCACCCCTGATTCCCCATATCTGATTCCCCGCCTCTGTTTCCCTGCCTCTGATTCCCCGCCCCTGTTTCCCCATATCTGATTCCCCGCCTCTGATTCCCCATCTCTGATTCCCCGCCTCTGATTCCCCGTGTCTGATTCCCTGCCTCTGATTCCCCGCCTCTGATTCCCCGCCTCTGATTCCCTGACACTGAATCCCTGCCCCTGATTCCCCACCTCTGATTCCCCATATCTGATTCCCCGCCTCTGATTCCCCGCCTGTGATTCCCCGTGTCTGATTCCCTGCCTCTGATTCCCCGCCTTGATTCACCATCTCTGATTCACAACCTCTGATTCCCCAGCTCTGAATCCCCGCCTCTGATTCCCCGTGTCTGATTCCCTGCCTCTGATTCCCCGCCTTGATTCACCATCTCTGATTCACAACCTCTGATTCCCCACCTCTGATTCCCTATATTTGATTCCCCGCCTCTGTTTCCCCGCCTCTGATTCCCCGCCTCTGATTCCCCATATCTGATTCCCCGCCTCTGATTGCCCACCTCTGATTCCCCGCCTCTGATTCCCCACCTCTGATTCCCGGCCTCTTATTCCCGGCATCTGAATCCCGGCCTCTGATTCCCGGCCTCTGATTCCCCGCTTCTGATTCTGATTCCCTGCCTCTGATTCCCCATCTCTGATTCCGCACATCTGATTCCCTGCCTCTGATTCCCCACCTCTGATTCCCCATATCTGATTCCTCGCCTCTGTTTCCCCGCCTCTGATTCCCCGCCTCTGTTTCCCCATATCTAATTCCCCACCTCAGATGCCCCAACTCTGATACCCCGCCTCTGATTCCCCAGCTCCCATTCCCCGCCTTTGATTCCCCGCATCCGATTCCCCATATCTGATTCCCCGCATCTGTTTCCCCGCCTTTGATTCCCCGCCTCTGTTTCCCCATATCTGATTCCCCGCCTCTGATTCCCAACTATGATTCCCCGCCTCTGATTCCCCAGCTCTGATTCCCCGCCTCTGATTCCCCGCGTTCTATTCCCTGCCTCTGATTCCCCGCCTGTGATTCCCCATCTCTGATTCACCACCTCTGATTCCCCACCTCTGATTCCCCATATCTAATTCCCCGCCTCTGTTTGCCCGCCTCTGATTCCCCGCCTCTGTTTCCCCATATCTGATTCCCCGTGTCTGATTCCCTGCCTCTGATTCCCCGCCTCTGTTTCCCCGCCTCTGATTCCCTGCCACTGATTCCCTGCCCCTGATACCCCACCTCTGATTCCCCATATCTGATTCCCTGCCTCTGTTTCCCCGCCTCTGATTCCCCGCCTCTGATTCCCCATATCTGATTCCCCGCCTCTGATTCGCCAGCTCTGATTCCCCGCCTCTGATTCCCCGCATCTGATTCCCTGCCTCTGATTCCCCGCCTCTGATTCCCCATCTCTGATTCACCGCCTTTGATTCGCCACCTCTGATTCCCCATATCTGATTCCCCACCTCTGTTTCCCGGCCTCTGATTCGCCGCCTCTGATTCTCCATATCTCATTCCCCGCCTCTGAATCCCCATCTCTGATTCCCGGACTCTGATTCCCCACCTCTGATTCCCGGCCTCTTATTCCCAGCATCTGATTCCCTGCCTCTGATTCCCGGCCACTGATACCCCGCTTCTGATTCTGATTCCCTGCCTCTGATTCCCCATCTCTGATTCACCACATCTAATTCCCTGCCTCTGATTCCACGCCCCTGATTCCCCACCTCTGATTCCCCATATCTGAATCCCCGCCTCTGTTTCCACGCCTCTGATTCCCTGCCTCTGATTCCCAACCTCTGATTCCCCACCCCTGATTCCCCATATCTGATTCCCCGCCTCTGTTTCCCTGCCTCTGATTCCCCGCCCCTGTTTCCCCATATCTGATTCCCCGCCTCTGATTCCCCAACTCTGATTCCCCGCCTCTGATTCCCCAGCTCTGATTCCACGCCTCTGATTCCCCGTGTTTGATTCCCTGCCTCTGATTCCCCGCCTCTGATTCCCCATCTCTGATTCACCGCCTTTGATTCGCCACCTCTGATTCCCCATATCTGATTCCCCACCTCTGTTACCCCGCCTCTGATTCCCCGCCTCTGATTCCCCATATATCATTCCCCGCCTCTGAATCCCCATCTCTGATTCCCGGACTCTGATTCCCCACCTCTGATTCCCGGCCTCTTATTCCCGGCATCTGAATCCCGGCCTCTGATTCCCGGCCTCTGATTCCCCGCTTCTGATTCTGATTCCCTGCGTCTGATTCCCCATCTCTGATTCCGCACATCTGATTCCCTGCCTCTGATTCCCCACCTCTGATTCCCCATATCTGATTCCTCGCCTCTGTTTCCCCGCCTCTGATTCCCCGCCTCTGTTTCCCCATATCTAATTCCCCACCTCAGATGCCCCAACTCTGATACCCCGCCTCTGATTCCCCAGCTCCCATTCCCCGCCTCTGATTCCCCGCATCCGATTCCCCATATCTGATTCCCCGCATCTGTTTCCCCGCCTTTGATTCCCCGCCTCTGTTTCCCCATATCTGATTCCCCGCCTCTGATTCCCCATATCTGATTCCCCGCCTCTGATTGCCCACCTCTGATTCCCCGCCTCTGATTCGCCAGCTCAGATTCCCCGCCTCTGATTCCCCGCATCTGATTCCCTGCCTCTGATTCCCCGCCTCTGATTCCCCATCTCTGATTCACCGCCTTTGATTCGCCACCTCTGATTCCCCATATCTGATTCCCCACCTCTGTTTCCCCGCCTCTGATTCCCCGCCTCTGATTCTCCATATCTCATTCCCCGCCTCTGAATCCCCATCTCTGATTCCCGGACTCTGATTCCCCTCCTCTGATTCCCGGCCTCTTATTCCCGGCCTCTGATTCCCCGCTTCTGATTCCCTGCCTTGATTCCCCATCTCTGATGCCCCAACTCTGATTCCCCGCCTCTGATTCCCCAGCTCTGATTCCCCGCCTCTGATTCCCTGCATCCGATTCCCCATATCTGATTCCCCGCCTCTGTTTCCTCGCCTCTGATTCCCCGCCTCTGTTTCCCCATATCTGATTCCCGCCTCTGATTCCCAACTATGATTCCCCGCCTCTGATTCCCCAGCTCTGATTCCCTGCCTCTGATTCCCCGCGTTCTATTCCCTGCCTCTGATTCCCCGCCTGTGATTCCCCATCACTGATTCACCACCTCTGATTCCCTACCTCTGATTCCCCATATCTAATTCCCCGCCTCTGTTTGCCCGCCTCTGATTCCCCGCCTCTGTTTCCCCATATCTGATTCCCCGCCTCTGAATCCCCAACTCTGATTCCCTGCCTCAGATTCCCCAGCTCTGATGCCCCGCCTTTGATTCCCCCCGTCTGATTCCCAGCCTCTGAATCCCCGTGTCTGATTTGCTGCCTCTGATTCCCCGCCTCTGATTCCCCATCTCTGATTCACCACCTCTGATTCCCCACCTCTGATTCCCCATCTCTGATTCCGCACATCCAATTCCCTGCCTCTGATTCCCCAACTCTGATTCCCCACCTCTGATTCCCCAGCTCTGATTCCCCGCCTCAGATTCCCCGCGTCTGATTCCCTGCCTCTGATTCCCAGCCTCTGATTCCCTGCCTCTGATTCCCCATATTTGATTCCCCGCCTCTGATTCCCCAACTCTGATTCCCCGCTTCTGATTCCCCAGCTCTGAATCCCTGCCTCTGATTCCCCGCGTCTGATTCCCTGCCTCTGATTCCCCGCCTCTGATTCCCCATCTGTGATTCACAACCTCTGATGCCCCACCTCTGATTCCCCATATCTGATTCCCCGCCTCTGTTTCCCCGCCTCTGATTCCCCGCCTCTGATTCCCCATATCTGATTCCCCGCCTCTGATTGCCCACCTCTGATTCCCCGCGTCAGATACCCTGCCTCTGATTCCCCGCCTCTGATTCCCCATCTCTGATTCACCACCTCTGATTCCCGGCCTCTGATTCCCCATATCTGATTCCCTGCCTCTGTTTCCCCGCCTCTGATTCCCTACCTCTGTTTCCCCATGTCTGATTCCCCGCCTCTGATTCCCCAACTCTAATACCCCGCCTCTGATTCCCCAGCTCTGATTCCCCGCCTCTGATTCCCCGCATCTGATTCCCTGCCTCTGATTCCCCGCCTCTGATTCCAGGCCTCTGATTCCCATCATCTGATTCCGGCCTCTGATTCCCGGCCTCTGATTCCCTGCTTCTGATTCTGATTCCCTGCCTCTGATTCCCCATCTCTGATTCCGCACATCTGATTCCCTGCCTCTGATTCCCCACCTCTGATTCCCCATATCTGATTCCCCGCCTCTGTTTCCCCGCCTCTGATTCCCCGCCTCTGTTTCCCAATATCTAAGTCCCCACCTCTGATTCCCCAAATCTGATTCCCCACCTCTGATTCCCCAGCTCTGATTCCCCGCCTCTGATTCCCCGCATCTTATTCCCTGCATCTGATTCCAAGCCTCTGATTCCCTGCCTCTGATTCCCAACCTCTGATTCCCCACCTCTGATTCCCCATATCTGATTCCCCGCCTCTGTTTCCCCGCCTCGGATTCCCCGCCTCAGTTTCCCCATATCTGATTCCCGGCCTCTGATTCCCCGCCTCTGATTCCCCACCTCTGATACCCTGCCTCTGATTCCCCATCTCCGATTCCCTGCCTCTGATTCCCATCCTCTGATTCCCCACCTCTGATTCCCCGTGTTTGATTCCCTGCCTCTGATTCCCTGCCCTGATTCCCCATCTCTGTTTCACCGCCTTTGATTCGCCACCTCTGATTCCACATATCTGATTCCCCGCCTCTGTTTCCCCGACTCTGATTCCCTTCCTCTGATTCCCAACCTCTGATTCCACACCTCTGATTCCCCATATCTAATTCCCCGCCTCTATTTCCCCATATCTGAATCCCCGCCTCTGATTCCCCAACTCTGATTCCCCGTCTCTGATTCCCCAGCTCTGATTCCCCGACTCTGATTCCCGGCGTCCGATTCCCTGCCTCTGATTCCCCGCCTCTGATTCCCCATCTCTGATTCCCCGCCTCTGATTCCCCGTGTCTGATTCCCTGCCTCTGATTCCCCGCCTCTGATTCCCCGCCTCTGATTCCCTGACACTGAATCCCTGCCCCTGATTCCCCACCTCTGATTCCCCATATCTGATTCCCCTCCTCTGATTCCCCGCCTGTGATTCCCCGTGTCTGATTCCCTGCCTCTGATTCCCCGCCTTGATTCACCATCTCTGATTCACAACCTCTGATTCCCCAGCTCTGAATCCCCGCCTCTGATTCCCCGTGTCTGATTCCCTGCCTCTGATTCCCCGCCTTGATTCACCATCTCTGATTCACAACCTCTGATTCCCCACCTCTGATTCCCTATATTTGATTCCCCGCCTCTGTTTCCCCGCCTCTGATTCCCCGCCTCTGATTCCCCATATCTGATTCCCCGCCTCTGATTGCCCACCTCTGATTCCCCGCCTCTGATTCCCCACCTCTGATTCCCGGCCTCTTATTCCCGGCATCTGAATCCCGGCCTCTGATTCCCGGCCTCTGATTCCCCGCTTCTGATTCTGATTCCCTGCCTCTGATTCCCCATCTCTGATTCCGCACATCTGATTCCCTGCCTCTGATTCCCCACCTCTGATTCCCCATATCTGATTCCTCGCCTCTGTTTCCCCGCCTCTGATTCCCCGCCTCTGTTTCCCCATATCTAATTCCCCACCTCAGATGCCCCAACTCTGATACCCCGCCTCTGATTCCCCAGCTCCCATTCCCCGCCTCTGATTCCCCGCATCCGATTCCCCATATCTGATTCCCCGCATCTGTTTCCCCGCCTTTGATTCCCCGCCTCTGTTTCCCCATATCTGATTCCCCGCCTCTGATTCCCAACTATGATTCCCCACCTCTGATTCCCCAGCTCTGATTCCCCGCCTCTGATTCCCCGCGTTCTATTCCCTGCCTCTGATTCCCCGCCTGTGATTCCCCATCTCTGATTCACCA
Source organism: Narcine bancroftii (assembly GCF_036971445.1). Taxonomy (NCBI): domain Eukaryota; kingdom Metazoa; phylum Chordata; class Chondrichthyes; order Torpediniformes; family Narcinidae; genus Narcine; species Narcine bancroftii. Next base: position 144,433,687 of record NC_091472.1, on the reverse strand, counting down.
CCTCTGATTCCCCACCTCTGATTCCCCATATCTAATTCCCCGCCTCTGTTTGCCCGCCTCTGATTCCCCGCCTCTGTTTCCCCATATCTGATTCCCCGTGTCTGATTCCCTGCCTCTGATTCCCCGCCTCTGTTTCCCCGCCTCTGATTCCCTGCCACTGATTCCCTGCCCCTGATACCCCACCTCTGATTCCCCATATCTGATTCCCTGCCTCTGTTTCCCCGCCTCTGATTCCCCGCCTCTGATTCCCCATATCTGATTCCCCGCCTCTGATTCGCCAGCTCTGATTCCCCGCCTCTGATTCCCCGCATCTGATTCCCTGCCTCTGATTCCCCGCCTCTGATTCCCCATCTCTAATTCACCGCCTTTGATTCGCCACCTCTGATTCCCCATATCTGATTCCCCACCTCTGTTTCCCGGCCTCTGATTCGCCGCCTCTGATTCTCCATATCTCATTCCCCGCCTCTGAATCCCCATCTCTGATTCCCGGACTCTGATTCCCCACCTCTGATTCCCGGCCTCTTATTCCCAGCATCTGATTCCCTGCCTCTGATTCCCGGCCACTGATACCCCGCTTCTGATTCTGATTCCCTGCCTCTGATTCCCCATCTCTGATTCACCACATCTAATTCCCTGCCTCTGATTCCACGCCCCTGATTCCCCACCTCTGATTCCCCATATCTGAATCCCCGCCTCTGTTTCCACGCCTCTGATTCCCTGCCTCTGATTCCCAACCTCTGATTCCCCACCCCTGATTCCCCATATCTGATTCCCCGCCTCTGTTTCCCTGCCTCTGATTCCCCGCCCCTGTTTCCCCATATCTGATTCCCCGCCTCTGATTCCCCAACTCTGATTCCCCGCCTCTGATTCCCCAGCTCTGATTCCACGCCTCTGATTCCCCGTGTTTGATTCCCTGCCTCTGATTCCCCGCCTCTGATTCCCCATCCCTGATTCACCGCCTTTGATTCGCCACCTCTGATTCCCCATATCTGATTCCCCACCTCTGTTACCCCGCCTCTGATTCCCCGCCTCTGATTCCCCATATATCATTCCCCGCCTCTGAATCCCCATCTCTGATTCCCGGACTCTGATTCCCCACCTCTGATTCCCGGCCTCTTATTCCCGGCATCTGAATCCCGGCCTCTGATTCCCGGCCTCTGATTCCCCGCTTCTGATTCTGATTCCCTGCGTCTGATTCCCCATCTCTGATTCCGCACATCTGATTCCCTGCCTCTGATTCCCCACCTCTGATTCCCCATATCTGATTCCTCGCCTCTGTTTCCCCGCCTCTGATTCCCCGCCTCTGTTTCCCCATATCTAATTCCCCACCTCAGATGCCCCAACACTGATACCCCGCCTCTGATTCCCCAGCTCCCATTCCCCGCCTCTGATTCCCCGCATCCGATTCCCCATATCTGATTCCCCGCATCTGTTTCCCCGCCTTTGATTCCCCGCCTCTGTTTCCCCATATCTGATTCCCCGCCTCTGATTCCCAACTATGATTCCCCGCCTCTGATTCCCCAGCTCTGATTCCCCGCCTCTGATTCCCCGCGTTCTATTCCCTGCCTCTGATTCCCCGCCTGTGATTCCCCATCTCTGATTCACCACCTCTGATTCCCCACCTCTGATTCCCCATATCTAATTCCCCGCCTCTGTTTGCCCGCCTCTGATTCCCCGCCTCTGTTTCCCCATATCTGATTCCCCGTGTCTGATTCCCTGCCTCTGATTCCCCGCCTCGATTTCCCCGCCTCTGATTCCCTGCCACTGATTCCCTGCCCCTGATACCCCACCTCTGATTCCCAATATCTGATTCCCTGCCTCTGTTTCCCCGCCTCTGATTCCCCGCCTCTGATTCCCCATATCTGATTCCCCGCCTCTGATTCCCCAACTCTGATTCCCCGCCTCTGATTCCCCAGCTCTGATTCCCCGCCTCTGATTCCCCGCATCTGATTCCCTGCCTCTGATTCCCCGCCTCTGATTCCAGGCCTCTGATTCCCATCATCTGATTCCGGCCTCTGATTCCCGGCCTCTGATTCCCTGCTTCTGATTCTGATTCCCTGCCTCTGATTCCCCATCTCTGATTCCGCACATCTGATTCCCTGCCTCTGATTCCCAACCTCTGATTCCCCATATCTGATTCCCCGCCTCTGTTTCCCCGCCTCTGATTCCCCGCCTCTGTTTCCCAATATCTAAGTCCCCACCTCTGATTCCCCAAATCTTATTCCCCACCTCTGATTCCCCAGCTCTGATTACCCGCCTCTGATTCCCCGCATCTTATTCCCTGCATCTGATTCCAAGCCTCTGATTCCCTGCCTCTGATTCCCAACCTCTGATTCCCCACCTCTGATTCCCCATATCTGATTCCCCGCCTCTGTTTCCCCGCCTCGGATTCCCCGCCTCAGTTTCCCCATATCTGATTCCCGGCCTCTGATTCCCCGCCTCTGATTCCCCACCTCTGATTCCCTGCCTCTGATTCCCCATCTCCGATTCCCTGCCTCTGATTCCCATCCTCTGATTCCCCACCTCTGATTCCCCGTGTTTGATTCCCTGCCTCTGATTCCCTGCCCTGATTCCCCATCTCTGTTTCACCGCCTTTGATTCGCCACCTCTGATTCCACATATCTGATTCCCCGCCTCTGTTTCCCCGACTCTGATTCCCTTCCTCTGATTCCCAACCTCTGATTCCACACCTCTGATTCCCCATATCTGATTCCCCGCCTCTATTTCCCCATATCTGAATCCCCGCCTCTGATTCCCCAACTCTGATTCCCCGTCTCTGATTCCCCAGCTCTGATTCCCCGACTCTGATTCCCGGCGTCCGATTCCCTGCCTCTGATTCCCCGCCTCTGATTCCCCATCTCTGATTCCCCGCCTCTGATTCCCCGTGTCTGATTCCCTGCCTCTGATTCCCCGCCTCTGATTCCCCGCCTCTGATTCCCTGACACTGAATCCCTGCCCCTGATTCCCCACCTCTGATTCCCCATATCTGATTCCCCGCCTCTGTTTCCCCGCCTCTGATTCCCCGCCTCTGATTCCCCATATCTGATTCCCTGCCTCTGATTCCCCAACTCTGATTCCCCGCCTCTGATTCCCCAGCTCTGAATCCCCGCCTCTGATTCCCCGTGTCTGATTCCCTGCCTCTGATTCCCCGCCTTGATTCACCATCTCTGATTCACAACCTCTGATTCCCCACCTCTGATTCCCTATATTTGATTCCCAGCCTCTGTTTCCCCGCCTCTGATTCCCCGCCTCTGATTCCCCATATCTGATACCCCGCCTCTGATTGCCCACCTCTGATTCCCCGCCTCTGATTCGCCAGCTCTGATTCCCCGCCTCTGATTCCCCGCATCTGATTCCCTGCCTCTGATTCCCCGCCTCTGATTCCCCATCTCTGATTCACCGCCTTTGATTCGCCACCTCTGATTCCCCATATCTGATTCCCCACCTCTGTTTCCCGGCCTCTGATTCGCCGCCTCTGATTCTCCATATCTCATTCCCCGCCTCTGAATCCCCATCTCTGATTCCCGGACTCTGATTCCCCACCTCTGATTCCCGGCCTCTTATTCCCAGCATCTGATTCCCTGCCTCTGATTCCCGGCCACTGATACCCCGCTTCTGATTCTGATTCCCTGCCTCTGATTCCCCATCTCTGATTCACCACATCTAATTCCCTGGCTCTGATTCCACGCCCCTGATTCCCCACCTCTGATTCCCCATATCTGAATCCCCGCCTCTGTTTCCACGCCTCTGATTCCCTGCCTCTGATTCCCAACCTCTGATTCCCCACCCCTGATTCCCCATATCTGATTCCCCGCCTCTGTTTCCCTGCCTCTGATTCCCCGCCCCTGTTTCCCCATATCTGATTCCCCGCCTCTGATTCCCCAACTCTGATTCCCCGCCTCTGATTCCCCAGCTCTGATTCCCCGCCTCTGATTCCCCGTGTTTGATTCCCTGCCTCTGATTCCCCGCCTCTGATTCCCCATCTCTGATTCACCGCCTTTGATTCGCCACCTCTGATTCCCCATATCTGATTCCCCACCTCTGTTACCCCGCCTCTGATTCCCCGCCTCTGATTCCCCATATATCATTCCCCGCCTCTGAATCCCCATCTCTGATTCCCGGACTCTGATTCCCCACCTCTGATTCCCGGCCTCTTATTCCCGGCATCTGAATCCCGGCCTCTGATTCCCGGCCTCTGATTCCCCGCTTCTGATTCTGATTCCCTGCCTCTGATTCCCCATCTCTGATTCCGCACATCTGATTCCCTGCCTCTGATTCCCCACCTCTGATTCCCCATATCTGATTCCTCGCCTCTGTTTCCCCGCCTCTGATTCCCCGCCTCTGTTTCCCCATATCTAATTCCCCACCTCAGATGCCCCAACTCTGATACCCCGCCTCTGATTCCCCAGCTCCCATTCCCCGCCTCTGATTCCCCGCATCCGATTCCCCATATCTGATTCCCCGCATCTGTTTCCCCGCCTTTGATTCCCCGCCTCTGTTTCCCCATATCTGATTCCCCGCCTCTGATTCCCAACTATGATTCCCCGCCTCTGATTCCCCAGCTCTGATTCCCCGCCTCTGATTCCCCGCGTTCTATTCCCTGCCTCTGATTCCCCACCTGTGATTCCCCATCTCTGATTCACCACCTCTGATTCCCCACCTCTGATTCCCCATATCTAATTCCCCGCCTCTGTTTGCCCGCCTCTGATTCCCCGCCTCTGTTTCCCCATATCTTATTCCCCGTGTCTGATTCCCTGCCTCTGATTCCCCGCCTCTGTTTCCCCGCCTCTGATTCCCTGCCACTGATTCCCTGCCCCTGATAACCCACCTCTGATTCCCCATATCTGATTCCCTGCCTCTGTTTCCCCGCCTCTGATTCCCCGCCTCTGATTCCCCATATCTGATTCCCCGCCTCTGATTCCCCAACTCTGATTCCCCGCCTCTGATTCCCCAGCTCTGAATCCCCGCCTCTGATTCACCGCGTTTGTTTCCCCGCCTCTGATTCCCCGCCTCTGTTTCCCCATATCTAAGTCCCCGACTCTGATTCCCCAACTCTGATTCCCCACCTCTGATTCCCCAGCTCTGATTCCCCGCCTCTGATTCCCCGCATCTGATTCCCTGCATCTGATTCCCAGCCTCTGATTCCCTGCCTCTGATTCCCAACCTCTGATTCCCCACCTCTGATTCCCCATATCTGATTCCCCGCCTCTGTTTCCCCGCCTCTGATTCCCCGCCTCTGTTTCCCCATATCTGATTCCCGGCCTCTGATTCTCCGCCTCTGATTCCCCGCCTCTGATTCCCTGCCACTGATTCCCCATCTCCGATTCCGCACATCGGATTTCCTGCCTCTGATTCCCCGCCTCTGATTCCCCGCCTCTGTTTCCCTGCTTCTGATTCCCAACCTCTGATTCCCCACCTCTGATTCCCCATATCTGATTCCCCACCTCTGTTTCCCCGCCTCTGATTCCCCGCCTCTGATTCCCCAACTCTGTATCCCCGCCTCTGATTCCCCAGCTCTGATTCCCCGCCTCTGATTCCCCGCATCTGATTCCCTGCCTCTGATTCCCCTCCTCTGATTCCAGGCCTCTGACTCCCAGCATCTGATTCCGGCCTCTGATTCCCGGCCTCTGATTCCCTGCTTCTGATTCTGATTCCCTGCCTCTGATTCCCCATCTCTGATTCCGCACATCTGATTCCTTGCCTCTGATTCCCCACCTCTGATTCCCCATATCTGATTCCCCGCCTGGGTTTCCCCGCCTCTGATTCCCCGCCTCTGTTTCCCAATATCTAAGTCCCCGCCTCTGATTCCCCAAATCTGATTCCCCACCTCTGATTCCCCAGCTCTGATTCCCCGCCTCTGATTCCCCGCATCTGATTCCCTGCATCTGATTCCAAGCCTCTGATTCCCTGCCTCTGATTCCCAACCTCTGATTCCCCACCTCTGATTCCCCATATCTGATTCCCCGCCTCTGTTTCCCCGCCTCGGATTCCCCGCCTCTGTTTCCCCATATCTGATTCCCGGCCTCTGATTCCCCGCCTCTGATTCCCCGCCTCTGATTCCCTGCCTCTGATTCCCCATCTCCGATTCCGCACATCTGATTCCCTTCCTCTGATTCCCCGCCTCTGATTTTCCGCCTCTGATTCCCTGCCTCTGATTCCCAACCTCGGATTCCCCACCTCTGATTCCCCATATCTGATTCCCCGCCTCTGTTTCCCCGCCTCTGATTCCCCACCTCTGATTCCCAACTCTGATTCCCCGCCTCTGATTCCCCAGCTCTGATTCCCCGTGTTTGATTCCCTTCCTCTGATTCCCTGCCCTGATTCCCCATCTCTGTTTCACCGCCTTTGATTCGCCATCTCTGATTCCCAATATCTGATTCCCCGTCTCAGTTTCCCGGACTCTGATTCCCTGCCTCTGATTCCCAACCTCTGATTCCACACCTCTGATTCCCCATATCTGATTCCCCGCCTCTATTTCTCCATATCTGATTCCCCGCCTCTGATTCCCCAACTCTGATTCCCCGCCTCTGATTCCCCAGCTCTGATTCCCCGACTCTGATTCCCGGCATCCGATTCCCTGCCTCTGATTCCCCGCCTCTGATTCCCCATCTTTGATTCCCCGCCTCTGATTCCCCGCCTCTGATTCCCTGCCACTGATTCCCTGCCCCTGATTCCCCACCTCTGATTCCCCACATCTGATTCCCCGCCTCTGTTTCCCCGCCTCTGATTCCCCGCCTCTGATTCCCCATATATGATTCCCTGCCTCTGATTCCCCAACTCTGATTCCCCGCCTCTGATTCCCCAGCTCTGAATCCCCGCCTCTGATTCCCCGCGTCTGATTCCCTGCCTCTGATTCCCCGCCTTGATTCCCCATCTCTGATTCACAACCTCTGATTCCCCACCTCTGATTCCCTATATTTGATTCCCCGCCTCTGTTTCCCCGCCTCTGATTCCCCGCCTATGATTCCCCATATCTGATTCCCCGCCTCTGATTGCCCACCTCTAATTCCCAGCCTCTGATTCGCCAGCTCTGATTCCCCGCCTCTGATTCCCCGCATCTGATTCCCTGCCTCTGATTCCCCGCCTCTGATTCCCCATCTCTGATTCACCGCCTTTGATTCGCCACCTCTGATTCCCCATATCTTATTCCCCACCTCTGATTCCCGGCCTCTTATTCCCAGCATCTGATTCCCGGCCTCTGATTCCCGGCCTCTGATTCCCCGCTTCTGATTCTGATTCCCTGCCTCTTATTCCCCATCTCTGATTCCGCACATCTGATTCCCTGCCTCTGATTCCCCACCTCTGATTCCCCATATCTGATTCTCCGCCTCTGTTTCCCCGCCTCTGATTCCCCACCTCTGTTTCCCTATATCTAATTCCCCACCTCTGATGCCCCAACTCTGATTTCCCGCCTCTGATTCCCCAGCTCTGATTCCCCGCCTCTGATTCCCTGCATCCGATTCCCCATATCTGATTCCCCGCCTCTGTTTCACCGCCTCTGATTCCCCGCCTCTGTTTCCCCATATCTGATTACCGCCTCTGATTCCCAACTATGAATCCCCTCCTCTGATTCCCCAGCTCTGATTCCCTGCCTCTGATTTCCCGCGTTCTATTCCCTGCCTCTGATTCCCCGCCTGTGATTCCCCATCACTGATTCACCACCTCTGATTCCCTACCTCTGATTCCACATATCTAATTCCCCGCCTCTGTTTGCCCGCCTCTGATTCCCCGCCTCTGTTTCCCCATATCTGATTCCCCGCCTCTGAATCCCCAACTCTGATTACCTGCCTCAGATTCCCCAGCTCTGATTCCCCGCCTTTGATTCCCCCCGTCTGATTCCCAGCCTCTGAATCCCCGTGTCTGATTTCCTGCCTCTGATTCCCCGCCTCTGATTCCCCATCTCTGATTCACCGCCTCTGATTCCCCACCTCTGATTCCCCCTCTCTGATTCCGCACATCCAATTCCCTGCCTCTGATTCCCCAACTCTGATTCCCCACCTCTGATTCCCCAGCTCTGATTCCCCGCCTCAGATTCCCCGCGTCTGATTCCCTGCCTCTGATTCCCCGCCTCTGATTCCCTGCCTCTGATTCCCCATATCTGATTCCCCGCCTCTGATTCCCCAACTCTGATTCCCCGCTTCTGATTCCCCAGCTCTGAATCCCCGCCTCTGATTCCCCGTGTCTGATTCCCTGCCTCTGATTCCCCGCCTCTGATTCCCCATCTGTGATTCACAACCTCTGATGCCCCACCTCTGATTCCCCATATCTGATTCCCTGCCTCTGTTTCCCCGCCTCTGATTCCCCACCTCTGTTTCCCCATATCTGATTCCCCGCCTCTGATTCCCCAACTCTAATACCCCGCCTCTGATTCCCCAGCTCTGATTCCACGCCTCTGATTCCCCATATCTGATTCCCTGCCACTGATTCCCCGCCTCTGATTCCCCATCTCTGTTTCACCACCTCTGATTCCCGGCCTCTGATTGCCCACCTCTGATTCCCCGCCTCTGATTCCCCAGCTCTGATTCCCCTCCTCTGATTCCCCGCATCTGATTCCCTGCCTCTGATTCCCCGCCTCTGATTCCAGGCCTCTGATTCCCAACCTCTGATTCCCCACCTCTGATTCCCCATATCTGATTTCCCGCCTCTGTTTCACCGCCTCTGATTCCCCGCCTCTGTTTCCCCATATCTGATTCCCCGCCTCTGATTCCCCAACTCTGATTCCCCGCCTGTGATTCCCCAGCTCTAATTCCCCGCCTCTGATTCCCCATATCTGATTCCCATCCTCTGATTGCCCACCTCTGATTCCCCTCCTCTGATTCGCCAGCTCTGATTCCCCGCCTCTGATTCCCCGCATCTGATTCCCTGCCTCTGATTCCCCGCCTCTGATTCCCCATCTCTGATTCCCCGCCTGTGATTCCCCAGCTCTGATTTCCAGCCTCTGATTCCCCGTGTTTGATCCCCTGCCTCTGATTACCTTCCTCTGATTCCCGGCCTCTGATACCCCGCTTCTGATTCTGATTCCCTGCCTCTGATTCCCCATCTCTGATTCACCACATCTAATTCCCTGCCTCTGATTCCACGCCCCTGATTCCCCACCTCTGATTCCCCATATCTGAATCCCCGCCTCTGTTTCCACGCCTCTGATTCCCTGCCTCTGATTCCCAACCTCTGATTCCCCACCCCTGATTCCCCATATCTGATTCCCCGCCTCTGTTTCCCTGCCTCTGATTCTCCGCCCCTGTTTCCCCATATCTGATTCCCCGCCTCTGATTCCCCAACTCTGATTCCCCACCTCTGATTCCCCAGCTCTGATTCCCCGCCTCTGATTCCCCGTGTTTGATTCCCTGCCTCTGATTCCCCGCCTCTGATTCCCCATATCTGATTCCCCACCTCTGTTACCCCGCCTCTGATTCCCCGTCTCTGATTCCCCATATATCATTCCCCGCCTCTGAATCCCCATCTCTGATTCCCAGACTCTGATTCCCCAACTCTGATTCCCGGCCTCTTATTCCCGGCATCTGAATCCCGGCCTCTGATTCCCGGCCCCTGATTCCCCGCTTCTGATTCTGATTCCCTGCCTCTGATTCCCCATCTCTGATTCCGCACATCTGATTCCCTGCCTCTGATTCCCCACCTCTGATTCCCCATATCTGATTCCCCACCTCTGTTTCCCCGCCTCTTATTCCCCGCCTCTGTTTCCCCATATCTAATTCCCCACCTCTGATGCCCCAACTCTGATACCCCGCCTCTGATTCCCCAGCTCTGATTCCCCGCCTCTGATTCCCCGCATCCGATTCCCCATATCTGATTCCCCGCCTCTGTTTCCCCGCCTTTGATTCCCCGCCTCTGTTTCCCCATATCTGATTCCCCGCCTCTGATTCCCAACTATGATTCCCCGCCTCTGATTCCCCAGCTCTGATTCCCCGCCTCTGATTCCCCGCGTTCTATTCCCTGCCTCTGATTCCCCGCCTGTGATTCCCCATCTCTGATTCACCACCTCTGATTCCCCACCTCTGATTCCCCATATCTAATTCCCCGCCTCTGTTTGCCCGCCTCTGATTTCCCGCCTCTGTTTCCCCATATCTGATTCCCCGTGTCTGATTCCCTGCCTCTGATTCCCCGCCTCTGATTCCCCGCCTCTGATTCCCTGCCACTGATTCCCTGCCCCTGATACCCCACCTCTTATTCCCCATATCTGATTCCCTGCCTCTGTTTCCCCGCCTCTGATTCCCCGCCTCTGATTCCCCACCTCTGATTCCCCGCCTCTGATTCCCCAACTCTGATTCCCCGCCTCTGATTCCCCAGCTCTGATACCCGCCTCTGATTCCCCGCGTCTGTTTCCCCGCCTCTGATTCCCTGCCTCTGTTTCCCCATATCTAAGTCCCCGACTCTGATTCCCCAACTCTGATTCCCCACCTCTGATTCCCTAGCTCTGATTCCCCGCCTCTGATTCCCCGCATCTGATTCCCTGCATCTGATTCCCAGCATCTGATTACCTGCCTCTGATTCCCAACCTCTGATTCCCCACCTCTGATTCCCCATATCTGATTCCCCGCCTCTGTTTCCCCGCCTCTGATTCCCCGCCTCTGTTTCCCCATATCTGATTCCCGGCCTCTGATTCCCCGCCTCTGATTCCCCGCCTCTGATTCCCTGTCTCTGATTCCCCATCTCCGATTCCGCACATCGGATTTCCTGCCTCTGATTCCCCGCCTCTGATTCCCCGCCTCTGATTCCCTGCTTCTGATTCCCAACCTCTGATTCCCCACCTCTGATTCCCCATATCTGATTCCCCACCTCTGTTTCCCCGCCTCTGATTCCCCGCCTCTGATTCCCCAACTCTGCATCCCCGCCTCTGATTCCCCAGCTCTGATTCCACGCCTCTGATTCCCTGTGTTTGATTCCCTGCCTCTGATTCCCTGCCATGATTCCCCATCTCTGATTCGCCACCTCTGATTCCCAATATCTGATTCCCCTCCTCTGTTTCCCCGCCTCTGATTCCCAACCTCTGATTCCACACCTCTGATTCCTCATATCTGATTCCCCGCCTCTGTTTCCCCGCCTCTGATTCCCCGCCCCTGTTTCCCCATATCTGATTCCCCACCTCTGATTCTCCTACTCTGCTTCCCCGCCTCTGATTCCCCAGCTCTGATTCCCCGCCTCTGATTCCCCGTTTTTGATTCCCTGCCTCTGATTACCGGCCTCTGATTCCCCATCTCTGATTCACCGCCTTTGATTCGCCACCTCTGTTTCCCCATATCTGATTCCCCACCTCTGTTTCCCCGCCTCTGATTCCCCGCCTCTGATTCCCCATATCTGATTCCCCGGCTCTGATTGCCCACCTCTGATTCCCCGCCTCTGATTCGCCAGCTCTGATTCCCCGCCTCTGATTCCCCGCATCTGATTCCCTGCCTCTGATTCCCCGCCTCTGATTCCCCATCTCTGATTCACCGCCTTTGATTCGCCACCTCTGATTCCCCATATCTGATTCCCCACCTCTGTTTCCCGGCCTCTGATTCCCCGCCTCTGATTCTCCATATCTCATTCCCCGCCTCTGAATCCCCATCTCTGATTCCCGGACTCTGATTCCCCACCTCTGATTCCCGGCCTCTTATTCCCAGCATCTGATTCCCGGCCTCTGATTCCCGGCCTCTGATTCCCCGCTTCTGATTCTGATTCCCTGCCTCTGATTCCCCATCTCTGATTCCGCACATCTGATTCCCTGCCTCTGATTCCCCACCTCTGATTCCCCATATCTGATTCCCCGCCTCTGTTTCCCTGCCTCTGATTCCCGGCCTCTGTTTCCCCATATCTGATTCCCCTCCTCTGATTCCCCAACTCTGATTCCCCGCCTCTGATACCCCGCCTCTGATTCCCCATCTCTAATTCATCACATCTGATTCCCCACCTCTGCTTCCCCATCTCTGATTCTCTACCTCTGATTCGCCACCTCTGATTGCCCATATCTGATTCCCTGCCTATGATTCCCCGCCTCTGATTCCCCGCCTCTGATTCCCTGCCTCTGATTCGCAACCTCTAATTCCCCACCTCTGATTCCCCATATCTGATTCCCCGCCTCTGTTTCCCTGCCTCTGATTCCCGGCCTCTGTTTCCCCATATCTGATTCCCCTCCTCTGATTCCCCAACTCTGATTCCCCGCCTCTGATACCCCGCCTCTGATTCCCCATCTCTAATTCATCACATCTGATTCCCCACCTCTGCTTCCCCATCTCTGATTCTCTACCTCTGATTCGCCACCTCTGATTGCCCATATCTGATTCACCGCCTCTGTTTCCCCGCATCTGATTCCTCGCCTCTGATTCCCCATATTTGATTCCCCGCCTCTGATTCCCCATCTCTGATTCCCGGACTCATTCCCCAACTCTGATTCCCCGCCTCTGATTCGCCATATTTCATTCCCCTCCTCTGATTTCCCATCTCTGATTCCCGGACTCTGATTCCCCAACTCTGATTTCCCCGCCTCTGAATCCCCAGCTCTGATTTCCCGCCTCTGATTCCCCACCTGTGATACAACATATCTGATTCCCGGCCTCTGTTTCCCCGCCTCTGATTCCCCACCTCTGATTCACCATATCTGATTCCCCGCCTCTGATTCCCCACCACTGATTCCCCTCCTCTGATTCGCCAGTTATGATTGCCCGCCTCTGATTCCCCGTTTCTGATTCCCTGCCTCTGATTCCCCGCCTCTGATTCCCCATGTCTGACTCACCACCTCTGATTCCCCACCTCTGATACCCCATCTCTGATTCCGCACATCCGATTCCCTGCCTCTGATTCCCCGCCTCTGATTCCCCGCCTCTGATTCCCTGCCTCTGATTCGAAACCTCTTATTCCCCACCTCTGATTCCCCATATCTGATTCCCCGCCTCTGTTTCCCCGCCTCTGATTGGCACCTCTGATACCCCGCCTCTGATTCCCCATCTCTAATTCATCACATCTGATTCCCCACCTCTGCTTCCCCATCTCCGATTCTCTACCTCTGATTCGCCACCTCTGATTCCCAATATCTGATTCACCGCCTCTGTTTCCCTGCCTCTGATTCCCCGCCTCTGATTCCCCATATCTGATTCCCCGCCTCTGATTCCCCATCTCTGATTCCCGGTCTCTGATTCCCCACCTCTGTTTCCCGGCCTCTGATTCCCAATCCCTGATTCACCGCCTCTGACTCCCAGTGTCTGATTCCCTGCCTCTGATTCCCCGCCTCTGAATCCCCTCCTCTGATTCCCTGCCACTGATACCCCGCTCCTGATTCCCCACCTCTGATACCCCATATCTGATTCCCCGCCTCTGTTTCCCCGCCTCTGATTCCCCACCTCTGATTCCCCATATCTGATTCCCTGCCTCTGATTCCCCAACTCTGATTCCCCGCCTCTGATTCCCCAGCTCTGATTCCCCGCCTCTGATTCCCCACCTCTGATCCAACATATCTGATTCCCCGCCTCTGTTTCCCCGCCTCTGATTCCCCACCTCTGATTCCCCATATCTGATTCCCCGCCTATGATTCCCCACCTCTGATTCCCCGCCTCTGATTCGCCAGCTATGATTCCCCTCCTCTGGTTCCCCGCATCTGATTCCCCGTCTCTGATTCCCCATGTCTGACCCTGCCTCTGATTCCACGCCTTTGATTCCCCATCTCTGATTCACCACCTCTGATTCCCCACCTCTGATTCCCCATCTCTGATTCTGCACATCCGATTCCCTGCCTTTGATTCCCTGCCTCTGATTCGCAACCTGTTATTCCCCACCTCTGAAACCCCATATCTGATTCCCCGCCACTGTTTCCCTGCCTCTGATTCCCCTCCTCTGTTTCTCCATATCTGATTCCCCGCCTCTGTTTCACCGCCTCTGATTGGCACCTCTGATACCCCGCCTCTGATTCCCCATCTCTAATTCATCACATCTGATTCCCCACCTCTGCTTCCCCATCTCTGATTCTCTACCTCTGATTCGCAACCTCTGATTCCGAATATCTGATTCCCTGCCTCTGATTCCCCAACTCTGATTCCCCGCCTCTGATTCCCCATATCTTATTCCCCGCCTCTGTTTCCCCCCCTCTGATTCCTAGCCTCTGATTCCCCATATCTGATTCCCCGCCTTTGATTCCCCAACTCTAATACCCCGCCTCTGATTCCCCAACTCTGATTCCCCGCTTCTGATTCCCCAGCTCTGAATCCCCGCCTCTGATTCCCCGCGTCCGATTCCCTGCCTCTGATTCCCCGCCTCTGATTCCCCATCTGTGATTCACAACCTCTGATGCCCCACCTCTGATTCCCCATATCTGATTCCCTGCCTCTGTTTCCCCGCCTCTGATTCCCCACCTCTGTTTCCCCATATCTGATTCCCCGCCTCTGATTCCCCAACTCTAATACCCCGCCTCTGATTCCCCAGCTCTGATTCCACGCCTCTGATTCCCCATATCTGATTCCCTGCCACTGATTCCCCGCCTCTGATTCCCCATCTCTGATTCACCACCTCTGATTCCCGGCCTCTGATTGCCCACCTCTGATTCCCCGCCTCTGATTCCCCAGCTCTGATTCCCCTCCTCTGATTCCCCGCATCTGATTCCCTGCCTCTGATTCCCCGCCTCTGATTCCAGGCCTCTGATTCCCAACCTCTGATTCCCCACCTCTGATTCCCCATATCTGATTTCCCGCCTCTGTTTCACCGCCTCTGATTCCCCGCCTCTGTTTCCCCATATCTGATTCCCCGCCTCTGATTCCCCAACTCTGATTCCCCGCCTGTGATTCCCCAGCTCTAATTCCCCGCCTCTGATTCCCCATATCTGATTCCCATCCTCTGATTGCCCACCTCTGATTCCCCTCCTCTGATTCGCCAGCTCTGATTCCCCGCCTCTGATTCCCCGCATCTGATTCCCTGCCTCTGATTCCCCGCCTCTGATTCCCCATCTCTGATTCCCCGCCTGTGATTCCCCAGCTCTGATTCCCAGCCTCTGATTCCCCGTGTTTGATCCCCTGCCTCTGATTACCTTCCTCTGATTCCCGGCCTCTGATACCCCGCTTCTGATTCTGATTCCCTGCCTCTGATTCCCCATCTCTGATTCACCACATCTAATTCCCTGCCTCTGATTCCACGCCCCTGATTCCCCACCTCTGATTCCCCATATCTGAATCCCCGCCTCTGTTTCCACGCCTCTGATTCCCTGCCTCTGATTCCCAACCTCTGATTCCCCACCCCTGATTCCCCATATCTGATTCCCCGCCTCTGTTTCCCTGCCTCTGATTCTCCGCCCCTGTTTCCCCATATCTGATTCCCCGCCTCTGATTCCCCAACTCTGATTCCCCACCTCTGATTCCCCAGCTCTGATTCCCCGCCTCTGATTCCCCGTGTTTGATTCCCTGCCTCTGATTCCCCGCCTCTGATTCCCCATATCTGATTCCCCACCTCTGTTACCCCGCCTCTGATTCCCCGTCTCTGATTCCCCATATATCATTCCCCGCCTCTGAATCCCCATCTCTGATTCCCAGACTCTGATTCCCCACCTCTGATTCCCGGCCTCTTATTCCCGGCATCTGAATCCCGGCCTCTGATTCCCGGCCCCTGATTCCCCGCTTCTGATTCTGATTCCCTGCCTCTGATTCCCCATCTCTGATTCCGCACATCTGATTCCCTGCCTCTGATTCCCCACCTCTGATTCCCCATATCTGATTCCCCACCTCTGTTTCCCCGCCTCTTATTCCCCGCCTCTTTTTCCCCATATCTAATTCCCCACCTCTGATGCCCCAACTCTGATACCCCGCCTCTGATTCCCCAGCTCTGATTCCCCGCCTCTGATTCCCCGCATCCGATTCCCCATATCTGATTCCCCGCCTCTGTTTCCCCGCCTTTGATTCCCCGCCTCTGTTTCCCCATATCTGATTCCCCGCCTCTGATTCCCAACTATGATTCCCCGCCTCTGATTCCCCAGCTCTGATTCCCCGCCTCTGATTCCCCGCGTTCTATTCCCTGCCTCTGATTCCCCGCCTGTGATTCCCCATCTCTGATTCACCACCTCTGATTCCCCACCTCTGATTCCCCATATCTAATTCCCCGCCTCTGTTTGCCCGTCTCTGATTTCCCGCCTCTGTTTCCCCATATCTGATTCCCCGTGTCTGATTCCCTGCCTCTGATTCCCCGCCTCTGATTCCCCGCCTCTGATTCCCTGCCACTGATTCCCTGCCCCTGATACCCCACCTCTTATTCCCCATATCTGATTCCCTGCCTCTGTTTCCCCGCCTCTGATTCCCCGCCTCTGATTCCCCACCTCTGATTCCCCGCCTCTGATTCCCCAACTCTGATTCCCCGCCTCTGATTCCCCAGCTCTGATACCCGCCTCTGATTCCCCGCGTCTGTTTCCCCGCCTCTGATTCCCTGCCTCTGTTTCCCCATATCTAAGTCCCCGACTCTGATTCCCCAACTCTGATTCCCCACCTCTGATTCCCCAGCTCTGATTCCCCGCCTCTGATTCCCCGCATCTGATTCCCTGCATCTGATTCCCAGCATCTGATTACCTGCCTCTGATTCCCAACCTCTGATTCGCCACCTCTGATTCCCCATATCTGATTCCCCGCCTCTGTTTCCCCGCCTCTGATTCCCCGCCTCTGTTTCCCCATATCTGATTCCCGGCCTCTGATTCCCCGCCTCTGATTCCCCGCCTCTGATTCCCTGTCTCTGATTCCCCATCTCCGATTCCGCACATCGGATTTCCTGCCTCTGATTCCCCGCCTCTGATTCCCCGCCTCTGATTCCCTGCTTCTGATTCCCAACCTCTGATTCCCCACCTCTGATTCCCCATATCTGATTCCCCACCTCTGTTTCCCCGCCTCTGATTCCCCGCCTCTGATTCCCCAACTCTGCATCCCCGCCTCTGATTCCCCAGCTCTGATTCCACGCCTCTGATTCCCTGTGTTTGATTCCCTGCCTCTGATTCCCTGCCATGATTCCCCATCTCTGATTCGCCACCTCTGATTCCCCATATCTGATTCCCCTCCTCTGTTTCCCCGCCTCTGATTCCCAACCTCTGATTCCACACCTCTGATTCCTCATATGTGATTCCCCGCCTCTGTTTCCCCGCCTCTGATTCCCCGCCCCTGTTTCCCCATATCTGATTCCCCACCTCTGATTCTCCTACTCTGCTTCCCCGCCTCTGATTCCCCAGCTCTGATTCCCCGCCTCTGATTCCCCGTTTTTGATTCCCTGCCTCTGATTCCCCGCCTCTGATTCCCCATCTCTGATTCACCGCCTTTGATTCGCCACCTCTGTTTCCCCATATCTGATTCCCCACCTCTGTTTCCCCGCCTCTGATTCCCCGCCTCTGATTCCCCATATCTGATTCCCCGGCACTGATTGCCCACCTCTGATTCCCCGCCTCTGATTCGCCAGCTCTGATTCCCCGCCTCTGATTCCCCGCATCTGATTCCCTGCCTCTGATTCCCCGCCTCTGATTCCCCATCTCTGATTCACCGCCTTTGATTCGCCACCTCTGATTCCCCATATCTGATTCCCCACCTCTGTTTCCCGGCCTCTGATTCCCCGCCTCTGATTCTCCATATCTCATTCCCCGCCTCTGAATCCCCATCTCTGATTCCCGGACTCTGATTCCCCACCTCTGATTCCCGGCCTCTTATTCCCAGCATCTGATTCCCGGCCTCTGATTCCCGGCCTCTGATTCCCCGCTTCTGATTCTGATTCTCTGCCTCTGATTCCCCATCTCTGATTCCGCACATCTGATTCCCTGCCTCTGATTCCCCACCTCTGATTCCCCATATCTGATTCCCCGCCTCTGTTTCCCTGCCTCTGATTCCCGGCCTCTGTTTCCCCATATCTGATTCCCCTCCTCTGATTCCCCAACTCTGATTCCCCGCCTCTGATACCCCGCCTCTGATTCCCCATCTCTAATTCATCACATCTGATTCCCCACCTCTGCTTCCCCATCTCTGATTCTCTACCTCTGATTCGCCACCTCTGATTGCCCATATCTGATTCCCTGCCTATGATTCCCCGCCTCTGATTGCCCATATCTGATTCCCTGCCTATGATTCCCCGCCTCTGATTCCCCGCATCTGATTCCCTGCCTCTGATTCGCAACCTCTAATTCCCCACCTCTGATTCCCCATATCTGATTCCCCACCTCTGTTTCCCGGCCTCTGATTCCCCGCCTCTGATTCTCCATATCTCATTCCCCGCCTCTGAATCCCCATCTCTGATTCCCGGACTCTGATTCCCCACCTCTGATTCCCGGCCTCTTATTCCCAGCATCTGATTCCCGGCCTCTGATTCCCGGCCTCTGATTCCCCGCTTCTGATTCTGATTCCCTGCCTCTGATTCCCCATCTCTGATTCCGCACATCTGATTCCCTGCCTCTGATTCCCCACCTCTGATTCCCCATATCTGATTCCCCGCCTCTGTTTCCCTGCCTCTGATTCCCGGCCTCTGTTTCCCCATATCTGATTCCCCTCCTCTGATTCCCCAACTCTGATTCCCCGCCTCTGATACCCCGCCTCTGATTCCCCATCTCTAATTCATCACATCTGATTCCCCACCTCTGCTTCCCCATCTCTGATTCTCTACCTCTGATTCGCCACCTCTGATTGCCCATATCTGATTCCCTGCCTATGATTCCCCGCCTCTGATTCCCCGCCTCTGATTCCCTGCCTCTGATTCGCAACCTCTAATTCCCCACCTCTGATTCCCCATATCTGATTCCCCGCCTCTGTTTCCCTGCCTCTGATTCCCGGCCTCTGTTTCCCCATATCTGATTCCCCTCCTCTGATTCCCCAACTCTGATTCCCCGCCTCTGATACCCCGCCTCTGATTCCCCATCTCTAATTCATCACATCTGATTCCCCACCTCTGCTTCCCCATCTCTGATTCTCTACCTCTGATTCGCCACCTCTGATTGCCCATATCTGATTCACCGCCTCTGTTTCCCCGCATCTGATTCCTCGCCTCTGATTCCCCATATTTGATTCCCCGCCTCTGATTCCCCATCTCTGATTCCCGGACTCATTCCCCAACTCTGATTCCCCGCCTCTGATTCCCCATATTTCATTCCCCTCCTCTGATTTCCCATCTCTGATTCCCGGACTCTGATTCCCCAACTCTGATTTCCCCGCCTCTGAATCCCCAGCTCTGATTTCCCGCCTCTGATTCCCCACCTGTGATACAACATATCTGATTCCCGGCCTCTGTTTCCCCGCCTCTGATTCCCCACCTCTGATTCACCATATCTGATTCCCCGCCTCTGATTCCCCACCACTGATTCCCCTCCTCTGATTCGCCAGTTATGATTGCCCGCCTCTGATTCCCCGTTTCTGATTCCCTGCCTCTGATTCCCCGCCTCTGATTCCCCATGTCTGACTCACCACCTCTGATTCCCCACCTCTGATACCCCATCTCTGATTCCGCACATCCGATTCCCTGCCTCTGATTCCCCGCCTCTGATTCCCCGCCTCTGATTCCCTGCCTCTGATTCGAAACCTCTTATTCCCCACCTCTGATTCCCCATATCTGATTCCCCGCCTCTGTTTCCCCGCCTCTGATTGGCACCTCTGATACCCCGCCTCTGATTCCCCATCTCTAATTCATCACATCTGATTCCCCACCTCTGCTTCCCCATCTCCGATTCTCTACCTCTGATTCGCCACCTCTGATTCCCAATATCTGATTCACCGCCTCTGTTTCCCTGCCTCTGATTCCCCGCCTCTGATTCCCCATATCTGATTCCCCGCCTCTGATTCCCCATCTCTGATTCCCGGTCTCTGATTCCCCACCTCTGTTTCCCGGCCTCTGATTCCCAATCCCTGATTCACCGCCTCTGACTCCCAGTGTCTGATTCCCTGCCTCTGATTCCCCGCCTCTGAATCCCCTCCTCTGATTCCCTGCCACTGATACCCCGCTCCTGATTCCCCACCTCTGATACCCCATATCTGATTCCCCGCCTCTGTTTCCCCGCCTCTGATTCCCCACCTCTGATTCCCCATATCTGATTCCCTGCCTCTGATTCCCCAACTCTGATTCCCCGCCTCTGATTCCCCAGCTCTGATTCCCCGCCTCTGATTCCCCACCTCTGATCCAACATATCTGATTCCCCGCCTCTGTTTCCCCGCCTCTGATTCCCCACCTCTGATTCCCCATATCTGATTCCCCGCCTATGATTCCCCACCTCTGATTCCCCGCCTCTGATTCGCCAGCTATGATTCCCCTCCTCTGGGTCCCCGCATCTGATTCCCCGTCTCTGATTCCCCATGTCTGACCCTGCCTCTGATTCCACGCCTTTGATTCCCCATCTCTGATTCACCACCTCTGATTCCCCACCTCTGATTCCCCATCTCTGATTCTGCACATCCGATTCCCTGCCTTTGATTCCCTGCCTCTGATTCGCAACCTGTTATTCCCCACCTCTGAAACCCCATATCTGATTCCCCGCCACTGTTTCCCTGCCTCTGATTCCCCTCCTCTGTTTCTCCATATCTGATTCCCCGCCTCTGTTTCACCGCCTCTGATTGGCACCTCTGATACCCCGCCTCTGATTCCCCATCTCTAATTCATCACATCTGATTCCCCACCTCTGCTTCCCCATCTCTGATTCTCTACCTCTGATTCGCAACCTCTGATTCCGAATATCTGATTCCCTGCCTCTGATTCCCCAACTCTGATTCCCCGCCTCTGATTCCCCATATCTTATTCCCCGCCTCTGTTTCCCCCCCTCTGATTCCTAGCCTCTGATTCCCCATATCTGATTCCCCGCCTTTGATTCCCCAACTCTAATACCCCGCCTCTGATTCCCCAACTCTGATTCCCCGCTTCTGATTCCCCAGCTCTGAATCCCCGCCTCTGATTCCCCGCGTCCGATTCCCTGCCTCTGATTCCCCGCCTCTGATTCCCCATCTGTGATTCACAACCTCTGATGCCCCACCTCTGATTCCCCATATCTGATTCCCTGCCTCTGTTTCCCCGCCTCTGATTCCCCACCTCTGTTTCCCCATATCTGATTCCCCGCCTCTGATTCCCCAACTCTAATACCCCGCCTCTGATTCCCCAGCTCTGATTCCACGCCTCTGATTCCCCATATCTGATTCCCTGCCACTGATTCCCCGCCTCTGATTCCCCATCTCTGATTCACCACCTCTGATTCCCGGCCTCTGATTGCCCACCTCTGATTCCCCGCCTCTGATTCCCCAGCTCTGATTCCCCTCCTCTGATTCCCCGCATCTGATTCCCTGCCTCTGATTCCCCGCCTCTGATTCCAGGCCTCTGATTCCCAACCTCTGATTCCCCACCTCTGATTCCCCATATCTGATTTCCCGCCTCTGTTTCACCGCCTCTGATTCCCCGCCTCTGTTTCCCCATATCTGATTCCCCGCCTCTGATTCCCCAACTCTGATTCCCCGCCTGTGATTCCCCAGCTCTAATTCCCCGCCTCTGATTCCCCATATCTGATTCCCATCCTCTGATTGCCCACCTCTGATTCCCCTCCTCTGATTCGCCAGCTCTGATTCCCCGCCTCTGATTCCCCGCATCTGATTCCCTGCCTCTGATTCCCCGCCTCTGATTCCCCATCTCTGATTCCCCGCCTGTGATTCCCCAGCTCTGATTCCCAGCCTCTGATTCCCCGTGTTTGATCCCCTGCCTCTGATTACCTTCCTCTGATTCCCGGCCTCTGATACCCCGCTTCTGATTCTGATTCCCTGCCTCTGATTCCCCATCTCTGATTCACCACATCTAATTCCCTGCCTCTGATTCCACGCCCCTGATTCCCCACCTCTGATTCCCCATATCTGAATCCCCGCCTCTGTTTCCACGCCTCTGATTCCCTGCCTCTGATTCCCAACCTCTGATTCCCCACCCCTGATTCCCCATATCTGATTCCCCGCCTCTGTTTCCCTGCCTCTGATTCTCCGCCCCTGTTTCCCCATATCTGATTCCCCGCCTCTGATTCCCCAACTCTGATTCCCCACCTCTGATTCCCCAGCTCTGATTCCCCGCCTCTGATTCCCCGTGTTTGATTCCCTGCCTCTGATTCCCCGCCTCTGATTCCCCATATCTGATTCCCCACCTCTGTTACCCCGCCTCTGATTCCCCGCCTCTGATTCCCCGCCTCTGATACCCCGCCTCTGATTCCCCATCTCTAATTCATCACATCTGATTCCCCACCTCTGCTTCCCCATCTCTGATTCTCTACCTCTGATTCGCCACCTCTGATTGCCCATATCTGATTCCCTGCCTATGATTCCCCGCCTCTGATTGCCCATATCTGATTCCCTGCCTATGATTCCCCGCCTCTGATTCCCCGCATCTGATTCCCTGCCTCTGATTCGCAACCTCTAATTCCCCACCTCTGATTCCCCATATCTGATTCCCCACCTCTGTTTCCCGGCCTCTGATTCCCCGCCTCTGATTCTCCATATCTCATTCCCCGCCTCTGAATCCCCATCTCTGATTCCCGGACTCTGATTCCCCACCTCTGATTCCCGGCCTCTTATTCCCAGCATCTGATTCCCGGCCTCTGATTCCCGGCCTCTGATTACCCGCTTCTGATTCTGATTCCCTGCCTCTGATTCCCCATCTCTGATTCCGCACATCTGATTCCCTGCCTCTGATTCCCCACCTCTGATTCCCCATATCTGATTCCCCGCCTCTGTTTCCCTGCCTCTGATTCCCGGCCTCTGTTTCCCCATATCTGATTCCCCTCCTCTGATTCCCCAACTCTGATTCCCCGCCTCTGATACCCCGCCTCTGATTCCCCATCTCTAATTCATCACATCTGATTCCCCACCTCTGCTTCCCCATCTCTGATTCTCTACCTCTGATTCGCCACCTCTGATTGCCCATATCTGATTCCCTGCCTATGATTCCCCGCCTCTGATTCCCCGCCTCTGATTCCCTGCCTCTGATTCGCAACCTCTAATTCCCCACCTCTGATTCCCCATATCTGATTCCCCGCCTCTGTTTCCCTGCCTCTGATTCCCGGCCTCTGTTTCCCCATATCTGATTCCCCTCCTCTGATTCCCCAACTCTGATTCCCCGCCTCTGATACCCCGCCTCTGATTCCCCATCTCTAATTCATCACATCTGATTCCCCACCTCTGCTTCCCCATCTCTGATTCTCTACCTCTGATTCGCCACCTCTGATTGCCCATATCTGATTCACCGCCTCTGTTTCCCCGCATCTGATTCCTCGCCTCTGATTCCCCATATTTGATTCCCCGCCTCTGATTCCCCATCTCTGATTCCCGGACTCATTCCCCAACTCTGATTCCCCGCCTCTGATTCCCCATATTTCATTCCCCTCCTCTGATTTCCCATCTCTGATTCCCGGACTCTGATTCCCCAACTCTGATTTCCCCGCCTCTGAATCCCCAGCTCTGATTTCCCGCCTCTGATTCCCCACCTGTGATACAACATATCTGATTCCCGGCCTCTGTTTCCCCGCCTCTGATTCCCCACCTCTGATTCACCATATCTGATTCCCCGCCTCTGATTCCCCACCACTGATTCCCCTCCTCTGATTCGCCAGTTATGATTGCCCGCCTCTGATTCCCCGTTTCTGATTCCCTGCCTCTGATTCCCCGCCTCTGATTCCCCATGTCTGACTCACCACCTCTGATTCCCCACCTCTGATACCCCATCTCTGATTCCGCACATCCGATTCCCTGCCTCTGATTCCCCGCCTCTGATTCCCCGCCTCTGATTCCCTGCCTCTGATTCGAAACCTCTTATTCCCCACCTCTGATTCCCCATATCTGATTCCCCGCCTCTGTTTCCCCGCCTCTGATTGGCACCTCTGATACCCCGCCTCTGATTCCCCATCTCTAATTCATCACATCTGATTCCCCACCTCTGCTTCCCCATCTCCGATTCTCTACCTCTGATTCGCCACCTCTGATTCCCAATATCTGATTCACCGCCTCTGTTTCCCTGCCTCTGATTCCCCGCCTCTGATTCCCCATATCTGATTCCCCGCCTCTGATTCCCCATCTCTGATTCCCGGTCTCTGATTCCCCACCTCTGTTTCCCGGCCTCTGATTCCCAATCCCTGATTCACCGCCTCTGACTCCCAGTGTCTGATTCCCTGCCTCTGATTCCCCGCCTCTGAATCCCCTCCTCTGATTCCCTGCCACTGATACCCCGCTCCTGATTCCCCACCTCTGATACCCCATATCTGATTCCCCGCCTCTGTTTCCCCGCCTCTGATTCCCCACCTCTGATTCCCCATATCTGATTCCCTGCCTCTGATTCCCCAACTCTGATTCCCCGCCTCTGATTCCCCAGCTCTGATTCCCCGCCTCTGATTCCCCACCTCTGATCCAACATATCTGATTCCCCGCCTCTGTTTCCCCGCCTCTGATTCCCCACCTCTGATTCCCCATATCTGATTCCCCGCCTATGATTCCCCACCTCTGATTCCCCGCCTCTGATTCGCCAGCTATGATTCCCCTCCTCTGGTTCCCCGCATCTGATTCCCCGTCTCTGATTCCCCATGTCTGACCCTGCCTCTGATTCCACGCCTTTGATTCCCCATCTCTGATTCACCACCTCTGATTCCCCACCTCTGATTCCCCATCTCTGATTCTGCACATCCGATTCCCTGCCTTTGATTCCCTGCCTCTGATTCGCAACCTGTTATTCCCCACCTCTGAAACCCCATATCTGATTCCCCGCCACTGTTTCCCTGCCTCTGATTCCCCTCCTCTGTTTCTCCATATCTGATTCCCCGCCTCTGTTTCACCGCCTCTGATTGGCACCTCTGATACCCCGCCTCTGATTCCCCATCTCTAATTCATCACATCTGATTCCCCACCTCTGCTTCCCCATCTCTGATTCTCTACCTCTGATTCGCAACCTCTGATTCCGAATATCTGATTCCCTGCCTCTGATTCCCCAACTCTGATTCCCCGCCTCTGATTCCCCATATCTTATTCCCCGCCTCTGTTTCCCCCCCTCTGATTCCTAGCCTCTGATTCCCCATATCTGATTCCCCGCCTTTGATTCCCCAACTCTAATACCCCGCCTCTGATTCCCCAACTCTGATTCCCCGCTTCTGATTCCCCAGCTCTGAATCCCCGCCTCTGATTCCCCGCGTCCGATTCCCTGCCTCTGATTCCCCGCCTCTGATTCCCCATCTGTGATTCACAACCTCTGATGCCCCACCTCTGATTCCCCATATCTGATTCCCTGCCTCTGTTTCCCCGCCTCTGATTCCCCACCTCTGTTTCCCCATATCTGATTCCCCGCCTCTGATTCCCCAACTCTAATACCCCGCCTCTGATTCCCCAGCTCTGATTCCACGCCTCTGATTCCCCATATCTGATTCCCTGCCACTGATTCCCCGCCTCTGATTCCCCATCTCTGATTCACCACCTCTGATTCCCGGCCTCTGATTGCCCACCTCTGATTCCCCGCCTCTGATTCCCCAGCTCTGATTCCCCTCCTCTGATTCCCCGCATCTGATTCCCTGCCTCTGATTCCCCGCCTCTGATTCCAGGCCTCTGATTCCCAACCTCTGATTCCCCACCTCTGATTCCCCATATCTGATTTCCCGCCTCTGTTTCACCGCCTCTGATTCCCCGCCTCTGTTTCCCCATATCTGATTCCCCGCCTCTGATTCCCCAACTCTGATTCCCCGCCTGTGATTCCCCAGCTCTAATTCCCCGCCTCTGATTCCCCATATCTGATTCCCATCCTCTGATTGCCCACCTCTGATTCCCCTCCTCTGATTCGCCAGCTCTGATTCCCCGCCTCTGATTCCCCGCATCTGATTCCCTGCCTCTGATTCCCCGCCTCTGATTCCCCATCTCTGATTCCCCGCCTGTGATTCCCCAGCTCTGATTCCCAGCCTCTGATTCCCCGTGTTTGATCCCCTGCCTCTGATTACCTTCCTCTGATTCCCGGCCTCTGATACCCCGCTTCTGATTCTGATTCCCTGCCTCTGATTCCCCATCTCTGATTCACCACATCTAATTCCCTGCCTCTGATTCCACGCCCCTGATTCCCCACCTCTGATTCCCCATATCTGAATCCCCGCCTCTGTTTCCACGCCTCTGATTCCCTGCCTCTGATTCCCAACCTCTGATTCCCCACCCCTGATTCCCCATATCTGATTCCCCGCCTCTGTTTCCCTGCCTCTGATTCTCCGCCCCTGTTTCCCCATATCTGATTCCCCGCCTCTGATTCCCCAACTCTGATTCCCCACCTCTGATTCCCCAGCTCTGATTCCCCGCCTCTGATTCCCCGTGTTTGATTCCCTGCCTCTGATTCCCCGCCTCTGATTCCCCATATCTGATTCCCCACCTCTGTTACCCCGCCTCTGATTCCCCGTCTCTGATTCCCCATATATCATTCCCCGCCTCTGAATCCCCATCTCTGATTCCCAGACTCTGATTCCCCACCTCTGATTCCCGGCCTCTTATTCCCGGCATCTGAATCCCGGCCTCTGATTCCCGGCCCCTGATTCCCCGCTTCTGATTCTGATTCCCTGCCTCTGATTCCCCATCTCTGATTCCGCACATCTGATTCCCTGCCTCTGATTCCCCACCTCTGATTCCCCATATCTGATTCCCCACCTCTGTTTCCCCGCCTCTTATTCCCCGCCTCTTTTTCCCCATATCTAATTCCCCACCTCTGATGCCCCAACTCTGATACCCCGCCTCTGATTCCCCAGCTCTGATTCCCCGCCTCTGATTCCCCGCATCCGATTCCCCATATCTGATTCCCCGCCTCTGTTTCCCCGCCTTTGATTCCCCGCCTCTGTTTCCCCATATCTGATTCCCCGCCTCTGATTCCCAACTATGATTCCCCGCCTCTGATTCCCCAGCTCTGATTCCCCGCCTCTGATTCCCCGCGTTCTATTCCCTGCCTCTGATTCCCCGCCTGTGATTCCCCATCTCTGATTCACCACCTCTGATTCCCCACCTCTGATTCCCCATATCTAATTCCCCGCCTCTGTTTGCCCGTCTCTGATTTCCCGCCTCTGTTTCCCCATATCTGATTCCCCGTGTCTGATTCCCTGCCTCTGATTCCCCGCCTCTGATTCCCCGCCTCTGATTCCCTGCCACTGATTCCCTGCCCCTGATACCCCACCTCTTATTTCCCATATCTGATTCCCTGCCTCTGTTTCCCCGCCTCTGATTCCCCGCCTCTGATTCCCCACCTCTGATTCCCCGCCTCTGATTCCCCAACTCTGATTCCCCGCCTCTGATTCCCCAGCTCTGATACCCGCCTCTGATTCCCCGCGTCTGTTTCCCCGCCTCTGATTCCCTGCCTCTGTTTCCCCATATCTAAGTCCCCGACTCTGATTCCCCAACTCTGATTCCCCACCTCTGATTCCCCAGCTCTGATTCCCCGCCTCTGATTCCCCGCATCTGATTCCCTGCATCTGATTCCCAGCATCTGATTACCTGCCTCTGATTCCCAACCTCTGATTCCCCACCTCTGATTCCCCATATCTGATTCCCCGCCTCTGTTTCCCCGCCTCTGATTCCCCGCCTCTGTTTCCCCATATCTGATTCCCGGCCTCTGATTCGCCGCCTCTGATTCCCCGCCTCTGATTCCCTGTCTCTGATTCCCCATCTCCGATTCCGCACATCGGATTTCCTGCCTCTGATTCCCCGCCTCTGATTCCCCGCCTCTGATTCCCTGCTTCTGATTCCCAACCTCTGATTCCCCACCTCTGATTCCCCATATCTGATTCCCCACCTCTGTTTCCCCGCCTCTGATTCCCCGCCTCTGATTCCCCAACTCTGCATCCCCGCCTCTGATTCCCCAGCTCTGATTCCACGCCTCTGATTCCCTGTGTTTGATTCCCTGCCTCTGATTCCCTGCCATGATACCCCATCTCTGATTCGCCACCTCTGATTCCCCATATCTGATTCCCCTCCTCTGTTTCCCCGCCTCTGATTCCCAACCTCTGATTCCACACCTCTGATTCCTCATATCTGATTCCCCGCCTCTGTTTCCCCGCCTCTGATTCCCCGCCCCTGTTTCCCCATATCTGATTCCCCACCTCTGATTCTCCTACTCTGCTTCCCCGCCTCTGATTCCCCAGCTCTGATTCCCCGCCTCTGATTCCCCGTTTTTGATTCCCTGCCTCTGATTCCCCGCCTCTGATTCCCCATCTCTGATTCACCGCCTTTGATTCGCCACCTCTGTTTCCCCATATCTGATTCCCCACCTCTGTTTCCCCGCCTCTGATTCCCCGCCTCTGATTCCCCATATCTGATTCCCCGGCTCTGATTGCCCACCTCTGATTCCCCGCCTCTGATTCGCCAGCTCTGATTCCCCGCCTCTGATTCCCCGCATCTGATTCCCTGCCTCTGATTCCCCGCCTCTGATTCCCCATCTCTGATTCACCGCCTTTGATTCGCCACCTCTGATTCCCCATATCTGATTCCCCACCTCTGTTTCCCGGCCTCTGATTCCCCGCCTCTGATTCTCCATATCTCATTCCCCGCCTCTGAATCCCCATCTCTGATTCCCGGACTCTGATTCCCCACCTCTGATTCCCGGCCTCTTATTCCCAGCATCTGATTCCCGGCCTCTGATTCCCGGCCTCTGATTCCCCGCTTCTGATTCTGATTCCCTGCCTCTGATTCCCCATCTCTGATTCCGCACATCTGATTCCCTGCCTCTGATTCCCCACCTCTGATTCCCCATATCTGATTCCCCGCCTCTGTTTCCCTGCCTCTGATTCCCGGCCTCTGTTTCCCCATATCTGATTCCCCTCCTCTGATTCCCCAACTCTGATTCCCCGCCTCTGATACCCCGCCTCTGATTCCCCATCTCTAATTCATCACATCTGATTCCCCACCTCTGCTTCCCCATCTCTGATTCTCTACCTCTGATTCGCCACCTCTGATTGCCCATATCTGATTCCCTGCCTATGATTCCCCGCCTCTGATTCCCCGCATCTGATTCCCTGCCTCTGATTCGCAACCTCTAATTCCCCACCTCTGATTCCCCATATCTGATTCCCCGCCTCTGTTTCCCTGCCTCTGATTCCCGGCCTCTGTTTCCCCATATCTGATTCCCCTCCTCTGATTCCCCAACTCTGATTCCCCGCCTCTGATACCCCGCCTCTGATTCCCCATCTCTAATTCATCACATCTGATTCCCCACCTCTGCTTCCCCATCTCTGATTCTCTACCTCTGATTCGCCACCTCTGATTGCCCATATCTGATTCACCGCCTCTGTTTCCCCGCATCTGATTCCTCGCCTCTGATTCCCCATATTTGATTCCCCGCCTCTGATTCCCCATCTCTGATTCCCGGACTCATTCCCCAACTCTGATTCCCCGCCTCTGATTCCCCATATTTCATTCCCCTCCTCTGATTTCCCATCTCTGATTCCCGGACTCTGATTCCCCAACTCTGATTTCCCCGCCTCTGAATCCCCAGCTCTGATTTCCCGCCTCTGATTCCCCACCTGTGATACAACATATCTGATTCCCGGCCTCTGTTTCCCCGCCTCTGATTCCCCACCTCTGATTCACCATATCTGATTCCCCGCCTCTGATTCCCCACCACTGATTCCCCTCCTCTGATTCGCCAGTTATGATTGCCCGCCTCTGATTCCCCGTTTCTGATTCCCTGCCTCTGATTCCCCGCCTCTGATTCCCCATGTCTGACTCACCACCTCTGATTCCCCACCTCTGATACCCCATCTCTGATTCCGCACATCCGATTCCCTGCCTCTGATTCCCCGCCTCTGATTCCCCGCCTCTGATTCCCTGCCTCTGATTCGAAACCTCTTATTCCCCACCTCTGATTCCCCATATCTGATTCCCCGCCTCTGTTTCCCCGCCTCTGATTGGCACCTCTGATACCCCGCCTCTGATTCCCCATCTCTAATTCATCACATCTGATTCCCCACCTCTGCTTCCCCATCTCCGATTCTCTACCTCTGATTCGCCACCTCTGATTCCCAATATCTGATTCACCGCCTCTGTTTCCCTGCCTCTGATTCCCCGCCTCATTTTCCCCATATCTGCTTCGCCGCCTCTGATTCCCCACATCTGATTCCCCTCCTCTGATTCCCCAGCTCTGATTTCCCGCCTCTGATTTCCGGCATCCGATTCCCTGCCTCTGATTCCCCGCCTCTGATACCCCATCCCTGATTCCCCGCCTCTGATTCCCCGTGTCTGATTCCCTGCCACTGATTCCCCGCTCCTGATTCCCCACCTCTGATACCCCATATCTGATTCCCCGCCTCTGTTTCCCCGCCTCTGATTCCCCACCTCTGATTCCCCATATCTGATTCCCTGCCTCTGATTCCCCAACTCTGATTCCCCGCCTCTGATTCCCCAGCTCTGATTCCCCGCCTCTGATTCCCCACCTCTGATCCAACATATCTGATTCCCCGCCTCTGTTTCCCCGCCTCTGATTCCCCACCTCTGATTCCCCATATCTGATTCCCCGCCTATGATTCCCCACCTCTGATTCCCCGCCTCTGATTCGCCAGCTATGATTCCCCTCCTCTGGTTCCCCGCATCTGATTCCCCGTCTCTGATTCCCCATGTCTGACCCTGCCTCTGATTCCACGCCTTTGATTCCCCATCTCTGATTCACCACCTCTGATTCCCCACCTCTGATTCCCCATCTCTGATTCTGCACATCCGATTCCCTGCCTTTGATTCCCTGCCTCTGATTCGCAACCTGTTATTCCCCACCTCTGAAACCCCATATCTGATTCCCCGCCACTGTTTCCCTGCCTCTGATTCCCCTCCTCTGTTTCTCCATATCTGATTCCCCGCCTCTGTTTCACCGCCTCTGATTGGCACCTCTGATACCCCGCCTCTGATTCCCCATCTCTAATTCATCACATCTGATTCCCGACCTCTGCTTCCCCATCTCTGATTCTCTACCTCTGATTCGCAACCTCTGATTCCGAATATCTGATTCCCTGCCTCTGATTCCCCAACTCTGATTCCCCGCCTCTGATTCCCCATATCTTATTCCCCGCCTCTGTTTCCCCCCCTCTGATTCCTAGCCTCTGATTCCCCATATCTGATTCCCCGCCTTTGATTCCCCATATCTGATTCCCCGCCTCATTTTCCCCATATCTGCTTCGCCGCCTCTGATTCCCCACATCTGATTCCCCTCCTCTGATTCCCCAGCTCTGATTTCCCGCCTCTGATTTCCGGCATCCGATTCCCTGCCTCTGATTCCCCGCCTCTGATACCCCATCCCTGATTCCCCGCCTCTGATTCCCCGTGTCTGATTCCCTGC
Source organism: Narcine bancroftii (assembly GCF_036971445.1). Lineage (NCBI taxonomy): Eukaryota > Metazoa > Chordata > Chondrichthyes > Torpediniformes > Narcinidae > Narcine > Narcine bancroftii. The sequence continues at coordinate 144,402,448 of NC_091472.1, read as the reverse complement.
ATCTGATTCCCCGCCTCTGATTCCCCGCGTCTGATTCCCTGCCACTGATTCCCTGCCCCTGATTCCCCACCTCTGATTCCCCATATCTGATTTCCCGCCTCTGTTTCCCCGCCTCTGATTCCCCGCCTCTGTTTCCCCATATCTGATTCCCCGCCTCTGATTCCCCAACTCTGATTCCCCTCCTCTAATTCGCCAGCTATGATTCCCCGCCTTTGATTCCCTGCGTCTGATTCCCTGCCTCTGATTCCCCGCCTCTGATTCCCCTTCTCTGATTCACCACCTCTGAATCCCCACCTCTGATTCCCCATCTCTGATTCCGCACATCCGATTCCCTGCCTCTGATTCCCCGCCTCTGATTCCCCGCCTCTGATTCCCTGCCTCTGATTCTTAACCTCTAATTCCCCACCTCTGATTCCCCAACTCTGATTCCCCGCCTCTGATTCTCCAGCTCTGATTCCCCGCCTTTTATTCCCGGCCTCTGATTCCCTGCCACTGATTCCCCGCCCCTGATTCCCCACCTCTGATTTCCCAACTCTGATTCCCCGCCTCTGATTCCCCAGCTCTGATTCCCTGCCTCTGATTCCCCGCATCTGATTCCCTGCCTCTGATTCCCCGCCTCTGATTCCCTGCCTCTGATTCCCAACCTCTGATTCCCCACCTCTGAATCCCCATATCTGATTCCCCGCCTCTGTTTCCCCGCCTCTGATTCCCCGCCTCTGTTTCCCCATATCTGATTCCCCGCCTCTGATTCCCCAACTCTGATTCCCCTCCTCTGATTCGCCAGCTATGATTCCCCGCCTCTGATTCCGTGCATCTGATTCCCTGCATCTGATTCCCCGCCTCTGATTCCCCTTCTCTGATTCTCCACCTCTGATTCCCCACCTCTGATTCCCCATCTCTGATTCCGCTCATCCGATTCCCTGCCTATGATTCCCCGCCTCTGATTCCCCGCCTCTGATTCCCTGCCTCTGATTCGCAACCTCTAATTCCCCACCTCTGATTCCCCATATCTGATTCCCCGCCTCTGTTTCCCTGCCTCTGATTCCCGGCCTCTGTTTCCCCATATCTGATTCCCCTCCTCTGATTCCCCAACTCTGATTCCCCGCCTCTGATACCCCGCCTCTGATTCCCCATCTCTAATTCATCACATCTGATTCCCCACCTCTGCTTCCCCATCTCTGATTCTCTACCTCTGATTCGCCACCTCTGATTGCCCATATCTGATTCACCGCCTCTGTTTCCCCGCATCTGATTCCCCGCCTCTGATTCCCCATATTTGATTCCCCGCCTCTGATTCCCCATCTCTGATTCCCGGACTCATTCCCCAACTCTGATTCCCCGCCTCTGATTCCCCATATTTGATTCCCCTCCTCTGATTTCCCATCTCTGATTCCCGGACTCTGATTCCCCAACTCTGATTTCCCCGCCTCTGAATCCCCAGCTCTGATTTCCCGCCTCTGATTCCCCACCTGTGATACAACATATCTGATTCCCGGCCTCTGTTTCCCCGCGTCTGATTCCCCACCTCTGATTCACCATATCTGATTCCCCGCCTCTGATTCCCCACCACTGATTCCCCTCCTCTGATTCGCCAGTTATGATTGCCCGCCTCTGATTCCCCGTTTCTGATTCCCTGCCTCTGATTCCCCGCCTCTGATTCCCCATCTCTGACTCACCACCTCTGATTCCCCACCTCTGATACCCCATCTCTGATTCCGCACATCCGATTCCCTGCCTCTGATTCCCCGCCTCTGATTCCCCGCCTCTGATTCCCTGCCTCTGATTCGCAACCTCTTATTCCCCACCTCTGATTCCCCATATCTGATTCCCCGCCTCTGTTTCCCCGCCTCTGATTGGCACCTCTGATACCCCGCCTCTGATTCCCCATCTCTAATTCATCACATCTGATTCCCCACCTCTGCTTCCCCATCTCCGATTCTCTACCTCTGATTCGCCACCTCTGATTCCCAATATCTGATTCACCGCCTCTGTTTCCCTGCCTCTGATTCCCCGCCTCTGATTCCCCATATCTGATTCCCCGCCTCTGATTCCCCATCTCTGATTCCCGGTCTCTGATTCCCCACCTCTGATTCCCTGCCTCTGATTCCCCGCCTCTGAATCCCCTCCTCTGATTCCCTGCCACTGATTCCCCGCTCCTGATTCCCCACCTCTGATACCCCATATCTGATTCCCCGCCTCTGTTTCCCCGCCTCTGATTCCCCACCTCTGATTCCCCATATCTGATTCCCTGCCTCTGATTCCCCAACTCTGATTCCCCGCCTCTGATTCCCCAGCTCTTATTCCCCGCCTCTGATTCCCCACCTCTGATCCAACATATCTGATTCCCCGCCTCTGTTTCCCCGCCTCTGATTCCCCACCTCTGATTCCCCATATCTGATTCCCCGCCTATGATTCCCCACCTCTGATTCCCCGCCTCTGATTCGCCAGCTATGATTCCCCTCCTCTGGTTCCCCGCATCTGATTCCCCGCCTCTGATTCCCCGTGTCTGACCCTGCCTCTGATTCCACGCCTTTGATTCCCCATCTCTGATTCACCACCTCTGATTCCCCACCTCTGATTCCCCATCTCTGATTCTGCACATCCGATTCCCTGCCTCTGATTCCCCGCCTCTGATTCCCCGCCTCTGATTCCCTGCCTCTGATTCGCAACCTGTTATTCCCCACCTCTGAATCCCCATATCTGATTCCTCGCCTCTGTTTCCCTGCCTCTGATTCCCCGCCTCTGTTTCCCCATATCTGATTCCCCGCCTCTGTTTCACCGCCTCTGATTGGCACCTCTGATACCCCACCTCTGATTCCCCATCTCTAATTCATCACATCTGATTCCCCACCTCTGCTTCCCCATCTCTGATTCTCTACCTCTGATTCGCAACCTCTGATTCCGAATATCTGATTCACCGCCTCTGTTTCCCCGCTTCTGATTCCCCGCCTCTGATTCCCCATATCTGATTCCCCGCCTCTGATTCCCCATCTCTGATTCCCGGTCTCTGATTCCCCACCTCTGTTTCCCGGCCTCTCATTCCCCATCCCTGATTCACCGCCTCTGATTCCCAGTGTCTGATTCCCTGCCTCTGATTCCCCGCCTCTGAATCCCCTCCTCTGATTCCCTGCCACTGATTCCCCGCCCCTGATTCCCCACCTCTGATACCCCATATCTGATTCCCCGCCTCTGTTTCCCCGCCTCTGATTCCCCACCTCTTATTTCCCATATCTGATTCCACGCCTCTGATTCCCCGCCTCGGATTGGCCGCCTCTGATACCCCGCCTCTGATTCCCTATCTCTAATTCATCACATCTGATTCCCCACCTCTGCTTCCCCATCTCTGATTCTCAACCTCTGATTCGCCACCTCTGATTCCCCATATCTGATTCACCGCCTCTGTTTCCCCGCCTCTGATTCCCCGCCTCTGATTCCCCATATTTGATTCCCCGCCTCTGATTCCCCATCTCTGATTCCCGGTCTCTGATTCCCCAACTCTGATTCCCCGCCTCTGATTCCCCAGCTCTGATTTCCCGCCTCTGATTCCCCACCTCTGCTTCCCCATCTCTGATTCTCTACCTCTGATTCGCCACCTCTGATTGCCCATATCTGATTCACCGCCTCTGTTTCCCCGCCTCTGATTCCCCGCCTCTTATTCCCCATATTTGATTCCCCGCCTCTGATTCCCCATCTCTGATTCCCGGACTCTGATTCCCCAACTCTGATTCCCCGCCTCTGATTCCCCATATTTGATTCCCCTCCTCTGATTTCCCATCTCTGATTCCCGGACTCTGATTCCCCAACTCTGATTTCCCCGCCTCTGATTCCCCAGCTCTGATTTCCCGCCTCTGATTCCCCACCTCTGATACAACATATATGATTCCCGGCTTCTGTTTCCCCGCCTCTGATTCCCCACCTCTGATTCACCATATCTGATTCCCCGCCTCTGATTCCCCACCACTGATTCCCCTCCTCTGATTCGCCAGTTATGATTGCCCGCCTCTGATTCCCCGTTTCTGATTCCCTGCCTCTGATTCCCCGCCTCTGATTCCCCATCTCTGACTCACCACATCTGATTCCCCACCTCTGATACCCCATCTCTGATTCCGCACATCCGATTCCCTGCCTATGATTCCCCACCTCTGATTCCCCGCCTCTGATTCCCCATATCTGATTCCCTGCCTCTGTTTCCCCGCTTCTGATTCCCCACCTCTGTTTCCCCATATCTGATTCCCCGCCTCTGATTCCCCAACTCTAATACCCTGCCTCTGATTCCCCAGCTCTGATTCCCCGCCTCTGATTCCCCGCATCTGACTCCCTGCCTCTGATTCCCCGCCTCTGATTCCAGGCCTCTGATTCCCAGCATCTGATTCCGGCCTCTGATTCCCGGCCTCTGATTCCCTGCTTCTGATTCTGATTCCCTGCCTCTGATTCCCCATCTCTGATTCCGCACATCTGATTCCCTGCCTCTGATTCCCCACCTCTGATTCCCCATACCTGATTCCCCGCTTCTGATTCCCCAACTCTGATTCCCCTCCTCTAATTCGCCAGCTATGATTCCCCGCCTCTGATTCCCTGCGTCTGATTCCATGCCTCTGATTCCCAGCCTCTGATTCCCCTTCTCTGATTCACCACCTCTGAATCCCCACCTCTGATTCCCCATCTCTCATTCCGCACATCCGATTCCCTGCCTCTGATTCCCCGCCTCTGATTCCCCGCCTCTGATTCGCAACCTCTAATTCCCCACCTCTGATTCCCCATATCTGATTCCCCGCCTCTGTTTCCCTGCCTCTGATTCCCGGCCTCTGTTTCCCCATATCTGATTCCCCTCCTCTGATTCCCCAACTCTGATTCCCCGCCTCTGATTCCCCAGCTTTTATTCCCCGTCTTTTATTCCCGGCCTCTGATTCCCTGCCACTGATTCCACGCCCCTGATTCCCCACCTCTGATTCCCCATATCTGATTCCCCGCCTCTGTTTCCCCACCTCTGATTCCCGGCCTCTTATACCCAGCATCTGATTCCCGGCCACTGATTCCCTGCCTCTGATTCCCCGCCTCTGATTCCCCATCTCTGATTCCCCGCCTCTGATTCCCCGTGTCTGATTCCCTGCCTCTGATTCCCCGCCTCTGATTCCCCACGTCTGATTCCCTGCCACTGATTCCCTGCCCCTGATTCCCCACCTCTGATTCCCCATATCTGATTCCCCGCCTCTGTTTCCCCAACTCTGATTCCCTTCCTCTAATTCGCCAGCTATGATTCCCCGCCTCTGATTCCCTGCCACTGATTCCCTGCCCCTGATTCCCCACCTCTGATTCCCCATATATGATTCCCCGCCTCTGATTCCCCAACTCTGATTCCCCTCCTCTAATTCGCCAGCTATGATTCCCCGCCTCTTATTCCCTGCGTCTGATTCCCTGCCTCTGATTCCCAGCCTCTGATTCCCCTTCTCTGATTCACCACCTCTGAATCCCCACCTCTGATTCCCCATCTCTGAATCCGCACATCCGATTCCCTGCCTCTGATTCCCCGCCTCTGATTCCCCGCCTCTGATTCCCCGCCTCTGATTCCCCGCGTCTGATTCCCTGCCACTGATTCCCTGCCCCTGATTCCCCACCTCTGATTCCCCATCTCTGATTCCCCGCCTCTGTTTCCCCACCTCTGATTCCCCGCCTCTGTTTCCCCATATCTGATTCCCCGCCTCTTATTCTCCAACTCTGATTCCCCTCCTCTAATTCGCCAGCTATGATTCCCCGCCTCTGATTCCCTGCATCTGATTCCCTGCCTATGATTCCCCGCCTCTGATTCCCCTTCTCTGATTCACCACCTCTGAATCCCCACCTCTGATTCCCCATCTCTCATTCCGCACATCCGATTCCCTGCCTCTGATTCCCCGCCTCTGATTCCCCGCCTCTGATTCCCTGCCTCTGATTCGCAACCTCTAATTCCCCACCTCTGATTCCCCATATCTGATTCCCTGCCTCTGATTCGCAACCTCTAATTCCCCACCTCTGATTCCCCATATCTGATTCCCCGCCTCTGTTTCCCTGCCACTGATTCCCGGCCTCTGTTTCCCCATATCTGATTCCCCTCCTCTGATTCCCCAACTCTGATTCCCCGCCTCTGATTCCCCAGCTCTGATTCCCCGCCTTTTATTCCCGGCCTCTGATTCCCTGCCTCTGATTCCCCGCCCCTGATTCCCCACCTCTGATTCCCCATATCTGATTCCCCGCCTCTGTTTCCCCAGCTCTGATTCCCCACCTCTGATTCCCCAGCTCTTTCCTTGCCACTGATTCCCCGCCCCTGATTCCCCACCTCTGATTCCCCATATCTGATTCCCCGCCTCTGTTTCCCCAGCTCTGATTCCCTGCCTCTGATTCCCTGCCCTGATTCCCCATCTCTGTTTCACCGCCTTTGATTCGCCACCTCTGATTCCCCATATCTGATTCCCCGCCTCTGTTTCCCCGCCTCTGATTCCCTGCCTCTGATTCCCAACCTCTGATTCCACACCTCTGATTCCCCATATCTGATTCCCCGACTCTATTTCCCCATATCTGATTCCCCGCCTCTGATTCCCCAACTCTGATTCCCCGCCTCTGATTCCACAGCTCTGATTCCCCGCCTCTGATTCCCGGCGTCCGATTCCCTGCCTCTGATTCCCCGCCTCTGATTCCCCATCTCTGATTCCCCGCCTCTGATTCCCCGTGTCTGATTCTCTTACTCTGATTCCCCGCCTCTGATTCCCCCCCTCTGATTCCCTGCCACTGATTCCCTGCCCCTGATTCCCCACTTCTGATTCCCCATATCTGATTCCCCGCCTGTTTCCCCGCCTCTGATTCCCCGCCTCTGATTCCCCATATCTGATTCCCTGCCTCTGATTCCCCAACTCTGATTCCCCGCCTCTGATTCCCCATATCTTATTCCCCGCCTCTGTTTCCCCCCCTCTGATTCCTAGCCTCTGATTCCCCATATCTGATTCCCCGCCTTTGATTCCCCATATCTGATTCCCCGCCTCATTTTCCCCATATCTGCTTCGCCACCTCTGATTCCCCAACTCTGATTCCCCTCCTCTGATTCCCCAGCTCTGATTTCCCGCCTCTGATTTCCGGCATCCGATTCCCTGCCTCTGATTCCCCGCCTCTGATTCCCCATCTCTGATTCCCCGCCTCTGATTCCCCGTGTCTGATTCCCTGCATCTGATTCCCCGCCTCTGATTCCCCGCGTCTGATTCCCTGCCACTGATTCCCTGCCCCTGATTCCCCACCTCTGATTCCCCATATCTGATTTCCCGCCTCTGTTTCCCCGCCTCTGATTCCCCAACTCTGATTCCCCTCCTCTAATTCGCCAGCTATGATTCCCCGCCTTTGATTCCCTGCGTCTGATTCCCTGCCTCTGATTCCCCGCCTCTGATTCCCCTTCTCTGATTCACCACCTCTGAATCCCCACCTCTGATTCCCCATCTCTGATTCCGCACATCCGATTCCCTGCCTCTGATTCCCCGCCTCTGATTCCCCGCCTCTGATTCCCTGCCTCTGATTCTTAACCTCTAATTCCCCACCTCTGATTCCCCAACTCTGATTCCCCGCCTCTGATTCTCCAGCTCTGATTCCCCGCCTTTTATTCCCGGCCTCTGATTCCCTGCCACTGATTCCCCGCCTCTCTTTCCCCCCCTCTGATTCCTAGCCTCTGATTCCCCATATCTGATTCCCCGCCTTTGATTCCCCATATCTGATTCCCCGCCTCATTTTCCCCATATCTGCTTCGCCGCCTCTGATTCCCCAACTCTGATTCCCCTCCTCTGATTACCCAGCTCTGATTTCCCGCCTCTGATTTCCGGCATCCAATTCCCTGCATCTGATTCCCCGCCTCTGATTCCCCATCTCTGATTCCCCGCCTCTGATTCCCCGTGTCTGATTCCCTGCATCAGATTCCCCGCCTCTGATTCCCCGCGTCTGATTCCCTGCCACTGATTCCCTGCCCCTGATTCCCCACCTCTGATTCCCCATATCTGATTTCCCGCCTCTGTTTCCCCGCCTCTGATTCCCCGCCTCTGTTTCCCCATATCTGATTCCCCGCCTCTGATTCCCCAACTCTGATTCCCCTCCTCTAATTCGCCAGCTATGATTCCCCGCCTTTGATTCCCTGCGTCTGATTCCCTGCCTCTGATTCCCCGCCTCTGATTCCCCTTCTCTGATTCACCACCTCTGAATCCCCACCTCTGATTCCCCATCTCTGATTCCGCACATCCGATTCCCTGCCTCTGATTCCCCGCCTCTGATTCCCCGCCTCTGATTCCCTGCCTCTGATTCTTAACCTCTAATTCCCCACCTCTGATTCCCCAACTCTGATTCCCCGCCTCTGATTCTCCAGCTCTGATTCCCCGCCTTTTATTCCCGGCCTCTGATTCCCTGCCACTGATTCCCCGCCCCTGATTCCCCACCTCTGATTTCCCAACTCTGATTCCCCGCCTCTGATTCCCCAGCTCTGATTCCCTGCCTCTGATTCCCCGCATCTGATTCCCTGCCTCTGATTCCCCGCCTCTGATTCCCTGCCTCTGATTCCCAACCTCTGATTCCCCACCTCTGAATCCCCATATCTGATTCCCCGCCTCTGTTTCCCCGCCTCTGATTCCCCGCTTCTGTTTCCCCATATCTGATTCCCCGCCTCTGATTCCCCAACTCTGATTCCCCTCCTCTGATTCGCCAGCTATGATTCCCCGCCTCTGATTCCCTGCATCTGATTCCCTGCATCTGATTCCCCGCCTCTGATTCCCCTTCTCTGATTCTCCACCTCTGATTCCCCACCTCTGATTCCCCATCTCTGATTCCGCTCATCCGATTCCCTGCCTATGATTCCCCGCCTCTGATTCCCCGCCTCTGATTCCCTGCCTCTGATTCGCAACCTCTAATTCCCCACCTCTGATTCCCCATATCTGATTCCCCGCCTCTGTTTCCCTGCCTCTGATTCCCGGCCTCTGTTTCCCCATATCTGATTCCCCTCCTCTGATTCCCCAACTCTGATTCCCCGCCTCTGATACCCCGCCTCTGATTCCCCATCTCTAATTCATCACATCTGATTCCCCACCTCTGCTTCCCCATCTCTGATTCTCTACCTCTGATTCGCCACCTCTGATTGCCCATATCTGATTCCGCTCATCCGATTCCCTGCCTATGATTCCCCGCCTCTGATTCCCCGCCTCTGATTCCCTGCCTCTGATTCGCAACCTCTAATTCCCCACCTCTGATTCCCCATATCTGATTCCCCGCCTCTGTTTCCCTGCCTGTGATTCCCGGCCTCTGTTTCCCCATATCTGATTCCCCGCATCTGATTCCCCGCCTCTGATTCCCCATATTTGATTCCCCGCCTCTAATTCCCCATCTCTGATTCCCGGACTCATTCCCCAACTCTGATTCGCCGCCTCTAATTCCCCATATTTGATTCCCCTCCTCTGATTTCCCATCTCTGATTCCCGGACTCTGATTCCCCAACTCTGATTTCCCCGCCTCTGAATCCCCAGCTCTGATTTCCCGCCTCTGATTCCCCACCTGTGATACAACATATCTGATTCCCGGCCTCTGTTTCCCCGCCTCTGATTCCCCACCTCTGATTCACCATATCTGATTCCCCGCCTCTGATTCCCCACCACTGATTCCCCTCCTCTGATTCGCCAGTTATGATTGCCCGCCTCTGATTCCCCGTTTATGATTCCCTGCCTCTGATTCCCCGCCTCTGATTCCCCATGTCTGACTCACCACCTCTGATTCCCCACCTCTGATACCCAATCTCTGATTCCGCACATCCGATTCCCTGCCTCTGATTCCCCGCCTCTGATTCCCCGCCTCTGATTCCCTGCCTCTGATTCGCAACCTCTTATTCCCCACCTCTGATTCCCCATATCTGATTCCCCGCCTCTGTTTCCCCGCCTCTGATTGGCACCTCTGATACCCCGCCTCTGATTCCCCATCTCTAATTCATCACATCTGATTCCCCACCTCTGCTTCCCCATCTCCGATTCTCTACCTCTGATTCGCCACCTCTGATTCCCAATATCTGATTCACCGCCTCTGTTTCCCTGCCTCTGATTCCCCACCTCTGATTCCCCATATCTGATTCCCCGCCTCTGATTCCCCATCTCTGATTCCCGGTCTCTGATTCCCCACCTCTGTTTCCCGGCCTCTGATTCCCAATCCCTGATTCACCGCCTCTGACTCCCAGTGTCTGATTCCCTGCCTCTGATTCCCCGCCTCTGAATCCCCTCCTCTGATTCCCTGCCACTGATTCCCCGCTCCTGATTCCCCACCTCTGATACCCCATATCTGATTCCCCGCCTCTGTTTCCCCGCCTCTGATTCCCCACCTCTGATTCCCCATATCTGATTCCCTGCCTCTGATTCCCCAACTCTGATTCCCCGCCTCTGATTCCCCAGCTCTGATTCCCCGCCTCTGTTTCCCCGCCTCTGATTCCCCGCGTCTGATTCCCTGCCACTGATTCCCTGCCCCTGATTCCCCACCTCTGATTCACCACCTCTGAATCCCCACCTCTGATTCCCCATCTCTGAATCCGCACATCCGATTCCCTGCCTCTGATTCCCCGCCTCTGATTCCCCGCCTCTGATTCCCCGCCTCTGATTCCCCGCGTCTGATTCCCTGCCACTGATTCCCTGCCCCTGATTCCCCACCTCTGATTCCCCATCTTTTATTCCCCGCCTCTGTTTCCCCACCTCTGATTCCCCGCCTCTGTTTCCCCATATCTGATTCCCCGCCTCTTATTCTCCAACTCTGATTCCCCTCCTCTAATTCGCCAGCTATGATTCCCCGCCTCTGATTCCCTGCATCTGATTCCCTGCCTATGATTCCCCGCCTCTGATTCCCCTTCTCTGATTCACCACCTCTGAATCCCCACCTCTGATTCCCCATCTCTCATTCCGCACATCCGATTCCCTGCCTCTGATTCCCCGCCTCTGATTCCCCGCCTCTGATTCCCTGCCTCTGATTCGCAACCTCTAATTCCCCACCTCTGATTCCCTGCCTCTGATTCGCAACCTCTAATTCCCCACCTCTGATTCCCCATATCTGATTCCCCGCCTCTGTTTCCCTGCCTCTGATTCCCGGCCTCTGTTTCCCCATATCTGATTCCCCTCCTCTGATTCCCCAACTCTGATTCCCCGCCTCTGATTCCCCAGCTCTGATTCCCCGCCTTTTATTCCCGGCCTCTGATTCCCTGCCTCTGATTCCCCGCCCCTGATTCCCCACCTCTGATTCCCCATATCTGATTCCCCGCCTCTGTTTCCCCAGCTCTGATTCCCCACCTCTGATTCCCCAGCTCTTTCCTTGCCACTGATTCCCCGCCCCTGATTCCCCACCTCTGATTCCCCATATCTGATTCCCCGCCTCTGTTTCCCCAGCTCTGATTCCCTGCCTCTGATTCCCTGCCCTGATTCCCCATCTCTGTTTCACCGCCTTTGATTCGCCACCTCTGATTCCCCATATCTGATTCCCCGCCTCTGTTTCCCCGCCTCTGATTCCCTGCCTCTGATTCCCAACCTCTGATTCCACACCTCTGATTCCCCATATCTGATTCCCCGACTCTATTTCCCCATATCTGATTCCCCGCCTCTGATTCCCCAACTCTGATTCCCCGCCTCTGATTCCACAGCTCTGATTCCCCGCCTCTGATTCCCGGCGTCCGATTCCCTGCCTCTGATTCCCCGCCTCTGATTCCCCATCTCTGATTCCCCGCCTCTGATTCCCCGTGTCTGATTCCCTTACTCTGATTACCCGCCTCTGATTCCCCCCCTCTGATTCCCTGCCACTGATTCCCTGCCCCTGCTTCCCCACTTCTGATTCCCCATATCTGATTCCCCGCCTGTTTCCCCGCCTCTGATTCCCCGCCTCTGATTCCCCATATCTGATTCCCTGCCTCTGATTCCCCAACTCTGATTCCCCGCCTCTGATTCCCCATATCTTATTCCCCGCCTCTGTTTCCCCCCCTCTGATTCCTAGCCTCTGATTCCCCATATCTGATTCCCCGCCTTTGATTCCCCATATCTGATTCCCCGCCTCATTTTCCCCATATCTGCTTCGCCGCCTCTGATTCCCCAACTCTGATTCCCCTCCTCTGATTCCCCAGCTCTGATTTCCCGCCTCTGATTTCCGGCATCCGATTCCCTGCCTCTGATTCCCCGCCTCTGATTCCCCATCTCTGATTCCCCGCCTCTGATTCCCCGTGTCTGATTCCCTGCATCTGATTCCCCGCCTCTGATTTCCCGCGTCTGATTCCCTGCCACTGATTCCCTGCCCCTGATTCCCCACCTCTGATTCCCCATATCTGATTTCCCGCCTCTGTTTCCCCGCCTCTGATTCCCCAACTCTGATTCCCCTCCTCTAATTCGCCAGCTATGATTCCCCGCCTTTGATTCCCTGCGTCTGATTCCCTGCCTCTGATTCCCCGCCTCTGATTCCCCTTCTCTGATTCACCACCTCTGAATCCCCACCTCTGATTCCCCATCTCTGATTCCGCACATCCGATTCCCTGCCTCTGATTCCCCGCCTCTGATTCCCCGCCTCTGATTCCCTGCCTCTGATTCTTAACCTCTAATTCCCCACCTCTGATTCCCCAACTCTGATTCCCCGCCTCTGATTCTCCAGCTCTGATTCCCCGCCTTTTATTCCCGGCCTCTGATTCCCTGCCACTGATTCCCCGCCTCTCTTTCCCCCCCTCTGATTCCTAGCCTCTGATTCCCCATATCTGATTCCCCGCCTTTGATTCCCCATATCTGATTCCCCGCCTCATTTTCCCCATATCTGCTTCGCCGCCTCTGATTCCCCAACTCTGATTCCCCTCCTCTGATTACCCAGCTCTGATTTCCCGCCTCTGATTTCCGGCACCAATTCCCTGCCTCTGATTCCCCGCCTCTGATTCCCCATCTCTGATTCCCCGCCTCTGATTCCCCGTGTCTGATTCCCTGCATCAGATTCCCCGCCTCTGATTCCCCGCGTCTGATTCCCTGCCACTGATTCCCTGCCCCTGATTCCCCACCTCTGATTCCCCATATCTGATTTCCCGCCTCTGTTTCCCCGCCTCTGATTCCCCGCCTCTGTTTCCCCATATCTGATTCCCCGCCTCTGATTCCCCAACTCTGATTCCCCTCCTCTAATTCGCCAGCTATGATTCCCCGCCTTTGATTCCCTGCGTCTGATTCCCTGCCTCTGATTCCCCGCCTCTGATTCCCCTTCTCTGATTCACCACCTCTGAATCCCCACCTCTGATTCCCCATCTCTGATTCCGCACATCCGATTCCCTGCCTCTGATTCCCCGCCTCTGATTCCCCGCCTCTGATTCCCTGCCTCTGATTCTTAACCTCTAATTCCCCACCTCTGATTCCCCAACTCTGATTCCCCGCCTCTGATTCTCCAGCTCTGATTCCCCGCCTTTTATTCCCGGCCTCTGATTCCCTGCCACTGATTCCCCGCCCCTGATTCCCCACCTCTGATTTCCCAACTCTGATTCCCCGCCTCTGATTCCCCAGCTCTGATTCCCTGCCTCTGATTCCCCGCATCTGATTCCCTGCCTCTGATTCCCCGCCTCTGATTCCCTGCCTCTGATTCCCAACCTCTGATTCCCCACCTCTGAATCCCCATATCTGATTCCCCGCCTCTGTTTCCCCGCCTCTGATTCCCCGCCTCTGTTTCCCCATATCTGATTCCCCGCCTCTGATTCCCCAACTCTGATTCCCCTCCTCTGATTCGCCAGCTATGATTCCCCGCCTCTGATTCCCTGCATCTGATTCCCTGCATCTGATTCCCCGCCTCTGATTCCCCTTCTCTGATTCACCACCTCTGATTCCCCACCTCTGATTCCCCATCTCTGATTCCGCTCATCCGATTCCCTGCCTATGATTCCCCGCCTCTGATTCCCCGCCTCTGATTCCCTGCCTCTGATTCGCAACCTCTAATTCCCCACCTCTGATTCCCCATATCTGATTCCCCGCCTCTGTTTCCCTGCCTCTGATTCCCGGCCTCTGTTTCCCCATATCTGATTCCCCTCCTCTGATTCCCCAACTCTGATTCCCCGCCTCTGATACCCCGCCTCTGATTCCCCATCTCTAATTCATCACATCTGATTCCCCACCTCTGCTTCCCCATCTCTGATTCTCAACCTCTGATTCGCCACCTCTGATTGCCCATACTTGATTCACCGCCTCTGTTTCCCCGCATCTGATTCCCCGCCTCTGATTCCCCATATTTGATTCCCCGCCTCTAATTCCCCATCTCTGATTCCCGGACTCATTCCCCAACTCTGATTCCCCGCCTCTGATTCCCCATATTTGATTCCCCTCCTCTGATTTCCCATCTCTGATTCCCGGACTCTGATTCCCCAACTCTGATTTCCCCGCCTCTGAATCCCCAGCTCTGATTTCCCGCCTCTGATTCCCCACCTGTGATACAACATATCTGATTCCCGGCCTCTGTTTCCCCGCCTCTGATTCCCCACCTCTGATTCACCATATCTGATTCCCCGCCTCTGATTCCCCACCACTGATTCCCCTCCTCTGATTCGCCAGTTATGATTGCCCGCCTCTGATTCCCCGTTTATGATTCCCTGCCTCTGATTCCCCGCCTCTGATTCCCCATGTCTGACTCACCACCTCTGATTCCCCACCTCTGATACCCAATCTCTGATTCCGCACATCCGATTCCCTGCCTCTGATTCCCCGCCTCTGATTCCCCGCCTCTGATTCCCTGCCTCTGATTCGCAACCTCTTATTCCCCACCTCTGATTCCCCATATCTGATTCCCCGCCTCTGTTTCCCCGCCTCTGATTGGCACCTCTGATACCCCGCCTCTGATTCCCCATCTCTAATTCATCACATCTGATTCCCCACCTCTGCTTCCCCATCTCCGATTCTCTACCTCTGATTCGCCACCTCTGATTCCCAATATCTGATTCACCACCTCTGTTTCCCTGCCTCTGATTCCCCACCTCTGATTCCCCATATCTGATTCCCCGCCTCTGATTCCCCATCTCTGATTCCCGGTCTCTGATTCCCCACCTCTGTTTCCCGGCCTCTGATTCCCAATCCCTGATTCACCGCCTCTGACTCCCAGTGTCTGATTCCCTGCCTCTGATTCCCCGCCTCTGAATCCCCTCCTCTGATTCCCTGCCACTGATTCCCCGCTCCTGATTCCCCACCTCTGATACCCCATATCTGATTCCCCGCCTCTGTTTCCCCGCCTCTGATTCCCCACCTCTGATTCCCCATATCTGATTCCCTGCCTCTGATTCCCCAACTCTGATTCCCCGCCTCTGATTCCCCAGCTCTGATTCCCCGCCTCTGATTCCCCACCTCTGATCCAACATATCTGATTCCCCGCCTCTGTTTCCCCGCCTCTGATTCCCCACCTCTGATTCCCCATATCTGATTCCCCGCCTATGATTCCCCACCTCTGATTCCCCGCCTCTGATTCGCCAGCTATGATTCCCCTCCTCTGGTTCCCCACATCTGATTCCCCGCCTCTGATTCCCCGTGTCTGACCCTGCCTCTCATTCCACCCCTTTGATTCCCCATCTCTGATTCACCACCTCTGATTCCCCACCTCTGATTCCCCATCTCTGATTCTGCACATCCGATTCCCTGCCTCTGATTCCTCGCCTCTGATTCCCCGCCTCTGATTCCCTGCCTCTGATTCGCAACCTGTTATTCCCCACCTCTGAATCCCCATATCTGATTCCCCGCCTCTGTTTCCCTGCCTCTGATTCCCCGCCTCTGTTTCCCCATATCTGATTCCCCGCCTCTGTTTCACCGCCTCTGATTGGCACCTCTGATACCCCGCCTCTGATTTCCCATCTCTAATTCATCACATCTGATTCCCCACCTCTGCTTCCCCAACTCTGATTCTCTACCTCTGATTCGCAACCTCTGATTCCGAATATCTGATTCACCGCCTCTGTTTCCCCGCTTCTGATTCCCCGCCTCTGATTCACCATATCTGATTCCCCGCCTCTGATTCCCCATCTCTGATTCCCGGTCTCTGATTCCCCACCTCTGTTTCCCGGCCTCTCATTCCCCATCCCTGATTCACCGCCTCTGATTCCCAGTGTCTGATTCCCTGCCTCTGATTCCCCGCCTCTGAATCCCCTCCTCTGATTCCCTGCCACTGATTCCCCGCCCCTGATTCCCCACCTCTGATACCCCATATCTGATTCCCCGCCTCTGTTTCCCCGCCTCTGATTCCCCACCTCTGATTTCCCATATCTGATTCCACGCCTCTGATTCCCCGCCTCTGATTGGCCGCCTCTGATACCCCGCCTCTGATTCCCCATCTCTAATTCATCACATCTGATTCCCCACCTCTGCTTCCCCATCTCTGATTATCAACCTCTGATTCGCCACCTCTGATTCCCCATATCTGATTCACCGCCTCTGTTTCCCCGCCTCTGATTCCCCACCTCTGATTCCCCATATTTGATTCCCCGCCTCTGATTCCCCATCTCTGATTCCCGGACTCTGATTCCCCAACTCTGATTCCCCGCCTCTGATTCCCCAGCTCTGATTTCCCGCCTCTGATTCCCCACCTCTGCTTCCCCATCTCTGATTCTCTACCTCTGATTCGCCACCTCTGATTGCCCATATCTGATTCACCGCCTCTGTTTCCCCGCCTCTGATTCCCCGCCTCTTATTCCCCATATTTGATTCCCCGCTTCTGATTCCCCATCTCTGATTCCCGGACTCTGATTCCCCAACTCTGATTCCCCGCCTCTGATTCCCCATATTTGATTCCCCTCCTCTGATTTCACATCTCTGATTCCCGGACTCTGATTCCCCAACTCTGATTTCCCCGCCTCTGATTCCCCAGCTCTGATTTCCCGCCTCTGATTCCCCACCTCTGATACAACATATCTGATTCCCGGCCTCTGTTTCCCCGCCTCTGATTCCCCACGTCTGATTCACCATATCTGATTCCCCGCCTCTGATTCCCCACCACTGATTCCCCTCCTCTGATTCGCCAGTTATGATTGCCCGCCTCTGATTCCCCGTTTCTGATTCCCTGCCTCTGATTCCCCGCCTCTGATTCCCCATCTCTGACTCACCACCTCTGATTCCCCACCTCTGATACCCCATCTCTGATTCCGCACATCCGATTCCCTGCCTATGATTCCCCACCTCTGATTCCCCGCCTCTGATTCCCCATATCTGATTCCCTGCCTTTGTTTCCCCGCTTCTGATTCCCCACCTCTGTTTCCCCATATCTGATTCCCCGCCTCTGATTCCCCAACTCTAATACCCTGCCTCTGATTCCCCAGCTCTGATTCCCCGCCTCTGATTCCCCGCATCTGATTCCCTGCCTCTGATTCCCCGCCTCTGATTCCAGGCCTCTGATTCCCAGCATCTGATTCCGGCCTCTGATTCCCGGCCTCTGATTCCCTGCTTCTGATTCTGCATCTCTGATTCCGCACATCTGATTCCCTGCCTCTGATTCCCCGCCTCTGATTCCAGGCCTCTGATTCCCAGCATCTGATTCCGGCCTCTGATTCCCCAGCTCTGATTCCCCGCCTCTGATTCCCCATCTCTGATTCCGCACATCTGATTCCCTGCCTCTGATTCCCCACCTCTGATTCCCCATACCTGATTCCCCGCCTCTGTTTCCCCGCCTCTGATTCCCCGCCTCTGTTTCCACATATCTGATTCGCCGCCTCTGATTCCCCAACTCTGATTCCCCTCCTCTAAATCGCCAGCTATGATTCCCCGCCTCTGATTCCCTGCGTCTGATTCCATGCCTCTGATTCCCAGCCTCTGATTCCCCTTATCTGATTCACCACCTCTGAATCCCCACCTCTGATTCCCCATCTCTGATTCCGCACATCCGATTCCCTGCCTCTGATTCCCCGCCTCTGATTCCCCGCCTCTGATTCGCAACCTCTAATTCCCCACCTCTGATTCCCCATATCTGATTCCCCGCCTCTGTTTCCCTGCCTCTGATTCCCGGCCTCTGTTTCCCCATATCTGATTCCCCTCCTCTGATTCCCCAACTCTGATTCCCCGCCTCTGATTCCCCAGCTTTTATTCCCCGTCTTTTATTCCCGGCCTCTGATTCCCTGCCACTGATTCCCCGCCCCTGATTCCCCACCTCTGATTCCCCATATCTGATTCCCCGCCTCTGTTTCCCCACCTCTGATTCCCGGCCTCTTATTCCCAGCATTTGATTCCCGGCCACTGATTCCCTGCCTCTGATTCCCCGCCTCTGATTCCCCATCTCTGATTCCCCGCCTCTGATTCCCCGTGTCTGATTCCCTGCCTCTGATTCCCCGCCTCTGATTCCCCGCGTCTGATTCCCTGCCACTGATTCCATGCCCCTGATTCCCCACCTCTGATTCCCGATATCTGATTCCCCGCCTCTGTTTCCCCAACTCTGATTCCCTTCCTCTAATTCGCCAGCTATGATTCCCCGCCTCTGATTCCCTGCCACTGATTCCCTGCCCCTGATTCCCCACCTCTGATTCCCCATATATGATTCCCCGCCTCTGATTCCCCAACTCTGATTCCCCTCCTCTAATTCGCCAGCTATGATTCCCCGCCTCTTATTCCCTGCGTCTGATTCCCTGCCTCTGATTCCCAGCCTCTGATTCCCCTTCTCTGATTCACCACCTCTGAATCCCCACCTCTGATTCCCCATCTCTGATTCCGCACATCCGATTCCCTGCCTCTGATTCCCCGCCTCTGATTCCCCGCCTCTGATTCCCCGCCTCTGATTCCCCGCGTCTGATTCCCTGCCACTGATTCCCTGCCACTGATTCCCCACCTCTGATTCCCCATCTCTGATTCCCCGCCTCTGTTTCCCCACCTCTGATTCCCCGCCTCTGTTTCCCCATATCTGATTCCCCGCCTCTGATTCCCCAACTCTGATTCCCCTCCTCTAATTCGCCAGCTATGATTCCCCGCCTCTGATTCCCTGCATCTGATTCCCTGCCTCTGATTCCCCGCCTCTGATTCCCCTTCTCTGATTCACCACCTCTGAATCCCCACCTCTGATTCCCCATCTCTGATTCCGCACATCCGATTCCCTGCCTCTGATTCCCCGCCTCTGATTCCCCGCCTCTGATTCCCTGCCTCTGATTCGCAACCTCTAATTCCCCACCTCTGATTCCCCATATCTGATTCCCCGCCTCTGTTTCCCTGCCTCTGATTCCCGGCCTCTGTTTCCCCATATCTGATTCCCCTCCTCCGATTCCCCAACTCTGATTCCCCGCCTCTGATTCCCCAGCTCTGATTCCCCGCCTTTTATTCCCGGCCTCTGATTCCCTGCCACTGATTCCCCGCCCCTGATTCCCCACCTCTGATTCCCCATATCTGATTCCCCGCCTCTGTTTCCCCAGCTCTGATTCCCCACCTCTGATTCCCCAGCTCTTTCCTTGCCACTGATTCCCCGCCCCTGATTCCCCACCTCTGATTCCCCATATCTGATTCCCCGCCTCTGTTTCCCCAGCTCTGATTCCCTGCCAATGATTCCCTGCCCTGATTCCCCATCTCTGTTTCACCGCCTTTGATTCGCCACCTCTGATTCCCCATATCTGATTCCCCGCCTCTGTTTCCCCGCCTCTGATTCCCTGCCTCTGATTCCCAACCTCTGATTCCACACCTCTGATTCCCCATATCTGATTCCCCGACTCTATTTCCCCATATCTGATTCCCCGCCTCTGATTCCCCAACTCTGATTCCCCGCCTCTGATTCCACAGCTCTGATTCCCCTCCTCTGATTCCCGGCGTCCGATTCCCTGCCTCTGATTCCCCGCCTCTGATTCCCCATCTCTGATTCCCCGCCTCTGATTCCCCGTGTCTGATTCCCTTACTCTGATTCCCCGCCTCTGATTCCCCCCCTCTGATTCCCTGCCACTGATTCCCTGCCCCTGATTCCCCACTTCTGATTCCCCATATCTGATTCCCCGCCTGTTTCCCCGCCTCTGATTCCCCGCCTCTGATTCCCCATATCTGATTCCCTGCCTCTGATTCCCCAACTCTGATTCCCCGCCTCTGATTCCCCATATCTTATTCCCCGCCTCTGTTTCCCCCCCTCTGATTCCTAGCCTCTGATTCCCCATATCTGATTCCCCGCCTTTGATTCCCCATATCTGATTCCCCGCCTCATTTTCCCCATATCTGCTTCGCCGCCTCTGATTCCCCAACTCTGATTCCCCTCCTCTGATTCCCCAGCTCTGATTTCCCGCCTCTGATTTCCGGCATCCGATTCCCTGCCTCTGATTCCCCGCCTCTGATTCCCAATCTCTGATTCCCCGCCTCTGATTCCCCGTGTCTGATTCCCTGCATCTGATTCCCCGCCTCTGATTCCCCGCGTCTGATTCCCTGCCACTGATTCCCTGCCCCTGATTCCCCACCTCTGATTCCCCATATCAGATTTCCCGCCTCTGTTTCCCCGCCTCTGATTCCCCGCCTCTGTTTCCCCATATCTGATTCCCCGCCTCTGATTCCCCAACTCTGATTCCCCTCCTCTAATTCGCCAGCTATGATTCCCCGCCTTTGATTCCCTGCGTCTGATTCCCTGCCTCTGATTCCCCGCCTCTGATTCCCCTTCTCTGATTCACCACCTCTGAATCCCCACCTCTGATTCCCCATCTCTGATTCCGCACATCCGATTCCCTGCCTCTGATTCCCCGCCTCTGATTCCCCGCCTCTGATTCCCTGCCTCTGATTCTTAACCTCTAATTCCCCACCTCTGATTCCCCAACTCTGATTCCCCGCCTCTGATTCTCCAGCTCTGATTCCCCGCCTTTTATTCCCGGCCTCTGATTCCCTGCCACTGATTCCCCGCCCCTGATTTCCCACCTCTGATTCCCCATATCTGATTCCCCGCCTCTGTTTCCCCAGCTCTGAATCCCCACCTCTGATTCCCCAGCTCTGATTCCCTGCCACTGATTCCCCGCCCCTGATTCCCCACCTCTGATTCCCCATATCTGATTCCCCGCCTCTGTTTCCCCAGCTCTGATTCCCTGCCTCTGATTCCCTGCCCTGATTCCCCATCTCTGTTTCACCGCCTTTGATTCGCCACCTCTGATTCACCATATCTGATTCCCCGCCTCTGTTTCCCCGCCTCTGATTCCCTGCCTCTGATTCCCAACCTCTGATTCCACACCTCTGATTTTCCATATCTGATTCCCCACCTCTATTTCCCCATATCTGATTCCCCGCCTCTGATTCCCCGCCTCTGATTCCCGGCGTCCGATTCCCTGCCTCTGATTCCCCGCCTCTGATTCCCCATCTCTGATTCCCCGCCTCTGATTCCCCATATCTGATTCCCTGCCTCTGATTCCCCGCCTCTGATTCCCCGCCTCTGATTCCCTGCCACTGATTCCCTGCCCCTGATTCCCCACCTCTGATTCCCCATATCTGATTCCCCGCCTCTGTTTCCCCGCCTCTGATTCCCCGCCTCTGATTCCCCATATCTGATTCCCTGCCTCTGATTCCCCAACTCTGATTCCCCGCCTCTGATTCCCCAGCTCTGAATCCACGCCTATGATTCCCCGCATCTGATTCCCTGCCTCTGATTCCCCGCCTTGATTCCCCATCTCTGATTCACAACCTCTGATTCCCCACCTCTTATTCCCCATATCTGATTCCCCGCCTCTGTTTCCCCATATCTGATTCCCCGGCTCTGATTGCCCACCTCTATTCCCCGCCTCTGATTCGCCAGCTCTGATTCGCCTCCTCTGATTCCCCGCATCTGATTCCCTGCCTCTGATTCCGCGCCTCTGATTCCCCATCTCTGATTCACCGCCTTTGATTCGCCACCTCTGATTCCCCATATCTGATTCACCACCTCTGTTTCCCCGCCTCTGATTCCCCGCCTCTGATTCTCCATATCTCATTCCCCGCCTCTGATTCCCCGCGTCTGATTCCCAGCCTCTGAATCCCCGTGTCTGATTTCCTGCCTTTGATTCCCCGCCTCTTATTCCCCATCTCTGATTCACCGCCTCTGATTCCCCACCTCTGATTCCCCGCGTCTGATTCCCTGCCTCTGATTCCCCGCCTCTGATTCCCCAGCTCTGATTCCCCGCCTCTGATTCCCCATCTCTGATTCCCCGCCTCTGATTCCCCGTGTCTGATTCCCTGCCTCTGATTCCCCGCCTCTGATTCCCCGCCTCTGATTCCCTGCCACTGATTCCCTGCCCCTGATTCCCCACCTCTGATTCCCCATATCTGGTTCCCCGCCTCTGTTTCCCGCCTCTGATACCCCTCCTCTGATTCCCCATATCTGATTCCCTGCCTCTGATTTCCCAACTCTGATTCCCCGCCTCTGATTCCCCAGCTCTGAATCCACGCCTCTGATTCCCCGCATCTGATTCCCTGCCTCTGATTCCCCGCCTTGATTCCCTATCTCTGATTCACAACCTCTGATTCCCCACCTCTTATTCCCCATATCTGATTCCCCGCCTCTGTTTCCCCATATCTGATTCCCCGGCTCTGATTGCCCACCTCTATTCCCCGCCTCTGATTCGCCAGCTCTGATTCGCCTCCTCTGATTCCCCGCATCTGATTCCCTGCCTCTGATTCCGCGCCTCTGATTCCCCATCTCTGATTCACCGCCTTTGATTCGCCACCTCTGATTCCCCATATGTGATTCACCACCTCTGTTTCCCCGCCTCTGATTCCCCGCCTCTGATTCTCCATATCTCATTCCCCGCCTCTGAATCCCCATCTCTGATTCCCGGACACTGATTCCCCACCTCTGATTCCCGGCCTCTTATTCCCAGCATCTGTTTCCCGGTCTCTGATTCCCGGCCTCTGATTCCCCGCTTCTGATTCTGATTCCCTGCCTCTGATTCCCCATCTCTGATTCCGCACATCTGATTCCCTGCCTCTGATTCCCCACCTCTGATTCCCCATATCTGATTCCCCGCCACTGTTTCCCCGCCTCTGATTCCCCGCCTCTGTTTCCCCATATCTAATTCCCCACCTCTGATGCCCCAACTCTGATTCCCCGCCTCTGATTCCCCAGCTCTGATTCCCCACCTCTGATTCTCCGCATCCGATTCCCCATGTCTGATTCCCCGCCTCTGTTTCCCCGCCTCTGATTCCCCGCTTCTGTTTTCCCATATCTGATTCCCCGCCTCTGATTCCCCAGCTCTGATTCCCTGCCTCTGATTCCCCGCGTTCTATTCCCTGCCTCTGATTCCCCGCCTGTGATTCCCCATCTCTGATTCACCACCTCTGATTCCCCACCTCTGATTCCCCATATCTAATTCCCCGCCTCTGTTTGCCCGCCCCTGATTCCCCACCTCTGATTCCCCATATCTGATTCCCCGCCTCTGTTTCCCCAGCTCTGATTCCCTGCCTCTGATTCCCTGCCCTGATTCCCCATCTCTGTTTCACCGCCTTTGATTCGCCACCTCTGATTCCCCATATCTGATTCCCCACCTCTGTTTCCCCGCCTCTGATTCCCTGCCTCTGATTCCCAACCTCTGATTCCACACCTCTGATTCCCCATATCTGATTCCCCGACTCTATTTCCCCATATCTGATTCCCCGCCTCTGATTCCCCAACTCTGATTCCCCGCCTCTGATTCCACAGCTCTGATTCCCCGCCTCTGATTCCCGGCGTCCGATTCCCTGCCTCTGATTCCCCGCCTCTGATTCCCCATCTCTGATTCCCCGCCTCTGATTCCCCGTGTCTGATTCCCTTACTCTGATTCCCCGCCTCTGATTCCCCCCCTCTGATTCCCTGCCACTGATTCCCTGCCCCTGATTCCCCACTTCTGATTCCCCATATCTGATTCCCCGCCTGTTTCCCCGCCTCTGATTCCCCGCCTCTGATTCCCCATATCTGATTCCCTGCCTCTGATTCCCCAACTCTGATTCCCCGCCTCTGATTCCCCATATCTTATTCCCCGCCTCTGTTTCCCCCCCTCTGATTCCTAGCCTCTGATTCCCCATATCTGATTCCCCGCCTTTGATTCCCCATATCTGATTCCCCGCCTCATTTTCCCCATATCTGCTTCGCCGCCTCTGATTCCCCAACTCTGATTCCCCTCCTCTGATTCCCCAGCTCTGATTTCCCGCCTCTGATTTCCGGCATCCGATTCCCTGCCTCTGATTCCCCGCCTCTGATTCCCCATCTCTGATTCCCCGCCTCTGATTCCCCGTGTCTGATTCCCTGCATCTGATTCCCCGCCTCTGATTCCCCGCGTCTGATTCCCTGCCACTGATTCCCTGCCCCTGATTCCCCACCTCTGATTCCCCATATCTGATTTCCCGCCTCTGTTTCCCCGCCTCTGATTCCCCAACTCTGATTCCCCTCCTCTAATTCGCCAGCTATGATTCCCCGCCTTTGATTCCCTGCGTCTGATTCCCTGCCTCTGATTCCCCGCCTCTGATTCCCCTTCTCTGATTCACCACCTCTGAATCCCCACCTCTGATTCCCCATCTCTGATTCCGCACATCCGATTCCCTGCCTCTGATTCCCCGCCTCTGATTCCCCGCCTCTGATTCCCTGCCTCTGATTCTTAACCTCTAATTCCCCACCTCTGATTCCCCAACTCTGATTCCCCGCCTCTGATTCTCCAGCTCTGATTCCCCGCCTTTTATTCCCGGCCTCTGATTCCCTGCCACTGATTCCCCGCCTCTCTTTCCCCCCCTCTGATTCCTAGCCTCTGATTCCCCATATCTGATTCCCCGCCTTTGATTCCCCATATCTGATTCCCCGCCTCATTTTCCCCATATCTGCTTCGCCGCCTCTGATTCCCCATATTTGATTCCCCTGCTCTGATTTCCCATCTCTGATTCCCGGACTCTGATTCCCCAACTCTGATTTCCCCGCCTCTGAATCCCCAGCTCTGATTTCCCGCCTCTGATTCCCCACCTGTGATACAACATATCTGATTCCCGGCCTCTGTTTCCCCGCCTCTGATTCCCCACCTCTGATTCACCATATCTGATTCCCCGCCTCTGATTCCCCACCACTGATTCCCCTCCTCTGATTCGCCAGTTATGATTGCCCGCCTCTGATTCCCCGTTTATGATTCCCTGCCTCTGATTCCCCGCCTCTGATTCCCCATGTCTGACTCACCACCTCTGATTCCCCACCTCTGATACCCAATCTCTGATTCCGCACATCCGATTCCCTGCCTCTGATTCCCCGCCTCTGATTCCCCGCCTCTGATTCCCTGCCTCTGATTCGCAACCTCTTATTCCCCACCTCTGATTCCCCATATCTGATTCCCCGCCTCTGTTTCCCCGCCTCTGATTGGCACCTCTGATACCCCGCCTCTGATTCCCCATCTCTAATTCATCACATCTGATTCCCCACCTCTGCTTCCCCATCTCCGATTCTCTACCTCTGATTCGCCACCTCTGATTCCCAATATCTGATTCACCGCCTCTGTTTCCTTGCCTCTGATTCCCCACCTCTGATTCCCCATATCTGATTCCCCGCCTCTGATTCCCCATCTCTGATTCCCGGTCTCTGATTCCCCACCTCTGTTTCCCGGCCTCTGATTCCCAATCCCTGATTCACCGCCTCTGACTCCCAGTGTCTGATTCCCTGCCTCTGATTCCCCGCCTCTGAATCCCCTCCTCTGATTCCCTGCCACTGATTCCCCGCTCCTGATTCCCCACCTCTGATACCCCATATCTGATTCCCCGCCTCTGTTTCCCCGCCTCTGATTCCCCACCTCTGATTCCCCATATCTGATTCCCTGCCTCTGATTCCCCAACTCTGATTCCCCGCCTCTGATTCCCCAGCTCTGATTCCCCGCCTCTGTTTCCCCGCCTCTGATTCCCCGCGTCTGATTCCCTGCCACTGATTCCCTGCCCCTGATTCCCCACCTCTGATTCACCACATCTGAATCCCCACCTCTGATTCCCCATCTCTGAATCCGCACATCCGATTCCCTGCCTCTGATTCCCCGCCTCTGATTCCCCGCCTCTGATTCCCCGCCTCTGATTCCCCGCGTCTGATTCCCTGCCACTGATTCCCTGCCCCTGATTCCCCACCTCTGATTCCCCATCTTTGATTCCCCGCCTCTGTTTCCCCACCTCTGATTCCCCGCCTCTGTTTCCCCATATCTGATTCCCCGCCTCTTATTCTCCAACTCTGATTCCCCTCCTCTAATTCGCCAGCTATGATTCCCCGCCTCTGATTCCCTGCATCTGATTCCCTGCCTATGATTCCCCGCCTCTGATTCCCCTTCTCTGATTCACCACCTCTGAATCCCCACCTCTGATTCCCCATCTCTCATTCCGCACATCCGATTCCCTGCCTCTGATTCCCCGCCTCTGATTCCCCGCCTCTGATTCCCTGCCTCTGATTCGCAACCTCTAATTCCCCACCTCTGATTCCCCATATCTGATTCCCTGCCTCTGATTCGCAACCTCTAATTCCCCACCTCTGATTCCCCATATCTGATTCCCCGCCTCTGTTTCCCTGCCTCTGATTCCCGGCCTCTGTTTCCCCATATCTGATTCCCCTCCTCTGATTCCCCAACTCTGATTCCCCGCCTCTGATTCCCCAGCTCTGATTCCCCGCCTTTTATTCCCGGCCTCTGATTCCCTGCCTCTGATTCCCCGCCCCTGATTCCCCACCTCTGATTCCCCATATCTGATTCCCCGCCTCTGTTTCCCCAGCTCTGATTCCCCACCTCTGATTCCCCAGCTCTTTCCTTGCCACTGATTCCCCGCCCCTGATTCCCCACCTCTGATTCCCCATATCTGATTCCCCGCCTCTGTTTCCCCAGCTCTGATTCCCTGCCTCTGATTCCCTGCCCTGATTCCCCATCTCTGTTTCACCGCCTTTGATTCGCCACCTCTGATTCCCCATATCTGATTCCCCGCCTCTGTTTCCCCGCCTCTGATTCCCTGCCTCTGATTCCCAACCTCTGATTCCACACCTCTGATTCCCCATATCTGATTCCCCGACTCTATTTCCCCATATCTGATTCCCCGCCTCTGATTCCCCAACTCTGATTCCCCGCCTCTGATTCCACAGCTCTGATTCCCCGCCTCTGATTCCCGGCGTCCGATTCCCTGCCTCTGATTCCCCGCCTCTGATTCCCCATCTCTGATTCCCCGCCTCTGATTCCCCGTGTCTGATTCCCTTACTCTGATTACCCGCCTCTGATTCCCCCCCTCTGATTCCCTGCCACTGATTCCCTGCCCCTGATTCCCCACTTCTGATTCCCCATATCTGATTCCCCGCCTGTTTCCCCGCCTCTGATTCCCCGCCTCTGATTCCCCATATCTGATTCCCTGCCTCTGATTCCCCAACTCTGATTCCCCGCCTCTGATTCCCCATATCTTATTCCCCGCCTCTGTTTCCCCCCCTCTGATTCCTAGCCTCTGATTCCCCATATCTGATTCCCCGCCTTTGATTCCCCATATCTGATTCCCCGCCTCATTTTCCCCATATCTGCTTCGCCGCCTCTGATTCCCCAACTCTGATTCCCCTCCTCTGATTCCCCAGCTCTGATTTCCCGCCTCTGATTTCCGGCATCCGATTCCCTGCCTCTGATTCCCCGCCTCTGATTCCCCATCTCTGATTCCCCGCCTCTGATTCCCCGTGTCTGATTCCCTGCATCTGATTCCCCGCCTCTGATTTCCCGCGTCTGATTCCCTGCCACTGATTCCCTGCCCCTGATTCCCCACCTCTGATTCCCCATATCTGATTTCCCGCCTTTGTTTCCCCGCCTCTGATTCCCCAACTCTGATTCCCCTCCTCTAATTCGCCAGCTATGATTCCCCGCCTTTGATTCCCTGCGTCTGATTCCCTGCCTCTGATTCCCCGCCTCTGATTCCCCTTCTCTGATTCACCACCTCTGAATCCCCACCTCTGATTCCCCATCTCTGATTCCGCACATCCGATTCCCTGCCTCTGATTCCCCGCCTCTGATTCCCCGCCTCTGATTCCCTGCCTCTGATTCTTAACCTCTAATTCCCCACCTCTGATTCCCCAACTCTGATTCCCCGCCTCTGATTCTCCAGCTCTGATTCCCCGCCTTTTATTCCCGGCCTCTGATTCCCTGCCACTGATTCCCCGCCTCTCTTTCCCCCCCTCTGATTCCTAGCCTCTGATTCCCCATATCTGATTCCCCGCCTTTGATTCCCCATATCTGATTCCCCGCCTCATTTTCCCCATATCTGCTTCGCCGCCTCTGATTCCCCAACTCTGATTCCCCTCCTCTGATTACCCAGCTCTGATTTCCCGCCTCTGATTTCCGGCACCAATTCCCTGCCTCTGATTCCCCGCCTCTGATTCCCCATCTCTGATTCCCCGCCTCTGATTCCCCGTGTCTGATTCCCTGCATCTGATTCCCCGCCTCTGATTCCCCGCGTCTGATTCCCTGCCACTGATTCCCTGCCCCTGATTCCCCACCTCTGATTCCCCATATCTGATTTCCCGCCTCTGTTTCCCCGCCTCTGATTCCCCGCCTCTGTTTCCCCATATCTGATTCCCCGCCTCTGATTCCCCAACTCTGATTCCCCTCCTCTAATTCGCCAGCTATGATTCCCCGCCTTTGATTCCCTGCGTCTGATTCCCTGCCTCTGATTCCCCGCCTCTGATTCCCCTTCTCTGATTCACCACCTCTGAATCCCCACCTCTGATTCCCCATCTCTGATTCCGCACATCCGATTCCCTGCCTCTGATTCCCCGCCTCTGATTCCCCGCCTCTGATTCCCTGCCTCTGATTCTTAACCTCTAATTCCCCACCTCTGATTCCCCAACTCTGATTCCCCGCCTCTGATTCTCCAGCTCTGATTCCCCGCCTTTTATTCCCGGCCTCTGATTCCCTGCCACTGATTCCCCGCCCCTGATTCCCCACCTCTGATTTCCCAACTCTGATTCCCCGCCTCTGATTCCCCAGCTCTGATTCCCTGCCTCTGATTCCCCGCATCTGATTCCCTGCCTCTGATTCCCCGCCTCTGATTCCCTGCCTCTGATTCCCAACCTCTGATTCCCCACCTCTGAATCCCCATATCTGATTCCCCGCCTCTGTTTCCCCGCCTCTGATTCCCCGCCTCTGTTTCCCCATATCTGATTCCCCGCCTCTGATTCCCCAACTCTGATTCCCCTCCTCTGATTCGCCAGCTATGATTCCCCGCCTCTGATTCCCTGCATCTGATTCCCTGCATCTGATTCCCCGCCTCTGATTCCCCTTCTCTGATTCACCACCTCTGATTCCCCACCTCTGATTCCCCATCTCTGATTCCGCTCATCCGATTCCCTGCCTATGATTCCCCGCCTCTGATTCCCCGCCTCTGATTCCCTGCCTCTGATTCGCAACCTCTAATTCCCCACCTCTGATTCCCCATATCTGATTCCCCGCCTCTGTTTCCCTGCCTCTGATTCCCGGCCTCTGTTTCCCCATATCTGATTCCCCTCCTCTGATTCCCCAACTCTGATTCCCCGCCTCTGATACCCCGCCTCTGATTCCCCATCTCTAATTCATCACATCTGATTCCCCACCTCTGCTTCCCCATCTCTGATTCTCAACCTCTGATTCGCC
This sequence comes from Narcine bancroftii, assembly GCF_036971445.1. Lineage (NCBI taxonomy): Eukaryota > Metazoa > Chordata > Chondrichthyes > Torpediniformes > Narcinidae > Narcine > Narcine bancroftii. The sequence goes on along the minus strand of NC_091472.1, from coordinate 144,372,942 downwards.
ACCTCTGATTGCCCATATCTGATTCACCGCCTCTGTTTCCCCGCATCTGATTCCCCGCCTCTGATTCCCCATATTTGATTCCCCGCCTCTAATTCCCCATCTCTGATTCCCGGACTCATTCCCCAACTCTGATTCCCCGCCTCTGATTCCCCATATTTGATTCCCCTCCTCTGATTTCCCATCTCTGATTCCCGGACTCTGATTCCCCAACTCTGATTTCCCCGCCTCTGAATCCCCAGCTCTGATTTCCCGCCTCTGATTCCCCACCTGTGATACAACATATCTGATTCCCGGCCTCTGTTTCCCCGCCTCTGATTCCCCACCTCTGATTCACCATATCTGATTCCCCGCCTCTGATTCCCCACCACTGATTCCCCTCCTCTGATTCGCCAGTTATGATTGCCCGCCTCTGATTCCCCGTTTATGATTCCCTGCCTCTGATTCCCCGCCTCTGATTCCCCATGTCTGACTCACCACCTCTGATTCCCCACCTCTGATACCCAATCTCTGATTCCGCACATCCGATTCCCTGCCTCTGATTCCCCGCCTCTGATTCCCCGCCTCTGATTCCCTGCCTCTGATTCGCAACCTCTTATTCCCCACCTCTGATTCCCCATATCTGATTCCCCGCCTCTGTTTCCCCGCCTCTGATTGGCACCTCTGATACCCCGCCTCTGATTCCCCATCTCTAATTCATCACATCTGATTCCCCACCTCTGCTTCCCCATCTCCGATTCTCTACCTCTGATTCGCCACCTCTGATTCCCAATATCTGATTCACCACCTCTGTTTCCCTGCCTCTGATTCCCCACCTCTGATTCCCCATATCTGATTCCCCGCCTCTGATTCCCCATCTCTGATTCCCGGTCTCTGATTCCCCACCTCTGTTTCCCGGCCTCTGATTCCCAATCCCTGATTCACCGCCTCTGACTCCCAGTGTCTGATTCCCTGCCTCTGATTCCCCGCCTCTGAATCCCCTCCTCTGATTCCCTGCCACTGATTCCCCGCTCCTGATTCCCCACCTCTGATACCCCATATCTGATTCCCCGCCTCTGTTTCCCCGCCTCTGATTCCCCACCTCTGATTCCCCATATCTGATTCCCTGCCTCTGATTCCCCAACTCTGATTCCCCGCCTCTGATTCCCCAGCTCTGATTCCCCGCCTCTGATTCCCCACCTCTGATCCAACATATCTGATTCCCCGCCTCTGTTTCCCCGCCTCTGATTCCCCACCTCTGATTCCCCATATCTGATTCCCCGCCTATGATTCCCCACCTCTGATTCCCCGCCTCTGATTCGCCAGCTATGATTCCCCTCCTCTGGTTCCCCACATCTGATTCCCCGCCTCTGATTCCCCGTGTCTGACCCTGCCTCTCATTCCACCCCTTTGATTCCCCATCTCTGATTCACCACCTCTGATTCCCCACCTCTGATTCCCCATCTCTGATTCTGCACATCCGATTCCCTGCCTCTGATTCCTCGCCTCTGATTCCCCGCCTCTGATTCCCTGCCTCTGATTCGCAACCTGTTATTCCCCACCTCTGAATCCCCATATCTGATTCCCCGCCTCTGTTTCCCTGCCTCTGATTCCCCGCCTCTGTTTCCCCATATCTGATTCCCCGCCTCTGTTTCACCGCCTCTGATTGGCACCTCTGATACCCCGCCTCTGATTTCCCATCTCTAATTCATCACATCTGATTCCCCACCTCTGCTTCCCCAACTCTGATTCTCTACCTCTGATTCGCAACCTCTGATTCCGAATATCTGATTCACCGCCTCTGTTTCCCCGCTTCTGATTCCCCGCCTCTGATTCACCATATCTGATTCCCCGCCTCTGATTCCCCATCTCTGATTCCCGGTCTCTGATTCCCCACCTCTGTTTCCCGGCCTCTCATTCCCCATCCCTGATTCACCGCCTCTGATTCCCAGTGTCTGATTCCCTGCCTCTGATTCCCCGCCTCTGAATCCCCTCCTCTGATTCCCTGCCACTGATTCCCCGCCCCTGATTCCCCACCTCTGATACCCCATATCTGATTCCCCGCCTCTGTTTCCCCGCCTCTGATTCCCCACCTCTGATTTCCCATATCTGATTCCACGCCTCTGATTCCCCGCCTCTGATTGGCCGCCTCTGATACCCCGCCTCTGATTCCCCATCTCTAATTCATCACATCTGATTCCCCACCTCTGCTTCCCCATCTCTGATTATCAACCTCTGATTCGCCACCTCTGATTCCCCATATCTGATTCACCGCCTCTGTTTCCCCGCCTCTGATTCCCCACCTCTGATTCCCCATATTTGATTCCCCGCCTCTGATTCCCCATCTCTGATTCCCGGACTCTGATTCCCCAACTCTGATTCCCCGCCTCTGATTCCCCAGCTCTGATTTCCCGCCTCTGATTCCCCACCTCTGCTTCCCCATCTCTGATTCTCTACCTCTGATTCGCCACCTCTGATTGCCCATATCTGATTCACCGCCTCTGTTTCCCCGCCTCTGATTCCCCGCCTCTTATTCCCCATATTTGATTCCCCGCTTCTGATTCCCCATCTCTGATTCCCGGACTCTGATTCCCCAACTCTGATTCCCCACCTCTGATTCCCCATATTTGATTCCCCTCCTCTGATTTCACATCTCTGATTCCCGGACTCTGATTCCCCAACTCTGATTTCCCCGCCTCTGATTCCCCAGCTCTGATTTCCCGCCTCTGATTCCCCACCTCTGATACAACATATCTGATTCCCGGCCTCTGTTTCCCCGCCTCTGATTCCCCACGTCTGATTCACCATATCTGATTCCCCGCCTCTGATTCCCCACCACTGATTCCCCTCCTCTGATTCGCCAGTTATGATTGCCCGCCTCTGATTCCCCGTTTCTGATTCCCTGCCTCTGATTCCCCGCCTCTGATTCCCCATCTCTGACTCACCACCTCTGATTCCCCACCTCTGATACCCCATCTCTGATTCCGCACATCCGATTCCCTGCCTATGATTCCCCACCTCTGATTCCCCGCCTCTGATTCCCCATATCTGATTCCCTGCCTCTGTTTCCCCGCTTCTGATTCCCCACCTCTGTTTCCCCATATCTGATTCCCCGCCTCTGATTCCCCAACTCTAATACCCTGCCTCTGATTCCCCAGCTCTGATTCCCCGCCTCTGATTCCCCGCATCTGATTCCCTGCCTCTGATTCCCCGCCTCTGATTCCAGGCCTCTGATTCCCAGCATCTGATTCCGGCCTCTGATTCCCGGCCTCTGATTCCCTGCTTCTGATTCTGCATCTCTGATTCCGCACATCTGATTCCCTGCCTCTGATTCCCCGCCTCTGATTCCAGGCCTCTGATTCCCAGCATCTGATTCCGGCCTCTGATTCCCCAGCTCTGATTCCCCGCCTCTGATTCCCCATCTCTGATTCCGCACATCTGATTCCCTGCCTCTGATTCCCCACCTCTGATTCCCCATACCTGATTCCCCGCCTCTGTTTCCCCGCCTCTGATTCCCCGCCTCTGTTTCCACATATCTGATTCGCCGCCTCTGATTCCCCAACTCTGATTCCCCTCCTCTAAATCGCCAGCTATGATTCCCCGCCTCTGATTCCCTGCGTCTGATTCCATGCCTCTGATTCCCAGCCTCTGATTCCCCTTATCTGATTCACCACCTCTGAATCCCCACCTCTGATTCCCCATCTCTGATTCCGCACATCCGATTCCCTGCCTCTGATTCCCCGCCTCTGATTCCCCGCCTCTGATTCGCAACCTCTAATTCCCCACCTCTGATTCCCCATATCTGATTCCCCGCCTCTGTTTCCCTGCCTCTGATTCCCGGCCTCTGTTTCCCCATATCTGATTCCCCTCCTCTGATTCCCCAACTCTGATTCCCCGCCTCTGATTCCCCAGCTTTTATTCCCCGTCTTTTATTCCCGGCCTCTGATTCCCTGCCACTGATTCCCCGCCCCTGATTCCCCACCTCTGATTCCCCATATCTGATTCCCCGCCTCTGTTTCCCCACCTCTGATTCCCGGCCTCTTATTCCCAGCATTTGATTCCCGGCCACTGATTCCCTGCCTCTGATTCCCCGCCTCTGATTCCCCATCTCTGATTCCCCGCCTCTGATTCCCCGTGTCTGATTCCCTGCCTCTGATTCCCCGCCTCTGATTCCCCGCGTCTGATTCCCTGCCACTGATTCCATGCCCCTGATTCCCCACCTCTGATTCCCGATATCTGATTCCCCGCCTCTGTTTCCCCAACTCTGATTCCCTTCCTCTAATTCGCCAGCTATGATTCCCCGCCTCTGATTCCCTGCCACTGATTCCCTGCCCCTGATTCCCCACCTCTGATTCCCCATATATGATTCCCCGCCTCTGATTCCCCAACTCTGATTCCCCTCCTCTAATTCGCCAGCTATGATTCCCCGCCTCTTATTCCCTGCGTCTGATTCCCTGCCTCTGATTCCCAGCCTCTGATTCCCCTTCTCTGATTCACCACCTCTGAATCCCCACCTCTGATTCCCCATCTCTGATTCCGCACATCCGATTCCCTGCCTCTGATTCCCCGCCTCTGATTCCCCGCCTCTGATTCCCCGCCTCTGATTCCCCGCGTCTGATTCCCTGCCACTGATTCCCTGCCACTGATTCCCCACCTCTGATTCCCCATCTCTGATTCCCCGCCTCTGTTTCCCCACCTCTGATTCCCCGCCTCTGTTTCCCCATATCTGATTCCCCGCCTCTGATTCCCCAACTCTGATTCCCCTCCTCTAATTCGCCAGCTATGATTCCCCGCCTCTGATTCCCTGCATCTGATTCCCTGCCTCTGATTCCCCGCCTCTGATTCCCCTTCTCTGATTCACCACCTCTGAATCCCCACCTCTGATTCCCCATCTCTGATTCCGCACATCCGATTCCCTGCCTCTGATTCCCCGCCTCTGATTCCCGGCCTCTTATTCCCAGCATCTGTTTCCCGGTCTCTGATTCCCGGCCTCTGATTCCCCGCTTCTGATTCTGATTCCCTGCCTCTGATTCCCCATCTCTGATTCCGCACATCTGATTCCCTGCCTCTGATTCCCCACCTCTGATTCCCCATATCTGATTCCCCGCCACTGTTTCCCCGCCTCTGATTCCCCGCCTCTGTTTCCCCATATCTAATTCACCACCTCTGATGCCCCAACTCTGATTCCCCGCCTCTGATTCCCCAGCTCTGATTCCCCACCTCTGATTCTCCGCATCCGATTCCCCATGTCTGATTCCCCGCCTCTGTTTCCCCGCCTCTGATTCCCCGCTTCTGTTTTCCCATATCTGATTCCCCGCCTCTGATTCCCCAGCTCTGATTCCCTGCCTCTGATTCCCCGCGTTCTATTCCCTGCCTCTGATTCCCCGCCTGTGATTCCCCATCTCTGATTCACCACCTCTGATTCCCCACCTCTGATTCCCCATATCTAATTCCCCGCCTCTGTTTGCCCGCCCCTGATTCCCCACCTCTGATTCCCCATATCTGATTCCCCGCCTCTGTTTCCCCAGCTCTGATTCCCTGCCTCTGATTCCCTGCCCTGATTCCCCATCTCTGTTTCACCGCCTTTGATTCGCCACCTCTGATTCCCCATATCTGATTCCCCACCTCTGTTTCCCCGCCTCTGATTCCCTGCCTCTGATTCCCAACCTCTGATTCCACACCTCTGATTCCCCATATCTGATTCCCCGACTCTATTTCCCCATATCTGATTCCCCGCCTCTGATTCCCCAACTCTGATTCCCCGCCTCTGATTCCACAGCTCTGATTCCCCGCCTCTGATTCCCGGCGTCCGATTCCCTGCCTCTGATTCCCCGCCTCTGATTCCCCATCTCTGATTCCCCGCCTCTGATTCCCCGTGTCTGATTCCCTTACTCTGATTCCCCGCCTCTGATTCCCCCCCTCTGATTCCCTGCCACTGATTCCCTGCCCCTGATTCCCCACTTCTGATTCCCCATATCTGATTCCCCGCCTGTTTCCCCGCCTCTGATTCCCCGCCTCTGATTCCCCATATCTGATTCCCTGCCTCTGATTCCCCAACTCTGATTCCCCGCCTCTGATTCCCCATATCTTATTCCCCGCCTCTGTTTCCCCCCCTCTGATTCCTAGCCTCTGATTCCCCATATCTGATTCCCCGCCTTTGATTCCCCATATCTGATTCCCCGCCTCATTTTCCCCATATCTGCTTCGCCGCCTCTGATTCCCCAACTCTGATTCCCCTCCTCTGATTCCCCAGCTCTGATTTCCCGCCTCTGATTTCCGGCATCCGATTCCCTGCCTCTGATTCCCCGCCTCTGATTCCCCATCTCTGATTCCCCACCTCTGATTCCCCATGTCTGATTCCCTGCCTCTGATTCCCCGCCTCCGAATCCCAGCCTCTGATTCCCCATATCTGATTCCCCGCCTCTGATTCCCCGCCTCTGATTCCCCGTGTCTGATTCCCTGCATCTGATTCCCCGCCTCTGATTCCCCGCGTCTGATTCCCTGCCACTGATTCCCTGCCCCTGATTCCCCACCTCTGATTCCCCATATCTGATTTCCCGCCTCTGTTTCCCCGCCTCTGATTCCCCAACTCTGATTCCCCTCCTCTAATTCGCCAGCTATGATTCCCCGCCTTTGATTCCCTGCGTCTGATTCCCTGCCTCTGATTCCCCGCCTCTGATTCCCCTTCTCTGATTCACCACCTCTGAATCCCCACCTCTGATTCCCCATCTCTGATTCCGCACATCCGATTCCCTGCCTCTGATTCCCCGCCTCTGATTCCCCGCCTCTGATTCCCTGCCTCTGATTCTTAACCTCTAATTCCCCACCTCTGATTCCCCAACTCTGATTCCCCGCCTCTGATTCTCCAGCTCTGATTCCCCGCCTTTTATTCCCGGCCTCTGATTCCCTGCCACTGATTCCCCGCCTCTCTTTCCCCCCCTCTGATTCCTAGCCTCTGATTCCCCATATCTGATTCCCCGCCTCATTTTCCCCATATCTGCTTCGCCGCCTCTGATTCCCCATATTTGATTCCCCTGCTCTGATTTCCCATCTCTGATTCCCGGACTCTGATTCCCCAACTCTGATTTCCCCGCCTCTGAATCCCCAGCTCTGATTTCCCGCCTCTGATTCCCCACCTGTGATACAACATATCTGATTCCCGGCCTCTGTTTCCCCGCCTCTGATTCCCCACCTCTGATTCACCATATCTGATTCCCCGCCTCTGATTCCCCACCACTGATTCCCCTCCTCTGATTCGCCAGTTATGATTGCCCGCCTCTGATTCCCCGTTTATGATTCCCTGCCTCTGATTCCCCGCCTCTGATTCCCCATGTCTGACTCACCACCTCTGATTCCCCACCTCTGATACCCAATCTCTGATTCCGCACATCCGATTCCCTGCCTCTGATTCCCCGCCTCTGATTCCCCGCCTCTGATTCCCTGCCTCTGATTCGCAACCTCTTATTCCCCACCTCTGATTCCCCATATCTGATTCCCCGCCTCTGTTTCCCCGCCTCTGATTGGCACCTCTGATACCCCGCCTCTGATTCCCCATCTCTAATTCATCACATCTGATTCCCCACCTCTGCTTCCCCATCTCCGATTCTCTACCTCTGATTCGCCACCTCTGATTCCCAATATCTGATTCACCGCCTCTGTTTCCCTGCCTCTGATTCCCCACCTCTGATTCCCCATATCTGATTCCCCGCCTCTGATTCCCCATCTCTGATTCCCGGTCTCTGATTCCCCACCTCTGTTTCCCGGCCTCTGATTCCCAATCCCTGATTCACCGCCTCTGACTCCCAGTGTCTGATTCCCTGCCTCTGATTCCCCGCCTCTGAATCCCCTCCTCTGATTCCCTGCCACTGATTCCCCGCTCCTGATTCCCCACCTCTGATACCCCATATCTGATTCCCCGCCTCTGTTTCCCCGCCTCTGATTCCCCACCTCTGATTCCCCATATCTGATTCCCTGCCTCTGATTCCCCAACTCTGATTCCCCGCCTCTGATTCCCCAGCTCTGATTCCCCGCCTCTGTTTCCCCGCCTCTGATTCCCCGCGTCTGATTCCCTGCCACTGATTCCCTGCCCCTGATTCCCCACCTCTGATTCACCACCTCTGAATCCCCACCTCTGATTCCCCATCTCTGAATCCGCACATCCGATTCCCTGCCTCTGATTCCCCGCCTCTGATTCCCCGCCTCTGATTCCCCGCCTCTGATTCCCCGCGTCTGATTCCCTGCCACTGATTCCCTGCCCCTGATTCCCCACCTCTGATTCCCCATCTTTGATTCCCCGCCTCTGTTTCCCCACCTCTGATTCCCCGCCTCTGTTTCCCCATATCTGATTCCCCGCCTCTTATTCTCCAACTCTGATTCCCCTCCTCTAATTCGCCAGCTATGATTCCCCGCCTCTGATTCCCTGCATCTGATTCCCTGCCTATGATTCCCCGCCTCTGATTCCCCTTCTCTGATTCACCACCTCTGAATCCCCACCTCTGATTCCCCATCTCTCATTCCGCACATCCGATTCCCTGCCTCTGATTCCCCGCCTCTGATTCCCCGCCTCTGATTCCCTGCCTCTGATTCGCAACCTCTAATTCCCCACCTCTGATTCCCCATATCTGATTCCCTGCCTCTGATTCGCAACCTCTAATTCCCCACCTCTGATTCCCCATATCTGATTCCCCGCCTCTGTTTCCCTGCCTCTGATTCCCGGCCTCTGTTTCCCCATATCTGATTCCCCTCCTCTGATTCCCCAACTCTGATTCCCCGCCTCTGATTCCCCAGCTCTGATTCCCCGCCTTTTATTCCCGGCCTCTGATTCCCTGCCTCTGATTCCCCGCCCCTGATTCCCCACCTCTGATTCCCCATATCTGATTCCCCGCCTCTGTTTCCCCAGCTCTGATTCCCCACCTCTGATTCCCCAGCTCTTTCCTTGCCACTGATTCCCCGCCCCTGATTCCCCACCTCTGATTCCCCATATCTGATTCCCCGCCTCTGTTTCCCCAGCTCTGATTCCCTGCCTCTGATTCCCTGCCCTGATTCCCCATCTCTGTTTCACCGCCTTTGATTCGCCACCTCTGATTCCCCATATCTGATTCCCCGCCTCTGTTTCCCCGCCTCTGATTCCCTGCCTCTGATTCCCAACCTCTGATTCCACACCTCTGATTCCCCATATCTGATTCCCCGACTCTATTTCCCCATATCTGATTCCCCGCCTCTGATTCCCCAACTCTGATTCCCCGCCTCTGATTCCACAGCTCTGATTCCCCGCCTCTGATTCCCGGCGTCCGATTCCCTGCCTCTGATTCCCCGCCTCTGATTCCCCATCTCTGATTCCCCGCCTCTGATTCCCCGTGTCTGATTCCCTTACTCTGATTACCCGCCTCTGATTCCCCCCCTCTGATTCCCTGCCACTGATTCCCTGCCCCTGATTCCCCACTTCTGATTCCCCATATCTGATTCCCCGCCTGTTTCCCCGCCTCTGATTCCCCGCCTCTGATTCCCCATATCTGATTCCCTGCCTCTGATTCCCCAACTCTGATTCCCCGCCTCTGATTCCCCATATCTTATTCCCCGCCTCTGTTTCCCCCCCTCTGATTCCTAGCCTCTGATTCCCCATATCTGATTCCCCGCCTTTGATTCCCCATATCTGATTCCCCGCCTCATTTTCCCCATATCTGCTTCGCCGCCTCTGATTCCCCAACTCTGATTCCCCTCCTCTGATTCCCCAGCTCTGATTTCCCGCCTCTGATTTCCGGCATCCGATTCCCTGCCTCTGATTCCCCGCCTCTGATTCCCCATCTCTGATTCCCCGCCTCTGATTCCCCGTGTCTGATTCCCTGCATCTGATTCCCCGCCTCTGATTTCCCGCGTCTGATTCCCTGCCACTGATTCCCTGCCCCTGATTCCCCACCTCTGATTCCCCATATCTGATTTCCCGCCTCTGTTTCCCCGCCTCTGATTCCCCAACTCTGATTCCCCTCCTCTAATTCGCCAGCTATGATTCCCCGCCTTTGATTCCCTGCGTCTGATTCCCTGCCTCTGATTCCCCGCCTCTGATTCCCCTTCTCTGATTCACCACCTCTGAATCCCCACCTCTGATTCCCCATCTCTGATTCCGCACATCCGATTCCCTGCCTCTGATTCCCCGCCTCTGATTCCCCGCCTCTGATTCCCTGCCTCTGATTCTTAACCTCTAATTCCCCACCTCTGATTCCCCAACTCTGATTCCCCGCCTCTGATTCTCCAGCTCTGATTCCCCGCCTTTTATTCCCGGCCTCTGATTCCCTGCCACTGATTCCCCGCCTCTCTTTCCCCCCCTCTGATTCCTAGCCTCTGATTCCCCATATCTGATTCCCCGCCTTTGATTCCCCATATCTGATTCCCCGCCTCATTTTCCCCATATCTGCTTCGCCGCCTCTGATTCCCCAACTCTGATTCCCCTCCTCTGATTACCCAGCTCTGATTTCCCGCCTCTGATTTCCGGCACCAATTCCCTGCCTCTGATTCCCCGCCTCTGATTCCCCATCTCTGATTCCCCGCCTCTGATTCCCCGTGTCTGATTCCCTGCATCTGATTCCCCGCCTCTGATTCCCCGCGTCTGATTCCCTGCCACTGATTCCCTGCCCCTGATTCCCCACCTCTGATTCCCCATATCTGATTTCCCGCCTCTGTTTCCCCGCCTCTGATTCCCCGCCTCTGTTTCCCCATATCTGATTCCCCGCCTCTGATTCCCCAACTCTGATTCCCCTCCTCTAATTCGCCAGCTATGATTCCCCGCCTTTGATTCCCTGCGTCTGATTCCCTGCCTCTGATTCCCCGCCTCTGATTCCCCTTCTCTGATTCACCACCTCTGAATCCCCACCTCTGATTCCCCATCTCTGATTCCGCACATCCGATTCCCTGCCTCTGATTCCCCGCCTCTGATTCCCCGCCTCTGATTCCCTGCCTCTGATTCTTAACCTCTAATTCCCCACCTCTGATTCCCCAACTCTGATTCCCCGCCTCTGATTCTCCAGCTCTGATTCCCCGCCTTTTATTCCCGGCCTCTGATTCCCTGCCACTGATTCCCCGCCCCTGATTCCCCACCTCTGATTTCCCAACTCTGATTCCCCGCCTCTGATTCCCCAGCTCTGATTCCCTGCCTCTGATTCCCCGCATCTGATTCCCTGCCTCTGATTCCCCGCCTCTGATTCCCTGCCTCTGATTCCCAACCTCTGATTCCCCACCTCTGAATCCCCATATCTGATTCCCCGCCTCTGTTTCCCCGCCTCTGATTCCCCGCCTCTGTTTCCCCATATCTGATTCCCCGCCTCTGATTCCCCAACTCTGATTCCCCTCCTCTGATTCGCCAGCTATGATTCCCCGCCTCTGATTCCCTGCATCTGATTCCCTGCATCTGATTCCCCGCCTCTGATTCCCCTTCTCTGATTCACCACCTCTGATTCCCCACCTCTGATTCCCCATCTCTGATTCCGCTCATCCGATTCCCTGCCTATGATTCCCCGCCTCTGATTCCCCGCCTCTGATTCCCTGCCTCTGATTCGCAACCTCTAATTCCCCACCTCTGATTCCCCATATCTGATTCCCCGCCTCTGTTTCCCTGCCTCTGATTCCCGGCCTCTGTTTCCCCATATCTGATTCCCCTCCTCTGATTCCCCAACTCTGATTCCCCGCCTCTGATACCCCGCCTCTGATTCCCCATCTCTAATTCATCACATCTGATTCCCCACCTCTGCTTCCCCATCTCTGATTCTCAACCTCTGATTCGCCACCTCTGATTGCCCATATCTGATTCACCGCCTCTGTTTCCCCGCATCTGATTCCCCGCCTCTGATTCCCCATATTTGATTCCCCGCCTCTAATTCCCCATCTCTGATTCCCGGACTCATTCCCCAACTCTGATTCCCCGCCTCTGATTCCCCATATTTGATTCCCCTCCTCTGATTTCCCATCTCTGATTCCCGGACTCTGATTCCCCAACTCTGATTTCCCCGCCTCTGAATCCCCAGCTCTGATTTCCCGCCTCTGATTCCCCACCTGTGATACAACATATCTGATTCCCGGCCTCTGTTTCCCCGCCTCTGATTCCCCACCTCTGATTCACCATATCTGATTCCCCGCCTCTGATTCCCCACCACTGATTCCCCTCCTCTGATTCGCCAGTTATGATTGCCCGCCTCTGATTCCCCGTTTATGATTCCCTGCCTCTGATTCCCCGCCTCTGATTCCCCATGTCTGACTCACCACCTCTGATTCCCCACCTCTGATACCCAATCTCTGATTCCGCACATCCGATTCCCTGCCTCTGATTCCCCGCCTCTGATTCCCCGCCTCTGATTCCCTGCCTCTGATTCGCAACCTCTTATTCCCCACCTCTGATTCCCCATATCTGATTCCCCGCCTCTGTTTCCCCGCCTCTGATTGGCACCTCTGATACCCCGCCTCTGATTCCCCATCTCTAATTCATCACATCTGATTCCCCACCTCTGCTTCCCCATCTCCGATTCTCTACCTCTGATTCGCCACCTCTGATTCCCAATATCTGATTCACCACCTCTGTTTCCCTGCCTCTGATTCCCCACCTCTGATTCCCCATATCTGATTCCCCGCCTCTGATTCCCCATCTCTGATTCCCGGTCTCTGATTCCCCACCTCTGTTTCCCGGCCTCTGATTCCCAATCCCTGATTCACCGCCTCTGACTCCCAGTGTCTGATTCCCTGCCTCTGATTCCCCGCCTCTGAATCCCCTCCTCTGATTCCCTGCCACTGATTCCCCGCTCCTGATTCCCCACCTCTGATACCCCATATCTGATTCCCCGCCTCTGTTTCCCCGCCTCTGATTCCCCACCTCTGATTCCCCATATCTGATTCCCTGCCTCTGATTCCCCAACTCTGATTCCCCGCCTCTGATTCCCCAGCTCTGATTCCCCGCCTCTGATTCCCCACCTCTGATCCAACATATCTGATTCCCCGCCTCTGTTTCCCCGCCTCTGATTCCCCACCTCTGATTCCCCATATCTGATTCCCCGCCTATGATTCCCCACCTCTGATTCCCCGCCTCTGATTCGCCAGCTATGATTCCCCTCCTCTGGTTCCCCACATCTGATTCCCCGCCTCTGATTCCCCGTGTCTGACCCTGCCTCTCATTCCACCCCTTTGATTCCCCATCTCTGATTCACCACCTCTGATTCCCCACCTCTGATTCCCCATCTCTGATTCTGCACATCCGATTCCCTGCCTCTGATTCCTCGCCTCTGATTCCCCGCCTCTGATTCCCTGCCTCTGATTCGCAACCTGTTATTCCCCACCTCTGAATCCCCATATCTGATTCCCCGCCTCTGTTTCCCTGCCTCTGATTCCCCGCCTCTGTTTCCCCATATCTGATTCCCCGCCTCTGTTTCACCGCCTCTGATTGGCACCTCTGATACCCCGCCTCTGATTTCCCATCTCTAATTCATCACATCTGATTCCCCACCTCTGCTTCCCCAACTCTGATTCTCTACCTCTGATTCGCAACCTCTGATTCCGAATATCTGATTCACCGCCTCTGTTTCCCCGCTTCTGATTCCCCGCCTCTGATTCACCATATCTGATTCCCCGCCTCTGATTCCCCATCTCTGATTCCCGGTCTCTGATTCCCCACCTCTGTTCCCCGGCCTCTCATTCCCCATCCCTGATTCACCGCCTCTGATTCCCAGTGTCTGATTCCCTGCCTCTGATTCCCCGCCTCTGAATCCCCTCCTCTGATTCCCTGCCACTGATTCCCCGCCCCTGATTCCCCACCTCTGATACCCCATATCTGATTCCCCGCCTCTGTTTCCCCGCCTCTGATTCCCCACCTCTGATTTCCCATATCTGATTCCACGCCTCTGATTCCCCGCCTCTGATTGGCCGCCTCTGATACCCCGCCTCTGATTCCCCATCTCTAATTCATCACATCTGATTCCCCACCTCTGCTTCCCCATCTCTGATTATCAACCTCTGATTCGCCACCTCTGATTCCCCATATCTGATTCACCGCCTCTGTTTCCCCGCCTCTGATTCCCCACCTCTGATTCCCCATATTTGATTCCCCGCCTCTGATTCCCCATCTCTGATTCCCGGACTCTGATTCCCCAACTCTGATTCCCCGCCTCTGATTCCCCAGCTCTGATTTCCCGCCTCTGATTCCCCACCTCTGCTTCCCCATCTCTGATTCTCTACCTCTGATTCGCCACCTCTGATTGCCCATATCTGATTCACCGCCTCTGTTTCCCCGCCTCTGATTCCCCGCCTCTTATTCCCCATATTTGATTCCCCGCTTCTGATTCCCCATCTCTGATTCCCGGACTCTGATTCCCCAACTCTGATTCCCCGCCTCTGATTCCCCATATTTGATTCCCCTCCTCTGATTTCACATCTCTGATTCCCGGACTCTGATTCCCCAACTCTGATTTCCCCGCCTCTGATTCCCCAGCTCTGATTTCCCGCCTCTGATTCCCCACCTCTGATACAACATATCTGATTCCCGGCCTCTGTTTCCCCGCCTCTGATTCCCCACGTCTGATTCACCATATCTGATTCCCCGCCTCTGATTCCCCACCACTGATTCCCCTCCTCTGATTCGCCAGTTATGATTGCCCGCCTCTGATTCCCCGTTTCTGATTCCCTGCCTCTGATTCCCCACCTCTGATTCCCCATCTCTGACTCACCACCTCTGATTCCCCACCTCTGATACCCCATCTCTGATTCCGCACATCCGATTCCCTGCCTATGATTCCCCACCTCTGATTCCCCGCCTCTGATTCCCCATATCTGATTCCCTGCCTCTGTTTCCCCGCTTCTGATTCCCCACCTCTGTTTCCCCATATCTGATTCCCCGCCTCTGATTCCCCAACTCTAATACCCTGCCTCTGATTCCCCAGCTCTGATTCCCCGCCTCTGATTCCCCGCATCTGATTCCCTGCCTCTGATTCCCCGCCTCTGATTCCAGGCCTCTGATTCCCAGCATCTGATTCCGGCCTCTGATTCCCGGCCTCTGATTCCCTGCTTCTGATTCTGCATCTCTGATTCCGCACATCTGATTCCCTGCCTCTGATTCCCCGCCTCTGATTCCAGGCCTCTGATTCCCAGCATCTGATTCCGGCCTCTGATTCCCCAGCTCTGATTCCCCGCCTCTGATTCCCCATCTCTGATTCCGCACATCTGATTCCCTGCCTCTGATTCCCCACCTCTGATTCCCCATACCTGATTCCCCGCCTCTGTTTCCCCGCCTCTGATTCCCCGCCTCTGTTTCCACATATCTGATTCGCCGCCTCTGATTCCCCAACTCTGATTCCCCTCCTCTAAATCGCCAGCTATGATTCCCCGCCTCTGATTCCCTGCGTCTGATTCCATGCCTCTGATTCCCAGCCTCTGATTCCCCTTATCTGATTCACCACCTCTGAATCCCCACCTCTGATTCCCCATCTCTGATTCCGCACATCCGATTCCCTGCCTCTGATTCCCCGCCTCTGATTCCCCGCCTCTGATTCGCAACCTCTAATTCCCCACCTCTGATTCCCCATATCTGATTCCCCGCCTCTGTTTCCCTGCCTCTGATTCCCGGCCTCTGTTTCCCCATATCTGATTCCCCTCCTCTGATTCCCCAACTCTGATTCCCCGCCTCTGATTCCCCAGCTTTTATTCCCCGTCTTTTATTCCCGGCCTCTGATTCCCTGCCACTGATTCCCCGCCCCTGATTCCCCACCTCTGATTCCCCATATCTGATTCCCCGCCTCTGTTTCCCCACCTCTGATTCCCGGCCTCTTATTCCCAGCATTTGATTCCCGGCCACTGATTCCCTGCCTCTGATTCCCCGCCTCTGATTCCCCATCTCTGATTCCCCGCCTCTGATTCCCCGTGTCTGATTCCCTGCCTCTGATTCCCCGCCTCTGATTCCCCGCGTCTGATTCCCTGCCACTGATTCCATGCCCCTGATTCCCCACCTCTGATTCCCGATATCTGATTCCCCGCCTCTGTTTCCCCAACTCTGATTCCCTTCCTCTAATTCGCCAGCTATGATTCCCCGCCTCTGATTCCCTGCCACTGATTCCCTGCCCCTGATTCCCCACCTCTGATTCCCCATATATGATTCCCCGCCTCTGATTCCCCAACTCTGATTCCCCTCCTCTAATTCGCCAGCTATGATTCCCCGCCTCTTATTCCCTGCGTCTGATTCCCTGCCTCTGATTCCCAGCCTCTGATTCCCCTTCTCTGATTCACCACCTCTGAATCCCCACCTCTGATTCCCCATCTCTGATTCCGCACATCCGATTCCCTGCCTCTGATTCCCCGCCTCTGATTCCCCGCCTCTGATTCCCCGCCTCTGATTCCCCGCGTCTGATTCCCTGCCACTGATTCCCTGCCACTGATTCCCCACCTCTGATTCCCCATCTCTGATTCCCCGCCTCTGTTTCCCCACCTCTGATTCCCCGCCTCTGTTTCCCCATATCTGATTCCCCGCCTCTGATTCCCCAACTCTGATTCCCCTCCTCTAATTCGCCAGCTATGATTCCCCGCCTCTGATTCCCTGCATCTGATTCCCTGCCTCTGATTCCCCGCCTCTGATTCCCCTTCTCTGATTCACCACCTCTGAATCCCCACCTCTGATTCCCCATCTCTGATTCCGCACATCCGATTCCCTGCCTCTGATTCCCCGCCTCTGATTCCCCGCCTCTGATTCCCTGCCTCTGATTCGCAACCTCTAATTCCCCACCTCTGATTCCCCATATCTGATTCCCCGCCTCTGTTTCCCTGCCTCTGATTCCCGGCCTCTGTTTCCCCATATCTGATTCCCCTCCTCCGATTCCCCAACTCTGATTCCCCGCCTCTGATTCCCCAGCTCTGATTCCCCGCCTTTTATTCCCGGCCTCTGATTCCCTGCCACTGATTCCCCGCCCCTGATTCCCCACCTCTGATTCCCCATATCTGATTCCCCGCCTCTGTTTCCCCAGCTCTGATTCCCCACCTCTGATTCCCCAGCTCTTTCCTTGCCACTGATTCCCCGCCCCTGATTCCCCACCTCTGATTCCCCATATCTGATTCCCCGCCTCTGTTTCCCCAGCTCTGATTCCCTGCCAATGATTCCCTGCCCTGATTCCCCATCTCTGTTTCACCGCCTTTGATTCGCCACCTCTGATTCCCCATATCTGATTCCCCGCCTCTGTTTCCCCGCCTCTGATTCCCTGCCTCTGATTCCCAACCTCTGATTCCACACCTCTGATTCCCCATATCTGATTCCCCGACTCTATTTCCCCATATCTGATTCCCCGCCTCTGATTCCCCAACTCTGATTCCCCGCCTCTGATTCCACAGCTCTGATTCCCCTCCTCTGATTCCCGGCGTCCGATTCCCTGCCTCTGATTCCCCGCCTCTGATTCCCCATCTCTGATTCCCCGCCTCTGATTCCCCGTGTCTGATTCCCTTACTCTGATTCCCCGCCTCTGATTCCCCCCCTCTGATTCCCT
Organism: Narcine bancroftii; assembly: GCF_036971445.1. Lineage (NCBI taxonomy): Eukaryota > Metazoa > Chordata > Chondrichthyes > Torpediniformes > Narcinidae > Narcine > Narcine bancroftii. Next base: position 144,355,474 of record NC_091472.1, on the reverse strand, counting down.
GCCACTGATTCCCTGCCCCTGATTCCCCACTTCTGATTCCCCATATCTGATTCCCCGCCTGTTTCCCCGCCTCTGATTCCCCGCCTCTGATTCCCCATATCTGATTCCCTGCCTCTGATTCCCCAACTCTGATTCCCCGCCTCTGATTCCCCATATCTTATTCCCCGCCTCTGTTTCCCCCCCTCTGATTCCTAGCCTCTGATTCCCCATATCTGATTCCCCGCCTTTGATTCCCCATATCTGATTCCCCGCCTCATTTTCCCCATATCTGCTTCGCCGCCTCTGATTCCCCAACTCTGATTCCCCTCCTCTGATTCCCCAGCTCTGATTTCCCGCCTCTGATTTCCGGCATCCGATTCCCTGCCTCTGATTCCCCGCCTCTGATTCCCAATCTCTGATTCCCCGCCTCTGATTCCCCGTGTCTGATTCCCTGCATCTGATTCCCCGCCTCTGATTCCCCGCGTCTGATTCCCTGCCACTGATTCCCTGCCCCTGATTCCCCACCTCTGATTCCCCATATCAGATTTCCCGCCTCTGTTTCCCCGCCTCTGATTCCCCGCCTCTGTTTCCCCATATCTGATTCCCCGCCTCTGATTCCCCAACTCTGATTCCCCTCCTCTAATTCGCCAGCTATGATTCCCCGCCTTTGATTCCCTGCGTCTGATTCCCTGCCTCTGATTCCCCGCCTCTGATTCCCCTTCTCTGATTCACCACCTCTGAATCCCCACCTCTGATTCCCCATCTCTGATTCCGCACATCCGATTCCCTGCCTCTGATTCCCCGCCTCTGATTCCCCGCCTCTGATTCCCTGCCTCTGATTCTTAACCTCTAATTCCCCACCTCTGATTCCCCAACTCTGATTCCCCGCCTCTGATTCTCCAGCTCTGATTCCCCGCCTTTTATTCCCGGCCTCTGATTCCCTGCCACTGATTCCCCGCCCCTGATTTCCCACCTCTGATTCCCCATATCTGATTCCCCGCCTCTGTTTCCCCAGCTCTGAATCCCCACCTCTGATTCCCCAGCTCTGATTCCCTGCCACTGATTCCCCGCCCCTGATTCCCCACCTCTGATTCCCCATATCTGATTCCCCGCCTCTGTTTCCCCAGCTCTGATTCCCTGCCTCTGATTCCCTGCCCTGATTCCCCATCTCTGTTTCACCGCCTTTGATTCGCCACCTCTGATTCACCATATCTGATTCCCCGCCTCTGTTTCCCCGCCTCTGATTCCCTGCCTCTGATTCCCAACCTCTGATTCCACACCTCTGATTTTCCATATCTGATTCCCCACCTCTATTTCCCCATATCTGATTCCCCGCCTCTGATTCCCCGCCTCTGATTCCCGGCGTCCGATTCCCTGCCTCTGATTCCCCGCCTCTGATTCCCCATCTCTGATTCCCCGCCTCTGATTCCCCATATCTGATTCCCTGCCTCTGATTCCCCGCCTCTGATTCCCCGCCTCTGATTCCCTGCCACTGATTCCCTGCCCCTGATTCCCCACCTCTGATTCCCCATATCTGATTCCCCGCCTCTGTTTCCCCGCCTCTGATTCCCCGCCTCTGATTCCCCATATCTGATTCCCTGCCTCTGATTCCCCAACTCTGATTCCCCGCCTCTGATTCCCCAGCTCTGAATCCACGCCTATGATTCCCCGCATCTGATTCCCTGCCTCTGATTCCCCGCCTTGATTCCCCATCTCTGATTCACAACCTCTGATTCCCCACCTCTTATTCCCCATATCTGATTCCCCGCCTCTGTTTCCCCATATCTGATTCCCCGGCTCTGATTGCCCACCTCTATTCCCCGCCTCTGATTCGCCAGCTCTGATTCGCCTCCTCTGATTCCCCGCATCTGATTCCCTGCCTCTGATTCCGCGCCTCTGATTCCCCATCTCTGATTCACCGCCTTTGATTCGCCACCTCTGATTCCCCATATCTGATTCACCACCTCTGTTTCCCCGCCTCTGATTCCCCGCCTCTGATTCTCCATATCTCATTCCCCGCCTCTGATTCCCCGCGTCTGATTCCCAGCCTCTGAATCCCCGTGTCTGATTTCCTGCCTTTGATTCCCCGCCTCTTATTCCCCATCTCTGATTCACCGCCTCTGATTCCCCACCTCTGATTCCCCGCGTCTGATTCCCTGCCTCTGATTCCCCGCCTCTGATTCCCCAGCTCTGATTCCCCGCCTCTGATTCCCCATCTCTGATTCCCCGCCTCTGATTCCCCGTGTCTGATTCCCTGCCTCTGATTCCCCGCCTCTGATTCCCCGCCTCTGATTCCCTGCCACTGATTCCCTGCCCCTGATTCCCCACCTCTGATTCCCCATATCTGGTTCCCCGCCTCTGTTTCCCGCCTCTGATACCCCTCCTCTGATTCCCCATATCTGATTCCCTGCCTCTGATTTCCCAACTCTGATTCCCCGCCTCTGATTCCCCAGCTCTGAATCCACGCCTCTGATTCCCCGCATCTGATTCCCTGCCTCTGATTCCCCGCCTTGATTCCCTATCTCTGATTCACAACCTCTGATTCCCCACCTCTTATTCCCCATATCTGATTCCCCGCCTCTGTTTCCCCATATCTGATTCCCCGGCTCTGATTGCCCACCTCTATTCCCCGCCTCTGATTCGCCAGCTCTGATTCGCCTCCTCTGATTCCCCGCATCTGATTCCCTGCCTCTGATTCCGCGCCTCTGATTCCCCATCTCTGATTCACCGCCTTTGATTCGCCACCTCTGATTCCCCATATGTGATTCACCACCTCTGTTTCCCCGCCTCTGATTCCCCGCCTCTGATTCTCCATATCTCATTCCCCGCCTCTGAATCCCCATCTCTGATTCCCGGACACTGATTCCCCACCTCTGATTCCCGGCCTCTTATTCCCAGCATCTGTTTCCCGGTCTCTGATTCCCGGCCTCTGATTCCCCGCTTCTGATTCTGATTCCCTGCCTCTGATTCCCCATCTCTGATTCCGCACATCTGATTCCCTGCCTCTGATTCCCCACCTCTGATTCCCCATATCTGATTCCCCGCCACTGTTTCCCCGCCTCTGATTCCCCGCCTCTGTTTCCCCATATCTAATTCCCCACCTCTGATGCCCCAACTCTGATTCCCCGCCTCTGATTCCCCAGCTCTGATTCCCCACCTCTGATTCTCCGCATCCGATTCCCCATGTCTGATTCCCCGCCTCTGTTTCCCCGCCTCTGATTCCCCGCTTCTGTTTTCCCATATCTGATTCCCCGCCTCTGATTCCCCAGCTCTGATTCCCTGCCTCTGATTCCCCGCGTTCTATTCCCTGCCTCTGATTCCCCGCCTGTGATTCCCCATCTCTGATTCACCACCTCTGATTCCCCACCTCTGATTCCCCATATCTAATTCCCCGCCTCTGTTTGCCCGCCCCTGATTCCCCACCTCTGATTCCCCATATCTGATTCCCCGCCTCTGTTTCCCCAGCTCTGATTCCCTGCCTCTGATTCCCTGCCCTGATTCCCCATCTCTGTTTCACCGCCTTTGATTCGCCACCTCTGATTCCCCATATCTGATTCCCCACCTCTGTTTCCCCGCCTCTTATTCCCTGCCTCTGATTCCCAACCTCTGATTCCACACCTCTGATTCCCCATATCTGATTCCCCGACTCTATTTCCCCATATCTGATTCCCCGCCTCTGATTCCCCAACTCTGATTCCCCGCCTCTGATTCCACAGCTCTGATTCCCCGCCTCTGATTCCCGGCGTCCGATTCCCTGCCTCTGATTCCCCGCCTCTGATTCCCCATCTCTGATTCCCCGCCTCTGATTCCCCGTGTCTGATTCCCTTACTCTGATTCCCCGCCTCTGATTCCCCCCCTCTGATTCCCTGCCACTGATTCCCTGCCCCTGATTCCCCACTTCTGATTCCCCATATCTGATTCCCCGCCTGTTTCCCCGCCTCTGATTCCCCGCCTCTGATTCCCCATATCTGATTCCCTGCCTCTGATTCCCCAACTCTGATTCCCCGCCTCTGATTCCCCATATCTTATTCCCCGCCTCTGTTTCCCCCCCTCTGATTCCTAGCCTCTGATTCCCCATATCTGATTCCCCGCCTTTGATTCCCCATATCTGATTCCCCGCCTCATTTTCCCCATATCTGCTTCGCCGCCTCTGATTCCCCAACTCTGATTCCCCTCCTCTGATTCCCCAGCTCTGATTTCCCGCCTCTGATTTCCGGCATCCGATTCCCTGCCTCTGATTCCCCGCCTCTGATTCCCCATCTCTGATTCCCCGCCTCTGATTCCCCGTGTCTGATTCCCTGCATCTGATTCCCCGCCTCTGATTCCCCGCGTCTGATTCCCTGCCACTGATTCCCTGCCCCTGATTCCCCACCTCTGATTCCCCATATCTGATTTCCCGCCTCTGTTTCCCCGCCTCTGATTCCCCAACTCTGATTCCCCTCCTCTAATTCGCCAGCTATGATTCCCCGCCTTTGATTCCCTGCGTCTGATTCCCTGCCTCTGATTCCCCGCCTCTGATTCCCCTTCTCTGATTCACCACCTCTGAATCCCCACCTCTGATTCCCCATCTCTGATTCCGCACATCCGATTCCCTGCCTCTGATTCCCCGCCTCTGATTCCCCGCCTCTGATTCCCTGCCTCTGATTCTTAACCTCTAATTCCCCACCTCTGATTCCCCAACTCTGATTCCCCGCCTCTGATTCTCCAGCTCTGATTCCCCGCCTTTTATTCCCGGCCTCTGATTCCCTGCCACTGATTCCCCGCCTCTCTTTCCCCCCCTCTGATTCCTAGCCTCTGATTCCCCATATCTGATTCCCCGCCTTTGATTCCCCATATCTGATTCCCCGCCTCATTTTCCCCATATCTGCTTCGCCGCCTCTGATTCCCCAACTCTGATTCCCCTCCTCTGATTACCCAGCTCTGATTTCCCGCCTCTGATTTCCGGCATCCAATTCCCTGCCTCTGATTCCCCGCCTCTGATTCCCCATCTCTGATTCCCCGCCTCTGATTCCCCGTGTCTGATTCCCTGCATCTGATTCCCCGCCTCTGATTCCCCGCGTCTGATTCCCCGCGTCTGATTCCCTGCCACTGATTCCCTGCCCCTGATTCCCCACCTCTGATTCCCCATATCTGATTTCCCGCCTCTGTTTCCCCGCCTCTGATTCCCCACCTCTGTTTCCCCATATCTGATTCCCCGCCTCTGATTCCCCAACTCTGATTCCCCTCCTCTAATTCGCCAGCTATGATTCCCCGCCTTTGATTCCCTGCGTCTGATTCCCTGCCTCTGATTCCCCGCCTCTGATTCCCCTTCTCTGATTCACCACCTCTGAATCCCCACCTCTGATTCCCCATCTCTGATTCCGCACATCCGATTCCCTGCCTCTGATTCCCCGCCTCTGATTCCCCGCCTCTGATTCCCTGCCTCTGATTCTTAACCTCTAATTCCCCACCTCTGATTCCCCAACTCTGATTCCCCGCCTCTGATTCTCCAGCTCTGATTCCCCGCCTTTTATTCCCGGCCTCTGATTCCCTGCCACTGATTCCCCGCCCCTGATTCCCCACCTCTGATTTCCCAACTCTGATTCCCCGCCTCTGATTCCCCAGCTCTGATTCCCTGCCTCTGATTCCCCGCATCTGATTCCCTGCCTCTGATTCCCCGCCTCTGATTCCCTGCCTCTGATTCCCAACCTCTGATTCCCCACATCTGAATCCCCATATCTGATTCCCCGCCTCTGTTTCCCCGCCTCTGATTCCCCGCCTCTGTTTCCCCATATCTGATTCCCCGCCTCTGATTCCCCAACTCTGATTCCCCTCCTCTGATTCGCCAGCTATGATTCCCCGCCTCTGATTCCCTGCATCTGATTCCCTGCATCTGATTCCCCGCCTCTGATTCCCCTTCTCTGATTCTCCACCTCTGATTCCCCACCTCTGATTCCCCATCTCTGATTCCGCTCATCCGATTCCCTGCCTATGATTCCCCGCCTCTGATTCTCCGCCTCTGATTCCCTGCCTCTGATTCGCAACCTCTAATTCCCCACCTCTGATTCCCCATATCTGATTCCCCGCCTCTGTTTCCCTGCCTCTGATTCCCGGCCTCTGTTTCCCCATATCTGATTCCCCTCCTCTGATTCCCCAACTCTGATTCCCCGCCTCTGATACCCCGCCTCTGATTCCCCATCTCTAATTCATCACATCTGATTCCCCACCTCTGCTTCCCCATCTCTGATTCTCTACCTCTGATTCGCCACCTCTGATTGCCCATATCTGATTCACCGCCTCTGTTTCCCCGCATCTGATTCCCCGCCTCTGATTCCCCATATTTGATTCCCCGCCTCTAATTCCCCATCTCTGATTCCCGGACTCATTCCCCAACTCTGATTCCCCGCCTCTGATTCCCCATATTTGATTCCCCTCCTCTGATTTCCCAACTCTGATTTCCCCGCCTCTGAATCCCCAGCTCTGATTTCCCGCCTCTGATTCCCCACCTGTGATACAACATATCTGATTCCCGGCCTCTGTTTCCCCGCCTCTGATTCCCCACCTCTGATTCACCATATCTGATTCCCCGCCTCTGATTCCCCACCACTGATTCCCCTCCTCTGATTCGCCAGTTATGATTGCCCGCCTCTGATTCCCCGTTTCTGATTCCCTGCCTCTGATTCCCCGCCTCTGATTCCCCATGTCTGACTCACCACCTCTGATTCCCCACCTCTGATACCCCATCTCTGATTCCGCACATCCAATTCCCTGCCTCTGATTCCCCGCCTCTGATTCCCCGCCTCTGATTCCCTGCCTCTGATTCGCAACCTCTTATTCCCCACCTCTGATTCCCCATATCTGATTCCCCACCTCTGTTTCCCCGCCTCTGATTGGCACCTCTGATACCCCGCCTCTGATTCCCCATCTCTAATTCATCACATCTGATTCCCCACCTCTGCTTCCCCATCTCCGATTCTCTACCTCTGATTCGCCACCTCTGATTCCCAATATCTGATTCACCGCCTCTGTTTCCCTGCCTCTGATTCCCCACCTCTGATTCCCCATATCTGATTCCCCGCCTCTGATTCCCCATCTCTGATTCCCGGTCTCTGATTCCCCACCTCTGTTTCCCGGCCTCTGATTCCCAATCCCTGATTCACCGCCTCTGACTCCCAGTGTCTGATTCCCTGCCTCTGATTCCCCGCCTCTGAATCCCCTCCTCTGATTCCCTGCCACTGATTCCCCGCTCCTGATTCCCCACCTCTGATACCCCATATCTGATTCCCCGCCTCTGTTTCCCCGCCTCTGATTCCCCACCTCTGATTCCCCATATCTGATTCCCTGCCTCTGATTCCCCAACTCTGATTCCCCGCCTCTGATTCCCCAGCTCTGATTCCCCGCCTCTGATTCCCCACCTCTGATCCAACATATCTGATTCCCCGCCTCTGTTTCCCCGCCTCTGATTCCCCACCTCTGATTCCCCATATCTGATTCCCCGCCTATGATTCCCCACCTCTGATTCCCCGCCTCTGATTCGCCAGCTATGATTCCCCTCCTCTGGTTCCCCACATCTGATTCCCCGCCTCTGATTCCCCGTGTCTGACCCTGCCTCTCATTCCACGCCTTTGATTCCCCATTTCTGATTCACCACCTCTGATTCCCCACCTCTGATTCCCCATCTCTGATTCTGCACATCCGATTCCCTGCCTCTGATTCCCCGCCTCTGATTCCCCGCCTCTGATTCCCTGCCTCTGATTCGCAACCTGTTATTCCCCACCTCTGAATCCCCATATCTGATTCCCCGCCTCTGTTTCCCTGCCTCTGATTCCCCGCCTCTGTTTCCCCATATCTGATTCCCCGCCTCTGTTTCACCGCCTCTGATTGGCACCTCTGATACCCCGCCTCTGATTCCCCATCTCTAATTCATCACATCTGATTCCCCACCTCTGCTTCCCCATCTCTGATTCTCTACCTCTGATTCCGAATATCTGATTCACCGCCTCTGTTTCCCCGCTTCTGATTCCCCGCCTCTGATTCCCCATATCTGATTCCCCGCCTCTGATTCCCCATCTCTGATTCCCGGTCTCTGATTCCCCACCTCTGTTTCCCGGCCTCTCATTCCCCATCCCTGATTCACCGCCTCTGATTCCCAGTGTCTGATTCCATGCCTCTGATTCCCCGCCTCTGAATCCCCTCCTCTGATTCCCTGCCACTGATTCCCCACCTCTGATACCCCATATCTGATTCCCCGCCTCTGTTTCCCCGCCTCTGATTCCCCACCTCTGATTTCCCATATCTGATTCCACGCCTCTGATTCCCCGCCTCTGATTGGCCGCCTCTGATACCCCGCCTCTGATTCCCCATCTCTAATTCATCACATCTGATTCCCCACCTCTGCTTCCCCATCTCTGATTCTCAACCTCTGATTCGCCACCGCTGATTCCCCATATCTGATTCACCGCCTCTGTTTCCCCGCCTCTGATTCCCCACCTCTGATTCCCCATATTTGATTCCCCGCCTCTGATTCCCCATCTCTGATTCCCGGACTCTGATTCCCCAACTCTGATTCCCCGCCTCTGATTCCCCAGCTCTGATTTCCCGCCTCTGATTCCCCACCTCTGCTTCCCCATCTCTGATTCTCTACCTCTGATTCGCCACCTCTGATTGCCCATATCTTATTCCCCGCCTCTGTTTCCCCCCCTCTGATTCCTAGCCTCTGATTCCCCATATCTGATTCCCCACCTTTGATTCCCCATATCTGATTCCCCGCCTCATTTTCCCCATATCTGCTTCGCCGCCTCTGTTTCCCCAACTCTGATTCCCCTCCTCTGATTCCCCAGCTCTGATTTCCCGCCTCTGATTTCCGGCATCCGATTCCCTGCCTCTGATTCCCCGCCTCTGATTCCCAATCTCTGATTCCCCGCCACTGATTCCCTGCCCCTGATTCCCCACCTCTGATTCCCCATATCAGATTTCCCGCCTCTGTTTCCCCGCCTCTGATTCCCCGCCTCTGTTTCCCCATATCTGATTCCCCGCCTCTGATTCCCCAACTCTGATTCCCCTCCTCTAATTCGCCAGCTATGATTCCCCGCCTTTGATTCCCTGCGTCTGATTCCCTGCCTCTGATTCCCCGCCTCTGATTCCCCTTCTCTGATTCACCACCTCTGAATCCCCACCTCTGATTCCCCATCTCTGATTCCGCACATCCGATTCCCTGCCTCTGATTCCCCGCCTCTGATTCCCCGCCTCTGATTCCCTGCCTCTGATTCTTAACCTCTAATTCCCCACCTCTGATTCCCCAACTCTGATTCCCCGCCTCTGATTCTCCAGCTCTGATTCCCCGCCTTTTATTCCCGGCCTCTGATTCCCTGCCACTGATTCCCCGCCCCTGATTCCCCACCTCTGATTCCCCATATCTGATTCCCCGCCTCTGTTTCCCCAGCTCTGAATCCCCACCTCTGATTCCCCAGCTCTGATTCCCTGCCACTGATTCCCCGCCCCTGATTCCCCACCTCTGATTCCCCATATCTGATTCCCCGCCTCTGTTTCCCCAGCTCTGATTCCCTGCCTCTGATTCCCTGCCCTGATTCCCCATCTCTGTTTCACCGCCTTTGATTCGCCACCTCTGATTCACCATATCTGATTCCCCGCCTCTGTTTCCCCGCCTCTGATTCCCTGCCTCTGATTCCCAACCTCTGATTCCACACCTCTGATTTTCCATATCTGATTCCCCACATCTATTTCCCCATATCTGATTCCCCGCCTCTGATTCCCCGCCTCTGATTCCCGGCGTCCGATTCCCTGCCTCTGATTCCCCGCCTCTGATTCCCCATCTCTGATTCCCCGCCTCTGATTCCCCATATCTGATTCCCTGCCTCTGATTCCCCGCCTCTGATTCCCCGCCTCTGATTCCCTGCCACTGATTCCCTGCCCCTGATTCCCCACCTCTGATTCCCCATATCTGATTCCCCGCCTCTGTTTCCCCGCCTCTGATTCCCCGCCTCTGATTCCCCATATCTGATTCCCTGCCTCTGATTCCCCAACTCTGATTCCCCGCCTCTGATTCCCCAGCTCTGAATCCACGCCTCTGATTCCCCGCATCTGATTCCCTGCCTCTGATTCCCCGCCTTGATTCCCCATCTCTGATTCACAACCTCTGATTCCCCACCTCTTATTCCCCATATCTGATTCCCCGCCTCTGTTTCCCCATATCTGATTCCCCGGCTCTGATTGCCCACCTCTATTCCCCGCCTCTGATTCGCCAGCTCTGATTCGCCTCCTCTGATTCCCCGCATCTGATTCCCCATCTCTGATTCACCGCCTTTGATTCGCCACCTCTGATTCCCCATATCTGATTCACCACCTCTGTTTCCCCGCCTCTGATTCCCCGCCTCTGATTCTCCATATCTCATTCCCCGCCTCTGATTCCCCGCGTCTGATTCCCAGCCTCTGAATCCCCGTGTCTGATTTCCTGCCTCTGATTCCCCGCCTCTTATTCCCCATCTCTGATTAACCGCCTCTGATTCCCCATCTCTGATTCCCCGCCTCTGATTCCCCGTGTCTGATTCCCTGCCTCTGATTCCCCGCCTCTGATTCCCCGCCTCTGATTCCCTGCCACTGATTCCCTGCCCCTGATTCCCCACCTCTAATTCCCCATATCTGGTTCCCCGCCTCTGTTTCCCGCCTCTGATACCCCTCCTCTGATTCCCCATATCTGATTCCCTGCCTCTGATTCCCCAACTCTGATTCCCCGCCTCTGATTCCCCAGCTCTGAATCCACGCCTCTGATTCCCCGCATCTGATTCCCTGCCTCTGATTCCCCGCCTTGATTCCCTATCTCTGATTCACAACCTCTGATTCCCCACCTCTTATTCCCCATATCTGATTCCCCGCCTCTGTTTCCCCATATCTGATTCCCCGGCTCTGATTGCCCACCTCTATTCCCCGCCTCTGATTCGCCAGCTCTGATTCGCCTCCTCTGATTCCCCGCATCTGATTCCCTGCCTCTGATTCCGCGCCTCTGATTCCCCATATCTGATTCACCGCCTTTGATTCGCCACCTCTGATTCCCCATATGTGATTCACCACCTCTGTTTCCCCGCCTCTAATTCCCCGCCTCTGATTCTCCATATCTCATTCCCCGCCTCTGAATCCCCATCTCTGATTCCCGGACACTGATTCCCCACCTCTGATTCCCGGCCTCTTATTCCCAGCATCTGATTCCCGGTCTCTGATTCCCGGCCTCTGATTCCCCGCTTCTGATTCTGATTCCCTGCCTCTGATTCCCCATCTCTGATTCCGCACATCTGATTCCCTGCCTCTGATTCCCCACCTCTGATTCCCCATATCTGATTCCCCGCCTCTGTTTCCCCGCCTCTGATTCCCCGCCTCTGTTTCCCCATATCTAATTCCCCACCTCTGATGCCCCAACTCTGATTCCCCGCCTCTGATTCCCCAGCTCTGATTCCCCACCTCTGATTCTCCGCATCCGATTCCCCATGTCTGATTCCCCGCCTCTGTTTCCCCGCCTCTGATTCCCCGCTTCTGTTTTCCCATATCTGATTCCCCGCCTCTGATTCCCCAGCTCTGATTCCCTGCCTCTGATTCCCCGCGTTCTATTCCCTGCCTCTGATTCCCCGCCTGTGATTCCCCATCTCTGATTCACCACCTCTGATTCCCCACCTCTGATTCCCCATATCTAATTCCCCGCCTCTGTTTGCCCGCCTCTGATTCCCCGCCTCTGTTTCCCCATATCTGATTCCCTGCCACTGATTCCCCGCCTCTCTTTCCCCCCCTCTGATTCCTAGCCTCTGATTCCCCATATCTGATTCCCCGCCTTTGATTCCCCATATCTGATTCCCCGCCTCATTTTCCCCATATCTGCTTCGCCGCCTCTGATTCCCCAACTCTGATTCCCCTCCTCTGATTACCCAGCTCTGATTTCCCGCCTCTGATTTCCGGCATCCAATTCCCTGCCTCTGATTCCCCGCCTCTGATTCCCCATCTCTGATTCCCCGCCTCTGATTCCCCGTGTCTGATTCCCTGCATCTGATTCCCCGCCTCTGATTCCCCGCGTCTGATTCCCTGCCACTGATTCCCTGCCCCTGATTCCCCACCTCTGATTCCCCATATCTGATTTCCCGCCTCTGTTTCCCCGCCTCTGATTCCCCACCTCTGTTTCCCCATATCTGATTCCCCGCCTCTGATTCCCCAACTCTGATTCCCCTCCTCTAATTCGCCAGCTATGATTCCCCGCCTTTGATTCCCTGCGTCTGATTCCCTGCCTCTGATTCCCCGCCTCTGATACCCCTTCTCTGATTCACCACCTCTGAATCCCCACCTCTGATTCCCCATCTCTGATTCCGCACATCCGATTCCCTGCCTCTGATTCCCCGCCTCTGATTCCCCGCCTCTGATTCCCTGCCTCTGATTCTTAACCTCTAATTCCCCACCTCTGATTCCCCAACTCTGATTCCCCGCCTCTGATTCTCCAGCTCTGATTCCCCGCCTTTTATTCCCGGCCTCTGATTCCCTGCCACTGATTCCCCGCCCCTGATTCCCCACCTCTGATTTCCCAACTCTGATTCCCCGCCTCTGATTCCCCAGCTCTGATTCCCTGCCTCTGATTCCCCGCCTCTGATTCCCTGCCTCTGATTCCCAACCTCTGATTCCCCACCTCTGAATCCCCATATCTGATTCCCCGCCTCTGTTTCCCCGCCTCTGATTCCCCGCCTCTGTTTCCCCATATCTGATTCCCCGCCTCTGATTCCCCAACTCTGATTCCCCTCCTCTGATTCGCCAGCTATGATTCCCCGCCTCTGATTCCCTGCATCTGATTCCCTGCATCTGATTCCCCGCCTCTGATTCCCCTTCTCTGATTCTCCACCTCTGATTCCCCACCTCTGATTCCCCATCTCTGATTCCGCTCATCCGATTCCCTGCCTATGATTCCCCGCCTCTGATTCTCCGCCTCTGATTCCCTGCCTCTGATTCGCAACCTCTAATTCCCCACCTCTGATTCCCCATATCTGATTCCCCGCCTCTGTTTCCCTGCCTCTGATTCCCGGCCTCTGTTTCCCCATATCTGATTCCCCTCCTCTGATTCCCCAACTCTGATTCCCCGCCTCTGATACCCCGCCTCTGATTCCCCATCTCTAATTCATCACATCTGATTCCCCACCTCTGCTTCCCCATCTCTGATTCTCTACCTCTGATTCGCCACCTCTGATTGCCCATATCTGATTCACCGCCTCTGTTTCCCCATATCTGATTCCCCGGCTCTGATTGCCCACCTCTATTCCCCGCCTCTGATTCGCCAGCTCTGATTCGCCTCCTCTGATTCCCCGCATCTGATTCCCTGCCTCTGATTCCGCGCCTCTGATTCCCCATATCTGATTCACCGCCTTTGATTCGCCACCTCTGATTCCCCATATGTGATTCACCACCTCTGTTTCCCCGCCTCTGATTCCCCGCCTCTGATTCTCCATATCTCATTCCCCGCCTCTGAATCCCCATCTCTGATTCCCGGACACTGATTCCCCACCTCTGATTCCCGGCCTCTTATTCCCAGCATCTGATTCCCGGTCTCTGATTCCCGGCCTCTGATTCCCCGCTTCTGATTCTGATTCCCTGCCTCTGATTCCCCATCTCTGATTCCGCACATCTGATTCCCTGCCTCTGATTCCCCACCTCTGATTCCCCATATCTGATTCCCCGCCTCTGTTTCCCCGCCTCTGATTCCCCGCCTCTGTTTCCCCATATCTAATTCCCCACCTCTGATGCCCCAACTCTGATTCCCCGCCTCTGATTCCCCAGCTCTGATTCCCCACCTCTGATTCTCCGCATCCGATTCACCATGTCTGATTCCCCGCCTCTGTTTCCCCGCCTCTGATTCCCCGCTTCTGTTTTCCCATATCTGATTCCCCGCCTCTGATTCCCCAGCTCTGATTCCCTGCCTCTGATTCCCCGCGTTCTATTCCCTGCCTCTGATTCCCCGCCTGTGATTCCCCATCTCTGATTCACCACCTCTGATTCCCCACCTCTGATTCCCCATATCTAATTCCCCGCCTCTGTTTGCCCGCCTCTGATTCCCCGCCTCTGTTTCCCCATATCTGATTCCCTGCCACTGATTCCCCGCCTCTCTTTCCCCCCCTCTGATTCCAAGCCTCTGATTCCCCATATCTGATTCCCCGCCTTTGATTCCCCATATCTGATTCCCCGCCTCATTTTCCCCATATCTGCTTCGCCGCCTCTGATTCCCCAACTCTGATTCCCCTCCTCTGATTACCCAGCTCTGATTTCCCGCCTCTGATTTCCGGCATCCAATTCCCTGCCTCTGATTCCCCGCCTCTGATTCCCCATCTCTGATTCCCCGCCTCTGATTCCCCGTGTCTGATTCCCTGCATCTGATTCCCCGCCTCTGATTCCCCGCGTCTGATTCCCTGCCACTGATTCCCTGCCCCTGATTCCCCACCTCTGATTCCCCATATCTGATTTCCCGCCTCTGTTTCCCCGCCTCTGATTCCCCACCTCTGTTTCCCCATATCTGATTCCCCGCCTCTGATTCCCCAACTCTGATTCCCCTCCTCTAATTCGCCAGCTATGATTCCCCGCCTTTGATTCCCTGCGTCTGATTCCCTGCCTCTGATTCCCCGCCTCTGATTCCCCTTCTCTGATTCACCACCTCTGAATCCCCACCTCTGATTCCCCATCTCTGATTCCGCACATCCGATTCCCTGCCTCTGATTCCCCGCCTCTGATTCCCCGCCTCTGATTCCCTGCCTCTGATTCTTAACCAATTCCCCACCTCTGATTCCCCAACTCTGATTCCCCGCCTCTGATTCTCCAGCTCTGATTCCCCGCCTTTTATTCCCGGCCTCTGATTCCCTGCCACTGATTCCCCGCCCCTGATTCCCCACCTCTGATTTCCCAACTCTGATTCCCCGCCTCTGATTCCCCAGCTCTGATTCCCTGCCTCTGATTCCCCGCATCTGATTCCCTGCCTCTGATTCCCCGCCTCTGATTCCCTGCCTCTGATTCCCAACCTCTGATTCCCCACCTCTGAATCCCCATATCTGATTCCCCGCCTCTGTTTCCCCGCCTCTGATTCCCCGCCTCTGTTTCCCCATATCTGATTCCCCGCCTCTGATTCCCCAACTCTGATTCCCCTCCTCTGATTCGCCAGCTATGATTCCCCGCCTCTGATTCCCTGCATCTGATTCCCTGCATCTGATTCCCCGCCTCTGATTCCCCTTCTCTGATTCTCCACCTCTGATTCCCCACCTCTGATTCCCCATCTCTGATTCCGCTCATCCGATTCCCTGCCTATGATTCCCCGCCTCTGATTCTCCGCCTCTGATTCCCTGCCTCTGATTCGCAACCTCTAATTCCCCACCTCTGATTCCCCATATCTGATTCCCCGCCTCTGTTTCCCTGCCTCTGATTCCCGGCCTCTGTTTCCCCATATCTGATTCCCCTCCTCTGATTCCCCAACTCTGATTCCCCGCCTCTGATACCCCGCCTCTGATTCCCCATCTCTAATTCATCACATCTGATTCCCCACCTCTGCTTCCCCATCTCTGATTCTCTACCTCTGATTCGCCACCTCTGATTGCCCATATCTGATTCACCGCCTCTGTTTCCCCGCATCTGATTCCCCGCCTCTGATTCCCCATATTTGATTCCCCGCCTCTAATTCCCCATCTCTGATTCCCGGACTCATTCCCCAACTCTGATTCCCCGCCTCTGATTCCCCATATTTGATTCCCCTCCTCTGATTTCCCATCTCTGATTCCCGGACTCTGATTCCCCAACTCTGATTTCCCCGCCTCTGAATCCCCAGCTCTGATTTCCCGCCTCTGATTCCCCACCTGTGATACAACATATCTGATTCCCGGCCTCTGTTTCCCCGCCTCTGATTCCCCACCTCTGATTCACCATATCTGATTCCCCGCCTCTGATTCCCCACCACTGATTCCCCTCCTCTGATTCGCCAGTTATGATTGCCCGCCTCTGATTCCCCGTTTCTGATTCCCTGCCTCTGATTCCCCGCCTCTGATTCCCCATGTCTGACTCACCACCTCTGATTCCCCACCTCTGATACCCCATCTCTGATTCCGCACATCCGATTCCCTGCCTCTGATTCCCCGCCTCTGATTCCCCGCCTCTGATTCCCTGCCTCTGATTCGCAACCTCTTATTCCCCACCTCATATTCCCCATATCTGATTCCCCGCCTCTGTTTCCCCGCCTCTGATTGGCACCTCTGATACCCCGCCTCTGATTCCCCATCTCTAATTCATCACATCTGATTCCCCACCTCTGCTTCCCCATCTCCGATTCTCTACCTCTGATTCGCCACCTCTGATTCCCAATATCTGATTCACCGCCTCTGTTTCCCTGCCTCTGATTCCCCACCTCTGATTCCCCATATCTGATTCCCCGCCTCTGATTCCCCATCTCTGATTCCCGGTCTCTGATTCCCCACCTCTGTTTCCCGGCCTCTGATTCCCAATCCCTGATTCACCGCCTCTGACTCCCAGTGTCTGATTCCCTGCCTCTGATTCCCCGCCTCTGAATCCCCTCCTCTGATTCCCTGCCACTGATTCCCCGCTCCTGATTCCCCACCTCTGATACCCCATATCTGATTCCCCGCCTCTGTTTCCCCGCCTCTGATTCCCCACCTCTGATTCCCCATATCTGATTCCCTGCCTCAGATTCCCCAACTCTGATTCCCCGCCTCTGATTCCCCAGCTCTGATTCCCCGCCTCTGATTCCCCACCTCTGATCCAACATATCTGATTCCCCGCCTCTGTTTCCCCGCCTCTGATTCCCCACCTCTGATTCCCCATATCTGATTCCCCGCCTATGATTCCCCACCTCTGATTCCCCGCCTCTGATTCGCCAGCTATGATTCCCCTCCTCTGGTTCCCCACATCTGATTCCCCGCCTCTGATTCCCCGTGTCTGACCCTGCCTCTCATTCCACGCCTTTGATTCCCCATCTCTGATTCACCACCTCTGATTCCCCACCTCTGATTCCCCATCTCTGATTCTGCACATCCGATTCCCTGCCTCTGATTCCCCGCCTCTGATTCCCCGCCTCTGATTCCCTGCCTCTGATTCGCAACCTGTTATTCCCCACCTCTGAATCCCCATATCTGATTCCCCGCCTCTGTTTCCCTGCCTCTGATTCCCCGCCTCTGTTTCCCCATATCTGATTCCCCGCCTCTGTTTCACCGCCTCTGATTGGCACCTCTGATACCCCGCCTCTGATTCCCCATCTCTAATTCATCACATCTGATTCCCCACCTCTGCTTCCCCATCTCTGATTCTCTACCTCTGATTCGCAACCTCTGATTCCGAATATCTGATTCACCGCCTCTGTTTCCCCGCTTCTGATTCCCCGCCTCTGATTCCCCATATCTGATTCCCCGCCTCTGATTCCCCATCTCTGATTCCCGGTCTCTGATTCCCCACCTCTGTTTCCCGGCCTCTCATTCCCCATCCCTGATTCACCGCCTCTGATTCCCAGTGTCTGATTCCCTGCCTCTGATTCCCCGCCTCTGAATCCCCTCCTCTGATTCCCTGCCACTGATTCCCCACCTCTGATACCCCATATCTGATTCCCCGCCTCTGTTTCCCCGCCTCTGATTCCCCACCTCTGATTTCCCATATCTGATTCCACGCCTCTGATTCCCCGCCTCTGATTGGCCGCCTCTGATACCCCGCCTCTGATTCCCCATCTCTAATTCATCACATCTGATTCCCCACCTCTGCTTCCCCATCTCTGATTCTCAACCTCTGATTCGCCACCTCTGATTCCCCATATCTGATTCACCGCCTCTGTTTCCCCGCCTCTGATTCCCCACCTCTGATTCCCCATATTTGATTCCCCGCCTCTGATTCCCCATCTCTGATTCCCGGACTCTGATTCCCCAACTCTGATTCCCCGCCTCTGATTCCCCAGCTCTGATTTCCCGCCTCTGATTCCCCACCTCTGCTTCCCCATCTCTGATTCTCTACCTCTGATTCGCCACCTCTGATTGCCCATATCTTATTCCCCGCCTCTGTTTCCCCCCCTCTGATTCCTAGCCTCTGGTTCCCCATATCTGATTCCCCACCTTTGATTCCCCATATCTGATTCCCCGCCTCATTTTCCCCATATCTGCTTCGCCGCCTCTGATTCCCCAACTCTGATTCCCCTCCTTTGATTCCCCAGCTCTGATTTCCCGCCTCTGATTTCCGGCATCCGATTCCCTGCCTCTGATTCCCCGCCTCTGATTCCCAATCTCTGATTCCCCGCCTCTGATTCCCCGTGTCTGATTCCCTGCATCTGATTCCCCGCCTCTGATTCCCCGCGTCTGATTCCCTGCCACTGATTCCCTGCCCCTGATTCCCCACCTCTGATTCCCCATATCAGATTTCCCGCCTCTGTTTCCCCGCCTCTGATTCCCCGCCTCTGTTTTCCCATATCTGATTCCCCGCCTCTGATTCCCCAACTCTGATTCCCCTCCTCTAATTCGCCAGCTATGATTCCCCGCCTTTGATTCCCTGCGTCTGATTCCCTGCCTCTGATTCCCCGCCTCTGATTCCCCTTCTCTGATTCACCACCTCTGAATCCCCACCTCTGATTCCCCATCTCTGATTCCGCACATCCGATTCCCTGCCTCTGATTCCCCGCCTCTGATTCCCCGCCTCTGATTCCCTGCCTCTGATTCTTAACCTCTAATTCCCCACCTCTGATTCCCCAACTCTGATTCCCCGCCTCTGATTCTCCAGCTCTGATTCCCCGCCTTTTATTCCCGGCCTCTGATTCCCTGCCACTAATTCCCCACCCCTGATTCCCCACCTCTGATTCCCCATATCTGATTCCCCGCCTCTGTTTCCCCAGCTCTGAATCCCCACCTCTGATTCCCCAGCTCTGATTCCCTGCCACTGATTCCCCGCCCCTGATTCCCCACCTCTGATTCCCCATATCTGATTCCCCGCCTCTGTTTCCCCAGCTCTGATTCCCTGCCTCTGATTCCCTGCCCTGATTCCCCATCTCTGTTTCACCGCCTTTGATTCGCCACCTCTGATTCACCATATCTGATTCCCCGCCTCTGTTTCCCCGCCTCTGATTCCCTGCCTCTGATTCCCAACCTCTGATTCCACACCTCTGATTTTCCATATCTGATTCCCCACCTCTATTTCCCCATATCTGATTCCCCGCCTCTGATTCCCCGCCTCTGATTCCCGGCGTCCGATTCCCTGCCTCTGATTCCCCGCCTCTGATTCCCCATTTCTGATTCCCCGCCTCTGATTCCCCATATCTGATTCCCTGCCTCTGATTCCCCGCCTCTGATTCCCCGCCTCTGATTCCCTGCCACTGATTCCCTGCCCCTGATTCCCCACCTCTGATTCCCCATATCTGATTCCCCGCCTCTGTTTCCCCGCCTCTGATTCCCCGCCTCTGATTCCCCATATCTGATTCCCTGCCTCTGATTCCCCAACTCTGATTCCCCGCCTCTGATTCCCCAGCTCTGAATCCACGCCTCTGATTCCCCGCATCTGATTCCCTGCCTCTGATTCCCCGCCTTGATTCCCCATCTCTGATTCACAACCTCTGATTCCCCACCTCTTATTCCCCATATCTGATTCCCCGCCTCTGTTTCCCCATATCTGATTCCCCGGCTCTGATTGCCCACCTCTATTCCCCGCCTCTGATTCGCCAGCTCTGATTCGCCTCCTCTGATTCCCCGCATCTGATTCCCTGCCTCTGATTCCGCGCCTCTGATTCCCCATCTCTGATTCACCGCCTTTGATTCGCCACCTCTGATTCCCCATATCTGATTCACCACCTCTGTTTCCCCGCCTCTGATTCCCCGCCTCTGATTCTCCATATCTCATTCCCCGCCTCTGATTCCCCGCGTCTGATTCCCAGCCTCTGAATCCCCGTGTCTGATTTCCTGCCTCTGATTCCCCGCCTCTTATTCCCCATCTCTGATTCACCGCCTCTGATTCCCCACCTCTGATTCCCCGCGTCTGATTCCCTGCCTCTGATTCCCCGCCTCTGATTCCCCAGCTCTGATTCCCCGCCTCTGATTCCCCATCTCTGATTCCCCGCCTCTGATTCCCCGTGTCTGATTCCCTGCCTCTGATTCCCCGCCTCTGATTCCCCGCCTCTGATTCCCTGCCACTGATTCCCTGCCCCTGATTCCCCACCTCTGATTCCCCAGCTCTGATTCCCCGCCTCTGATTCCCCGCGTCTGATTCCCTGCCTCTGATTCCCCGCCTCTGATTCCCCATCTCTGATTCACAACCTCTGATTCCCCACCTCTGATTCCCCATATCTGATTCCCCGCCTCTGTTTCCCCGCCTCTGATTCGCCCCTCTGATTCCCCATATCTGATTCCCAGCCTCTGATTCCACACCTCTGATTCCCCGCCCGTGATTCGTCAGCTATGAACCCCCGCCTCTGGTTCCCCACGTCTGATTCCCTGCCTCTGATTCCCCACCTCAGATTCCCGGCCTCTGATTCCCGGCCTGTGATTCCCGGCCTCTGATTCCCCGCCTCTGATTCCCCGCTTCTGATTCTGATTCCCTGCCTCTGATTCCCCATCTCTGATTCCCCACATCTGATTCCCTGCCTCTGATTCCCTGTCTCTGATTCCCCGCCTCTGATTCCTCGCCTCTGATTCCCAACCTCTGATTCCCCAGCTCTGATTCACTGCCTCTGATTCCCCGCCTCCTATTCCCCGTGTCTGATTTCCTGCCTCTGATTCACAGCCTCTGATTCCCCATCTCTAATTCACCGCCTCTGATTCCCCACCTCTGATTCCCCACATCTGATTCCCCACCTATGTTTCCCCGCCTCTGATTCCCCTCCTCTGATTCACCATCTCTGATTCCTGGACTCTGATTCCCCACCTCTCATTCCCCGCCTCTGATTCCCCGCATCTGATTCCCTGCCTCTGATTCACAGCCTCTGATTCCCTGCCTCTGATTCTCAACCTCTGATTCCCCACCTCTGATTCCCCATATCTGATTCCCCGCCTCATTTTCCCGCCTCTGATTCCGCGCCTCTGTTTCCCCATATCTGTTTCCCCGCCTCTGTTTCCCCGCCTCTGATTCCCCGCCTCTGTTTCCCCATATCTGATTCCCGGACTCTGATTCCCCACCTCAGATTCCCCATCTCAGATTCCGCACATCCGATTCCCTGCCTCTGATTCCCCGCCTCTGATTCCCCGCGTCTGATTCCCTGCCTCTGATTCCCAACCTATGATTCCCCACCTCTGATTCCCTATATCTGATTCTCCGCCTCTGTTTCCCCGCCTCTGATTCCCCGCCTCTGTTTCCCCATATCTGATTCGCCGCCTCTGATTCCCCACATCTGATTCCCTGCCTCTGATTCCCTGTCTTTGATTCGCCGTCTCTGATTCCCCATACCTGATTCCCCGCCGCTGTTTCCCCGGACTCTGATTCCCCACCTCTGATTCACCATCTCTGATTCCGCACATCCGATTCCCTGCCTCTGATTCCCCGCCTCTGATTCCCCGCGTCTGATTCCCTGCCTCTGATTCCCAACCTATGATTCCCCACCTATGATTCCCTATATCTGATTCTCTGCCTCTGTTTCCCCGCCTCTGATTCCACGCCTCTGTTTCCCCATATCTGATTCACCGACTCTGATTCCCCACATCTGATTCCCTGCCTCTGATTCCCTGTCTCTGATTCGCCGTCTCTGATTCCCCATATCTGATTCCCCGCCGCTGTTTCCCCGGACTCTGATTCCCCACCTCTGATTCCCCATCTCTGATTCCGCACATCCGATTCCCTGCCTCTGATTCCCCGCCTCTGATTCCCCGCGTCTGATTCCCTGCCTCTTATTCCCAACCTCTGGTTCCCCACCTCTGATTCCCCATATCTGATTCCCCGCCTCTGTTTCCCCGCTTCTGATTCCCCGCCTCTGTTTCCCCATATCTGATTCCCCGCATCTGATTCCCCACTCCGATTTC